>NW_026920935.1:692500-1285000 GCF_032062105.1 Saccostrea cuccullata | reverse complement strand
AAAATCAAATAAAAATGTGATTTTTTAACTATCAAAGCTTAAATGGGAAATGAAATGTAAATCATTTTATTATTTTCTTAATACAAATTTCCAACAATTCTCTTTAAAAGTTTTTAGTCTGGGTTACTGCTAAAATGTAATAAGAAATTCAGGGAACCAGGATTTTGCAAGAAAAAGTCGTTTTTGATCCCCATGTATTCTTAGCTTGTGTGATCATTGAAGATTATGAAATATATGGAGATAACGAGCAGTTTTCAAGCTTAAAATTCCATTAAGCAATAAAATCAGGAGCAGAGCAAACAATCACCTCTAAAATATCAGAGGTGGGATCAGATGCCATGGAGGAGTGAGCATCTCCTGCCAACCGGTCATACCCGCTTGTGCTCCTTTTCATGATCGGGAAATAACGGGAAAATCCGTAAACAATTCAATTCGTAAAAAATGGCATAACTATTGCAATTAATTTGAAAAACACAGGTCAACATTTTACTTTATGATCGATTGTATTTGCTGACAAGGACATTTTATCGATCAATTCATGGAACTTACAAATTATTTACTTTGAACGAAACTGCTGTTTGTTTCATTAACTTTTTGTTTGTCAATTACTTATATAGTTTTAGAAATTGTTCATACGTTGAGATGCTTTAGCGCATAGAAATAACTAAGAAAGTTAAACTCCGTAAGCAGATGACAATGGTATATTGTTTGAGGCTCCGTTTTGGTATTTACTGCCAAAAGTGATATCACCTATTCGAATAAGTGATATCTCCTTTTCGAATAATTAATATCACCTATTGGAAATGAATAGGTGATATCACCTATTTGTATTTCTTCAATTGATAATGAATACTAGTACTCCCTAGACTATCCAGACTTCCCATGGAAACAAAGAAAACTCGGACTAATAGTTTTCACCTGTACTTAGTCCAAGACTTTTTAAATACCTTATGTTATGCATGGATCCAAGTAAAGTGAAATAAATTTTATAAATTTAATCCGGCTGAGGTACAACAGAGACATACCTTTCACTCTTTATAATGTTAAAGGGGAAGGTGGGAATATCTCTATAGAACATTTATCATGCATTTTCACGATTTTTCATTTTTCTTATAGTTTACATGATAGATAAGTGTAAAAAATTGTTCTACTGGGGTGCTTAAAACTAAATGCAAACTGTCGTCCATTGTCTCAGAGAACGATGAGTTATAAAACGAAAGTGAAAGTAAATGAGATTTAAAATCCTATAGCCTTGGAAGCCGTCGTTGTTATTTCATGAATAATTTGAATGAGTGATATCACATATTCAAATAAGTGATATCACCTATTCAAAATAATAAGGTGATATCATCTATTCGAATTGTTGAAATCTATGGAACGCCAAATTAACATATATTCAAATATTTGTCCCTATCTTCAAATATTTGCACCTATGTTCATTTGAAGATAGGTACAACTGAATTAAAGATAGGTACACTTGAAATGAAGATAGGTGTTAATAACTTTACGTTTCTCTAAATAATTATACCTATGTACAAATGAATTATACCTATCTTTAATGGAATTACACCTTTCTTCAATTCAACTAAAGATAGGTCTTATTGAATTATACGTATCTATAATTCATTTGAAGATTGGTACTAAAAAAGTCATACCCCTGGTATTATAAAATAGAGCTCCATTTTATAAAACCAGGGGTATGACTTTTTTATTAAACCGTTAAATCTATGTTATTTTTGGATTTTTCATATGGAATACTTTGTAAATATTTTAATAGAAACATAATTCATGAGAAAAAAGAGAAAAAAAATATTTTGATCAGGGGTGTATATGGGGGGTGGGGGGTGTCCTGTCCACAAGTACCTGTGAGAAGAGTGAAAATATATAGAAGTCTAATTCAATAAGAATGCGTTTTTGTCCTATTTTGTATAAGCTGGAACTTACTAGAAATTGATCATCTTATTTCATTCAATTAGACCAGCTTTTCAAAGTTAGCAGACAAAGATTTTGCTATATTTGTATAAAAGTTTAACAAAATTTTGCTTTTAAAGTTCTTAAACAGAAGTGACGTACGTAACTTTTAAACACATACACCATTTGTCAAGTAAGAATAATTTCCTTTCTTGACCTGATTTCTATCTAGGTCATTGTCCACAAGACGAATATATGTAGGGATGTGAAGGGATGTAACTGTTTGCACCATATATTTAGATTTGATGGATTAAACTTTATTCTATGGAGATGTAGTGATATGCTAAAATTAGACTATAAAAACCCCGTTCAATAAATAGAGCACACTGGGTAGGTGTAATTACTAATTTGGTCGATATTGTATGGTTTAAATTCCAGAGCATCTGAACGGGAGTTTAAGATCGAGAGCGAAAAAAAAAGGTGCGCACACACGATGTATTGGCCATTCTAGTATTAATCGTTCACCCGCGACGACCCAATAATAATAAAGGTGTTCTCGGAATTTTGAAATCACAGTCATTTGGCACAAAACCTGGATACCGTGTGATATAAAAAGTTCAAAATCAACTGACAATAATTAGTTGATATCTGTATTTCTGTTTGTGGATTTCGTCTTGAGAATAAAATCTGAAACATGTCCGAGAAAGATGCCAAGCTCGAAAGTGCACCTACGTATACAGGGGGTAAGTTTTTTCTCTTAAAAATCTTACTTTTTTTCTTAATTTATGGGTCCCTTTTGAAAAAAAAGTAATTAGAAGGTTCCTAATCGTATCTACATTAAGATTACAAATGTACTTACATTTTTTGTAATGGAATAATATGTGTAATGGTTTGAGAGAGAGAGAGAGAGAGAGAAAGTCCGGCTTCTACTTTTAACATTCTATATATTCTACTTGTACTAGAGTATTTAATTTTATTTAGAAAAGGAAAAAAATTCAACAGGTAAGTTTGTTTTTAGTTCTGCAGCTGGCAAACACAGAGCTTGACTTAGAGATTATCTACTTGTACTGAATTTCTTTATTTCTGACAGATCAATGCAAGAAAAAAAAGAAAGTTAATGATTGTTTTTGCACTTATTCACGGAGTCATGTCACACGTGTACATGCAAAGGAAATCTGTATACATTCATTTGACTCTTATCACGTGAATCTTGCCTTCCATTGTCACATTCTATTTTGAAAGCTATTTTATTTTTTTTTAACTGTTATTTGATTGATGATGTTCGCGCATCATTAACGAATACCAGATAAAAAGGTGAAGATAACGAATGGTTGATTGATCTAAAAAAAAACCTTCAAAATACAAATACGGGAACAGGGAATAAAGATGAATCTCTGGAAACGTCAGGGGTGGGATCAGGTGTCTGGGGGGAGTGAGCTTCCCCTGTTGATCAGTCACACCCGCCGTGAGACCTGTGTACTGATCATCGTAACTTTTACTAAAGTAGTACACAAAGACCTTACAATTGGTTTGTAACGAGTCAATCAAAATATGATCAAGTATGTATGAGAAATAACAAGGGCAGAAAAAGATAATAAATATAAAGTATGTGGTTACTCGCATAAAACGATAATGCCTTTTGCAAAAGTAATAAATGTCTTATGTATAGAAAATGGAAGTAAAGACAATTTAGACGCATGCAGTCATTTGCAAGTAGTTTATAGGAATGTGCAAAGAAATTATATATAGCCTTAAAATGTGAATACTGTGAGACCGTCTGAGATAAAAATCAACTTTGAGCACACCGTAGTAACTCCCACCTTACGAGTTTAATTTAAAGTTAGTGAACTTTTTCTATTAGTTGTAACTTTTACATTTAACGAGGCCCGATCTACTTGATTTGCGCATACGTTTTAACGCAGCGTCGACTCAGGCACGTCACAATTGAACACAATAACGTCACAGTTAAAATGACGTCAAATTGCGCTAAAATGTTTTGCTGATCTTGCTTACCTAGCTGGTAGCTCTATAGACTATGCATTGAAAGCTGGCATGTCTATTTTTTTTTTTTTTTGAAATATTTAAATTAATAAACAACTTTGGAACCTACTCAATTTTGAGGGATTAATTGTTTGGTACATATTCATTAATTTTATCCTGTTTTATTTCAATTTGTGAGTTTAAAAAAAGCAAACACTGCAACTAAAAGTAAACGATTTTAGTCTTTCTCTTTGAACATGTTGAAGTGTTTATACACACTCTTTTTATTGCAGACTTAAATTTGCATGGATTATCTTCAGTTTTAAAAAAATAAAATAAGTCTATATATCATTTATATTGAACCCCCGAAATATTTTATTTTTCTATATATTACATGATATTAGTAAAAATAGCAATTTTGTCGCCTTACCCCCCCCCCCCTCCACCCTTTTTTTCCACGTAAAACAACGTCGCGTGTTAAGAGAAAAATAAAGCATGGCGAGAAAATTATTTCATAATCTAAGAATTATTTATTTTTTAGAAACTAATACAGTATTGCAATCGTTTGTTGGCGTTATGTAAACCCATTGCGACCTATAAAATACGTAGTTGGATAGAATAAATCCAAATTTTGTGTTTTGACATGCCCCCTTTTCACTGCAATAAAGGCTACCTCCAATTTTCTTTTCATTTTTATAAGAAGAATGAAAATTGCATGATATATGTGAAAAACAAAGAATTTCATCATGTATTTTTTTATTTGTAAATTTCTTCGTTTATTGAAGAATTTTAGTATGTAACTGTGTATAAAAACACGAGAAATGGTCCATATTTTGACAGTGCCCCCATTTCACTACAATAAAGGCAAGGTAACAAAATTTCATTCTAATTTTTCTAAGCATAAAACGTACAAGTATATTTCCAAGAATTAAATTTTTTTATCATTCCGTTTTCGTAATTTTCAACTAGATCGGGCCTCGTTAAAGAACTATTCTAGATTTAGGATCAGTCTTTAGATCTTTTATGAAATGGCGATGTCATTTAAAGTTTGACTGAAATTGAGACACAGAAATTTTTGTTACTGCTTTGCAAAAAATATGTCAATGGTGAGCTACCTGACATTAACTATTACACTTTCAATTAAGGGTCATTTTCCCAGTATAGAATCTTTTCAGAAACCGTCAATGTCCTTCGGCCCGTGTTTTAGTATTTATGTGTTGGCTCTATGGATTATTAAAAAATTTAAAGTTCTATAGAGAGCACAAAAATATGACTTGCTCTTTAAAAATATTGACACAGAGACCATTTATAGTATGGACATAAACGTTAAGTGTTTGATTTGTATGTTATAAAGTGTGGCGTTCGAGGAAAAAAAATGAAGTACATGTACCTAAAACTATCACAAAAGATTGGGTATTTTGATAACTCGCTTTAATTAATACAGTGTGCTCTCATTTAATCCATGATAAAATAGCTAATATAAAAATGAAAGAAAAAAATCATATTAGAAAATCTTAGTGGTAGATCTAGATTTAGAAAATCTCATTTTAACGTCAGTCGTATATCCTCATATTATCAAATATATTTTAAAACTACGATAAAAGTATATAATTAGAATTACGTGTTATAAAGTCCTTGTTTAAGACAAAATTACCTTTTCATTGATGGATTGAATTAACATGCATATTGTTTTTTTTTATCTGCAGAAGAGCCCCCTTCATATGACTCTATTTTTGGGAAAATCAAACATGCTAAGGAAACCTCAGATGGCAATGTGGGCTTTGCCAAGGCTGCAGCAGGGATATTATGTGCGTCAGGTGAGCTAAAAAATAGAGGTGTCGGATGAGCTAAAAATAGACAGATGTCATTTGAACTAAAAATAGAGGTGTCACGTGAGCTAATAAATATTAGTAATTTCAGTTTAGTGTGTTGTTTTGCATTATGTCACGATCTTTTTCGACTGATGCATCAAGCGTAAACAATTCACGCCCCCGCTGTGTGATTGGTCGACTCATATTATCAAATTGACACAGAAATAGTCTATTGCACGAGCAGCTGTCATCATAGGTTGTGACGTAATGCAAAACTGCACACTTAACTGAAATTGATAATAACAATAGAGTTGTCATGCAGGTGAAATACTAATAGAGAAGTGTCATATGAACTAGATATACAAAGTTCTACAAAGAAATCGAAAGAACAAAAAGTACATCGATTATATTTCAGACATTTTAGGATATTATGATAAATGTATTTGTAGAAAACAAGTCAAGGGATACCTTTTTAAAATAAAAGGGTGAAAAAATTTAGTTTCATTTGATACGAAATATTTTTCAAATGAAACGTGTCATTCCTTTTTTTTTAATGGATAAACTTTTCATTTTTTAAAAAAATTTACCGGTATTTATTTTTGTAATTTTTTTTCATGTGTAAATTTTACACATTCCCTGATACTTTCTGTATCCAAAATTTAAAAACTACTTGATAAATGTTAATCACACTTTAATGATTTTACTTACTTTTACTATCGTATTAAATATGACACATCTGAGACACATTTTGAGAGTAAGTTTTATAAAAGATTTTTTGCATAGTAAAATACCATCGTTAAAATTGAGTAAAATTGCGTACATAGTCTAATGTTGTGGTTACATGTTTCAGTGGGCTGTACGGTGTGCCTGGGGGTTACGATGGCTATCCCCATAGCAAGTATCGTCATCGGTAAGTATATTTAAGTTCTTATGTATACACTTACATTGTACTGACCGTTCCCTGTCATTACTTAATTCCATGTAAGTATGGACTGTTATGTGGTCAATCGGTTACTTGGTTTCCGGCGTTAAATTAGACACAGAACTGTGATGGTTTGGTGTTTATAGAAAGAAAAATCAATCTACACCACTTAATAAAGTCAATAACTTTACAGTTGATGTGTGCAGACACAGGGCACCTGAGGAATTCTAGGTCGTGACCTACAATTGCTGGGTGTTCGGTTGGGTTCCGGCTGTTGTTCCTCTATGTAGTTTAATTAAACCGATTCTAAAAGGCTTAAAAAAGATACATGTATTATGCTTTACTTAATCTCTGTAATAATTTTAACAAACTGAAATTGTTGTTTTACGTTGGTGTTTGAAATTAATTTGACCAATGTCTTTCTGATCTTTAGAAGATTAAAATCATGAAGTCGTTCAGTGCAAAAATCAAAATACTACATACATGAAGATATCTAAGAATACATCTAAATCTTTTCCCCAAAATACGTGCATTAAAAGTTTTTCATAACAATTACAGGCTAGCTCTGTGTGCCTTAACATTCCTATTCCAGTATCCACTCCGGTCTAAGTAAAAGAATTTCAACTGATCAGTGCGAAAATTAGCAATGAACGCCCACTGCAGTTAAAATTACACTGTGTTTTTTTTTGTGTTTTTTTATTATGCCCCTGGATCGAAAGATCCCGGGGGTATTTTGTTTTTGCCCTGTCTGTCTGCCTGCATATTTGATGTCAACTTAACCTTGCCCATAACTAGTGCGCTTTAAAGCGTAAAATTTTAATATTTGATATGAATGTTTATTATGAAAAGACCTTTCCATTGGTACAGAAATTTTTGATCATGTGATCTCAATTGTGTCCTTTGACATACATTTGAAAAACTTTGACATTGGCCATAACTATTGTACTGTGTTTCACAGTGTACATGTAATTACCCATATTAACACAATATTATTTTAAAACAAAAATTCTTCTACCCTTAAAACATCTTACAATTGTATACCACTTCAGTCTACATCCAACTCCAGAATTGTGTTACCATCGGGGACATAGTGTTTCACAAACACATCTTGTTTTTCAAATGATAATAGTAATTTAAAAAAAAATGACTTCTTTTTTTATTGACAGGTGCTTTGTACCTGGATGATTGCCCTATACAGAAGTACATTCCCATTTATCTGGTTGTTGCCGGCGCAGTTGGTCTCTGCCAAAATCTATTTGGAATGATTCAGTCTATTTGTTGCAAGAGGAGCCCGGATGATGAACAAGAAGAGCAAGGAGCGGGGGCCAAATTAGGGTCCTGTATTAACTCTCTTTGCGGATGCTTTATGTTTGCCTGGTTTATTGCTGGTAAGCAATCTTGAGACAGAACGAACAAGTTCTGAATTCCTACAGCTTCAAATTCATAAAGATCAATTTATGAACAAATGTAGCGAAGACTCTTTTGTATAGAAAAATGTAGTCATAGTATAAAACAATAATCGTATTTGCCTTCTGTGGTATGTGCGTGCTATTTCATGTATAGAGGAATCAATTTTACAAATGTGAGATTGTTGCAAAGGAGATGGGCAAACAAGGTGAACAAAATGCCTATTTTGACAATTAAGGAAGTAAAATATTAATTGCAATTATGACAAAACTTTATTTAATTTTTCGTTTACTTTCTGTAAAAGCTCCACAAATTGCACCAATCTCACAAAAACTGAAATCATTTCCTTTTGGAATAATATTAATACATACTCCAAAGAAGGCAAAGAGATCAATTCTTCATCGTAAAACAAAAACTTCCATATGAATCGTAGCTGCAGATCTGTAGCTCGCTCGTCTGAAAAATTGGGATGGTTGACCAAAAAGGAGCAACTTGACCAGTTCATTTGTTCCAATTTTTAAAAGATTACTCAAAGTATGACTAAAATGTACATTCTTCTACAAACATGGAGAAAAAAGACCAATAAAACCTTTAAAAATATACTGACATTCCTAAGTCAAAGGTCATTTGACAAACATGATTAAATGTCAATATTTATAAAAAATGGTATGGGTAGTGATTAACCTGTTAATGTATTTTATCACAGAGGTTTAAAAAAAAAGAGAAGAAATTTTTACGAAGAAAATTTTATTTCATCATACCTTTTAACATGATAAGGACGTTACCCTATATACGAATTCAAAAATTGAATATGACATACATTTATATACAATTTTGCATTTTGCTCGCCTTGTTCGTCCATATCCTTTGGTGATTATACATTATGTAATTTTTTATTGTGTACTAAAATATTTTTAAAAAATGTATTGCTATAATTAACTTTCCATTTTTCACTTTTTTATTTGCCAACGGGTAGGCATTTTTCTTGCCCTACTTTTAATTTCTTCCTTGAAACTTACAGAAGTCTACAATTTGTTTTTATTACATAAATTTTTGTCTTCTTTCCATTGCACTGACTGGTCAGATTTAATTTTTTTTTTACAGGAAACGTTTGGGTTTACAGTAAATACGATGTAGTACAGACTACAAACTCTGCTCTAACCAATTATTGTCACGCTACGCCCTACTACTTTGCATTTTGGACAATTACGGTGGCTTATATCATGGTTGGAGTCGCCATTCTGGTCTCGTGTTGCTGTTGCATAGCGTGTTGCTTTTGTGCCAAAAAGTCAGATTCATAAGCACCAACTTGTAAATATTTTTATTAAAATGTTTAGGAAAAAAGACTCTTATTCTCATGAAGATGGTTGGTTATACTATTTATTGTTGAACATATTTAGACTAGAGTGTACATTTGAGGATGAAAGATCATTGTCAAAACAATTTATTTACATGAATTATTAAATTCCATTTTTTTTTTATAATAAGAATGTAATAATTAAAAACATGATTTTTTAGAACTTATAACTATATACTAACTATGATGAGCGGAAATTCTTTAGGATATCAGATACCTCACTTAAAATGTTACTTTTTTAATATAATTTATTAACCATTTGTATGGTCTTCATTACATGCATTGCTTAATAAATCATCATGTAGCTTTCCTTTAGAGTCCTCGATCTTTGTGCGAATTTATTCGGGTAAAATGTAAGAACAAAATTGTGTACACATTTCATTGATATACATCTTAGTTTTGTTTTTATTTTATAACATTAATATTATTTTACCTATCTGTATTAAAGAATGATATGAATTATTTATAATCAATAACTAGTGTTTCTATCTTAAGCTTTGAATACAGTATTTTTATCGGCGGATAATCTCCATGTACATCTTAAATAAACATGGTACTTTTGTATGCTGTATTTCATTTCTTGTACCAAATTTACTGTAATAATATTCATGTAAATGCTTTCTTCAATTTTCTACAATTACGATTATCAAGATCAGCATTATTGAATATTCTGTAGGATAGTTTAAATAACATTATTTTTTTAAAAATAGTAATAAAATATTTTTTTTCTTATATCAGTTCAGTGTGTTTATTTGTGAAAAGTTTTTTGAACATATTTTATTGACAACATGTCAAAGGAATTGGACACAAGTTCTTAAAACTTAGATAGTCCTCTCCCATACATAATATATCAAAAGCCATACAATATTTACAAAGATTTACAATTTTACAATAATATACACGAACGTAGTAGAAGAATAAAAATAATAGCTATTATTGCCAAAAATATCAATTATTATTATACTTCTGTTAAAATGTTTCCTATATAAAGTTAAGAAGGTAAAATAGCTATCTTTGATAGTCCACGCATAGCAAAGCTATACCCCGGGGTATAGTTTTTATTATACTTCTGTTAAAATGTTTCCTATATAAAGTTAAGAAGGTAAAATAACTATCTTTTATAGTTCACGCATAGCAAAGCTATACCCCGGGGTATAGTTTTTGCTATCCACCCTCGGAAAATTTTCATGCAATTTTTGCCTCCAATTTTGATTTCTAGCGATAAATCTATTGACTGATGATGTCATAATGACTTCACTAGCATTGTGACGTCATCAGGATTTCAGATTGTTCTTGCAGTTTTATCTTACTCCACAAAATTCAAACCTTAGAAATTATATTATACATCAGTATAATAAAACGCTTATCCACTGGTTGTGAGTGGGATAGCTCTTTTATCAAACCCTCGACAGAAACTATTCCCCTCGGGCAAGCCCTCGGGGAATAGTTCCCTGTCACGGGTTTGATAATCGGAAAATTTTCATGCAATTTTTGCCACCAATTTTGATTTCCAGCGATAAATCTATTGACTGATGATGTCATAATGACTTCAGTAGCATTGTGGCGTCATCAGATTATTCTTGTAGTATTATCTTACTCAAAAAAAAAGTAAAACCTCAAAAACTGTATTATACATCAGTATAATAAAACATTTATCCAATGGTTGTGAGTGGGATAGCTCTTTTATCAAACCCTTGACAGGAACTATTCCCCTCGGGGAATAGTTCCCTGTCGCGGGTTTGATAAAAGAGCTATCCCACTCACAACCATTAGATAAGTGTATAATATCTCATGAATATCTAGGCCAAGTTCTGTTTTGGGTACGATCGCACCATTTTTGACAGAGTTATGGCCCTAGGACTTAGAATAATTTCAATTATTTGCAGTTTCCGTTCATTTCCTTTGCAACCGTTGCACATACTGAAATGAAATTTGGTATACAGATATATTACATGAATATCTAGGTCAAGTTCTGTTTTTGGGTACAATCGCGCCATTTTTGACAGAGTTATGTTCCTTGCACTTAGAAAAATTTCAATTGTTTGCAGTTTCCGTTAATATTCTTTGCAACCGTTGCACATACTGAATTTAGCGTACAGATTTATCAGAGGTATATCTAGGCCAAGCTCTGTATTGGGTACGATTGCACCATTTTTGACAAAGTTATGTCCCTTGGACTTAGAAAAATTCCAATTATTTGCAGTTTCCGTTCATTTTCTTTGCAGAGGTTGCACATACCGAGATGAAATTTGATATACAGATTATTTTATCAGATAAATATCTTGGTCAAGTTCTGTTTTGGGTACAATCGCGCCATTTTTGACATAGTTATGCCCTTTTGGACTTACAAAAATTCCAATATGGGGGAGGGGGGCATAATTGTTAAAATTACAAACATCTCTTGTTTATTTTTCGGGAACGTGTTGGTGTACGGTACCTATGACGTCATCAGCAGTAACTCCACCTCCGTAGAATACTGTCATCACACGGCCTACTACTTCACATTCTGGTCCATCGCTGCGTTTTATATCATAATGGGAATCACTGCAATCCTGTTCTCTTGTTGTTTTGCTGTAGGAATTTTTTGTGTGTTCATGGCGAAGGAATAATGGCTGTAGAATTTGCTGTGACTTCATGGCGAAGGAATAAAGATTGTAGGATTTGTTGTGTCTTCATGGCAAAGGAATAAAGAAAATAAATATTTAAACTACTGGTACAAATTCCGTTATAATAATATATACTTTGATAACTATATCGTCTCATGGCATGGTCTGTAGCCTGCATGTAGCTCTCTTCAAGAACTGGAAAGGATTGCACATTTTGGCCATGGTTTGCGTCGATGTTTGATGACAATGATACATATGGTGATCATAACGAACGGTATTCAAGATCAAAAGTCCATAAAACAATACAAAATAGGAGCAGAGCAAACACGGACCTCCAAAACATAAGAGGTGGGATCAGGTGCCATGGAGAAGTGAGCATCCCCTGCAGACCAGTCACACCCGCCGTGTACTCCTTGTCAAGATAGGGAAAAAGGGAAATATCGTCGTCAATTCAGTGTATGAATAATGGACTAACAATTAGTGTGAAAAACGAGTCAGCATTTGACACAGTGATAAATTTTACATGTATTTGCTGACAAGGCCATTGTATCGACCATAGAACTTATGAAATGATGACTTTAAACAAGACTGCTGATAATCTTTCTTCATCAACTTGTTGGTCAATAATATACCTCGTTTTAGAAATTGTTCATGCTCTTGTGTATCGAATTAATAGAGATATATAAACTCCGATGCAGGTGATCAAGGTATATTGCTGCATCAGTAAGGGAAGTTGACAATTGTAAAGTTAAAGTCATAACATTTATCATAGAATTTGGTTGTTTGATTACCATTAACGTCTTTTTCAAGTAAAATATCCAAATATGAAACAGATGTGTCAGATTCTGTGGTATCTTTTATCTCAAGCTCATCGGGATACATCATATCGACATAAGAAAGGAAATCAATTGACAATAATTCATCAATATATCTAAATGTCGAGTTGAAAGCCACAGCAAGTGTTTTCCTTTTTTCACATATAAGATTTTGGACAAATTCTGCTTCATATAAATATAAAAAAAGGTCTGCTAATAATCGGGCACCATTGGTACCCATGGGAATTCCAATTGATTGTTGGAAGACTTGGTCTCCAAAAAACAACATGATATTGTCAATCAGAAATTCAAATCTTTTTTTAGTCAACTTCAGAGTACTTGTGTGTACAATCAGAATGTTTTTTAACAAAATAATTTAGCAAATGACCAATGACAAGGGGAGTAAAGTTCCATTTTTATTGAAAAAAAATACACAAATACATGTATAACATATTATAAGTACTGTATCTGGAAGCAGTTGATCACATGTGCAAATAAGGTATAATTTGAAGGGGAACTCCAGTAGAAAAGGAGGTAAAAGAGGGGGTAATATTGCTACATTTTGTAATTTCAGACATTTCTTGTTAAAGCTGCTTTGTCTAAATCATTCCATATCTAGGTTTAAAAAGTTCATAGAACATAGTGTCTATACATGAACACACTTTTTAGTGGAAGGAGATATCAATAACACCCAAAAGATACCTTTAACATACAATACATAAGGACAAGAGACATTTAACTCAGGAAGATGCCTCCCCCCATCTCTACTGATTGGAGACAGTCTTTCTCATGAATTCCACATTCTTTGGTGCTGTAGGAGAATCAATCATTGCTTTATCAACTCCAGTAAACTTTAAAATTGGCAACATGGCATCAATAGGTAGGAGACTGGAACAAACAGAAAGTATGTTAATTAGGTCAACATTGAAATGTAACATCATGGAGCAAACAGAAAGTAAGATAATTAGGTCAACAAATGAAATGTAACATCCATAGGGGGAACTGAAACAAATAGAAAGTTAGTTACTAAGGTCAACAAATTAAAAAACTTGACTTTCACAGGTGCAAAATGGACCAAACAAAAAATTAATTAATTAGGTCAACAAATGTAAACATGACATCCACAGGTAGAGGACGGGAACATGGTGCTGCCTTACCTCTTTGTCCAAAGAACAATAAGCATAATTCTTGGCATAACCACACATTTTTGGTTGTATAAGACAGCAGAGACGGTTTGACTAGCTACATAACTCTCATTCAGAGGAGGAACAAGCCAGGGAAATCTGAAGGAAAAATAATGGATTGATCAAATAATTTAGATATGTGTAATCATAATGTTCAAGGCTAAATGGAAAATGTACATTTCTGTTTAATGTTATTGTGGTTGTGCTGTGTACATTATAAATGTTTTAGAATGAACGACATATTGTACCGGTCCGTTACTTAATTTAAAAGTTTTATTCAGTTGGAGGTGAATAGCAGGGTTGTCCTTAAGACCTGGGGGCTTTAGGGAATTTTACCACCTATATAAATGTAATTTGCCCTTTATTTGGTATTCCTCCTAACTCCTCATTAAAAGAGGAACCCCAGATCCCCTACTACTTTTAAATGTCCCCTTCTATTTCAATTCTTAGGGACAACCCAGTCTGATTAAAATCAAACCTTCACTAGCTCCTTTTTATTTTGATTGTCACACTTCAAAAAGGAGCTAGTGAAGGTTTGATTTTAATCAGACGGGGACAACCCTAAATAGTTAATATTGAGTAATTTTAGATTTTTCTCTACCCGGGTATTTAGAAATGAAATAGCATCTCCCAAGCATTGATTAGTCTTAGATTTCACCTTAGTTTCAATCCAGCAAACATTTGGTTATCCACAAGGTACGGATGCACCGAGGTAATGTAGATATTGTCATACTCCTGTATCTCCCACTGCAAGGCCTCCATGAACCCGGTGTTGGCGAACTTTGAACTACAGTAATCGCCCACACCCCTCATCCCCAGCAGGCCTAGAACTGAACTAATACTGACCAGGTGCCCTCGATTGGATTCTATCATATCTGGAAGCACTGCTTTTATTGTCTACAACATTTATAAGTTAAAGGAAGTAAGTGAGGTTTTATTTCAAAATTATGATTTGTACAAAAGAATTCTATATGTACATGTAATCTTGTAGCACAATAGTTCTTCTCCTCTATGAAAATATGGCACATAATAATTGTTAGAAACAAAAGTGATTTGAACAAGAGGCCCATGGGCCACATCGCTCACCTGAGAAGCGTTGACCATTCTGTTCTTTACCAGATTTCCCCCTTGTTATACATAATGCATCCCCACCCTACCCCACTGATCATAATTTAGACATTTTGAAATCTACACTACCCCATGATCCTTCCATGGGCACATATGTTTCAGCTTTTTTGGCCCAGTGGTTCCTGAGAAGAAGATTTTCAAAGATTTTTCCTATATATTTCTATGTGAAACTTTGATTCCCTATAATGGCCCCGCCCTTCCCCTGGGGTCATGATTCCTACAATTTAGAATTTACACTACCCCAGAATGCTTCCACATAAGCTTCACTTTTTCTGGCCCAGTGGTTCTTGAGAAGAAGATTTTCAAAGATTTTTTCTATATATTTCTATGTAAAACTTTGATTCCCCATTGTGGCCCCGCCCTTCCCCCAGGGGTCATGATTTGAACAATTTAGAATCTACATTATACCAGGATGCTTCCACATAAGTTTCAGCTTTTCTGGCCCAGTGGTTCTTGAGAAGAAGATTTTCAAAGATTTTTCCTATATATTTCTATCTAAAACTTTGATTCCCCATTGTGGCCCCGCCTTTCCCCCGGGGGTCATGATTTGAACAATTTAGAAAAGTCTACACTATACCAGGATGCTTGTGTGTGGGGGGGTGGGGGGGGGTTGACCACATAAGAAAAAGTAATATTGGGAAAAAATGGGGGTTGGGCTAAACCCCTTGAGTCTCTCTCTGAGCACACTTTGCAAAAAAGAATAACTTATAAAAATAAATACATGGCCCAGTGGTTCTTGAGAAGAAGATTTTCAAAGATTTTTCCTACATATTTCTTTTATCTGTGTTCTTGTAAAACTTTGATTCCCCTTTGTGGCCCCGCCACTTCCCTTTATAACTAAAAATTTGTTCCGCACATTTTGGGGGTCATGATTTTTTTTGAACAATTTAGAATCTACACACAGCACCTTATACCAGGATGCTTCCACATAAGTTTCAGCTTTTCTGGCCTAGTGGTTCTTGAGAAGAAGATTTTCAAAGATTTTTCCTATATATTTCTATCTAAAACTTTGATTCCCCATTGTGGCCCCGCCCTTCCCCCGGGGGTCATGATTTGAACAATTTAGAATCTACATTATACCAGGATGCTTCCACATAAGTTTCAGCTTTTCTGGCCCAGTGGTTCTTGAGAAGAAGATTTTCAAAGATTTTTCCTATATATTTCTATGTAAAACTTTGATTCCCCATTGTGGCCTCGCCCTTCCCCCAGGGGTCATGATGTGAACAATTTAGAATCTACACTACCCCAAGATGCTTCCACATAAGATTCAGCTTTACTGGCCCAGTGGTTCTTGAGAAGAAGATTTTTTAATGACCCAACCCTATTTTTGCCTTTTCTTGATTATCTCCCCTTGCAAGGGGATATGTCCCTTAATTTTAACAATTTAAATTCCCCTTCACCCAAGGATGCTTTGTACCAAGTTTGGTCAAAATTGGCCCAGTGGTTCTTGAGAAGAAGTCGAAAATGCGAAAAGTTTACAGACGGACAGACAGACGGACGGACGACGGACAAAATGTGATCAGAAAAGCTCACTTGAGCCTTCGGCTCAGGTGAGCTAAAAAGTGTTTCCAGTTTCTATATTTCACAAACTGATTAAAAAAAATGTAATGTAATCATTTAATGAACAGATATTCAAGATTATTATTATCATTTTACTAACAGCATGACAGTTTGCTTGATTAGGGCGTGCTAAAATTTTGTATGCTGATTATCATTTTACTTATCGATTGGACGATTGATTTCAATGGAATCAATAATACTTTGCATATGAAACACAGAAACCAGCAATACCACTGACAATACTGACCAATCGCATTGAATAAACATCAACACGTGAACAGACAAAGCAATTTTTTTTTCCAATAATGATGATACTGATAGAGCTACGTACATAGTACAACAGAAGCAGACTACATTGTAGCCTTACTAATTCCATTCTTTAGATTTTCTTACACGTATTTAAAATCCCATCCGGTCAAATTACAACAAATATAATACATGTATGCTTTTTTTTAAGACAGAAAACGGGCTATGACTGACCACGTGTTGCTGCTGACTACAAATGCCGTACTGAGAAACAATCGTTCAATGTGATTGGCCAGTATTATCGGGGTATTGTTGTATTCCGAGTTTCATATGCAAATTAGTATTGATTTCACTGATCCAATCGATGAGTAAAATGATAACCAGCACACAAAATTTTAGCATGCCCTATCAAGCAAACTGTCACGCTGTTTGTAAAATGATAATACATGCATACATCAATCTCTGTCTTACTCAGACATTAAAATTACCCAAAAGTGAGCCAGCGTATTGACACCAAATGTTTCCTTTACATCCTCATCTGAGTTGTCTATGATCTGCTTGGCATGCACTATACCAGCATTGTTCACTAGAATTGTTACCGGTCCGATCATTTTCTTTATGTCAGCATACTGTTATACAAATAATGAAAACGATACTATTAGACAAAGGTATCAATAAAGTAACAGAAAAAACTTATAATTCCAATCATACATGTTACAAGGTCATGGTTGTCCCCCCAAAAAATGAATTAAAGGGAACATTTGGAAAGTAGAAAGAGATCTCGAGTTCCTCTCCTCATAAAAAGTGAAGAATTAAGGATTACCAAAATAACCAGGGATAACATCATTATATTCTAGGCTGGGAAATTTTGCATTGAATGAAAATGTAAATGAATGAATGTAAAAGCATCTTTTGGAAAACTTCATGTTCACATTCTGATAAAATAAGGTTTCAACGATGAACAATTGAGTCATTGCCAGTATACTTTTGTTGTGCTATGTGCTTGAGGTACCTTAGTTTTCTGTGCTATCTTCCAAAATCAGTGCATTCAATCTTACATTTTTATAAATGTCCTGTGACTGGCTGACATCACACACCATGTAGAAACACTTCACACCCATGTTTCTCACTACCAGAGCTGTATTCTTCAGGGTCTCCTCTGTTCTCCCCCATAATATAATCTATAGTATGAATGTTCTAATTATTCTCATAAAACAGTCTTTCATAATACTGCATAATGGACATATAACGTTTATCATTTTCGCATGAAAAATAACTGTCATGCTATTAAAACTCGACTTACATGCTTTGGTGTATATTTGGCAAACTCCAGAGCGAGGGCCCTCCCTATCCCTCGCCCGCCCCCTGTGATTAACACGATGTCATCACTAATGTCTTTTTTCCTAGTGGAGAACAACCCAATAAAACACGATCTGATAGTCAAAAATATTACCCTGATGATAAGTTTAACGAATTCTACGAAAGCGAAAAAACTTTCCATTCTACCATTCTGAACTTTCTACTTTCACTTTGTGAAGCCACTTAAAACATTAAAGATCTCAACTTTATAACAGATATTGGGAATTTGTAAATCGGTATTCTGCATTGAACTTATCATTTGATATTTAAGATCTATGTAGGAAAAAAAAAGATTGATAAGGAAGTAAATATATAGTTTTTTATATGATATAAGTGGCAAGTAGGTTTTGGATGTAAACAAATTGTGATGGACGGTTGAAAGAGAAAGTAGGTCTAGCGGCATGGCAAGGTAAGCATGGATTTTTAAAGATTGCTTGTAGATGAATTATATCGGTATCAAAGAATAGCTACACCACGTTTAATCTGAAAGTTTTACATTGAACGCGTGGTAGCAAAGGATTGCAGTGATTTGGATTTGATTATCATAATTCATGCCAGATTTTAATCATACGTACATATGTATCGTTTTATCTGGTTATTCCTTTAGCCTATATCTGGATAACAATGCCACGACTCCTCTTGAACCTGAAGTTGTAAATGCTATAGCATCAGCTCTGACCAAGGCCTGGGGAAATCCTAGTAGCTCCCACACTCAAGGTTAACGAATTAAATTATCAAGACTTGAAATTATGAATGAAATGATGTGTGCATTTTATTGAGCATTTCCCTTAATGTGTATAAATTATCAGGGACCGTGAAAATAAAAATTTTAAATAATGACGAACATGAAATGATTTGTGCTTTTATTGAGTGTTTTTGTTAATGTATATAAATAAATATTTAAGGTATAGAAGCCAAGACTATAATTGAAGAATCTCGCCAGAATGTTGCTGAAATGTTGGGAGCTAAATCCTCAGGTATTTCAATCATGCCATTTCTACTTTCATGTCAGCTAAAAGAAATTCATAAGATTGAAGCAATATATTAGTTAGTTTGAGACAAATATATATATGAACAAAAATAAATTAGATTTATAACTGCATATCTGTAGTTCTCTGAAAAAAAATATATTGACGTCAGACCAGAGAGCGAGCTACAGTGCCACCCATTGAAAAAAAAAAACTGTATTTATTGTGCACAGAAAATGCACTGTTTTTTGATTTATTTCTCCACTTGATTACTTGATAGAGGAGTAAGGAATTTTTTTAGAAAACAATCTTTTTTTTTGAGATTGAGGTAAGAATTTGGAAGAATTAAACCAGAACTTAGCGCAACTTTTTGTACACAATAAATATACAGCTTTTACAACGGTTACAACGGGTGGCATATTTTTTCAGAGAGCTACACTTCTGCAGCTTTTAGATTAAAGAAATGGATTTTCGTTTTTACAAAATTTCTGTAATTTTTTAATGATTTGATGTCACACTTCCTATTGTTGCATATCTGCGGTGATTTTCTTTGATCTTTGTGTGGTGATATATCCCATATCACATATGCGATAATACTTTCCACGCCCCTTCATATATCACTGCAGGAGGCAGAAATCAGGTCATGAGAAAAAAAAAACTAATTTTATTTCACAAGTTCATAACTACAGAAAAATGAAGATGTTAAGCTATTTCTTAGCCTTTAACTAAATTAAAACACATGTATTTAACTCGGTTGAAATTTCCCAGTCGTTCAAAAGATTAATCCATTTTGAAATTTTGAAAGTTGTGGAAAAATCTCCAAACTTTATAATGTTAAACTCCTTGATATTTGCTTCTGTGATTTCACATTTGTCGAGTGCTAACCTCAAAAATAAATTGTCAAAATCTTCAAACTCAGTTAAAAAGTCGAAGACAAATTCACTAAGAACGTCCGACATGTTGGAGAGCTAGCTTGAAATGAATTTTAAGTTTATGACTGAATATTTTTTTTTTATTTTGACACTCTCAATGAAATTTACGTCATCAGACATGCGACAAGTTGCTTACATCATAGATGCCTCATACTATTGGTTATAGTGTTTTCATGGGGCGTGGAAATCGAGGGCGCTCCGCGCCCTCGATTTCCACGCCCCATGAAAACGATATAATCAATACTACTTGGCTTCTATGATGTAACCTATACTTGTATAATAGAATGCTATGACTTGTTTATACTGTAATATATCTTTTATGTAATTAATTTCAGATATAATTTTCACCTCAGGAGGGACAGAAGTATAGTTGTTTTTATGTAGTATTTTCTTCTGGTGTGGTTTAATTATTTATATATAGTATTTTATTTTGGTTTGGTTTTTCATTAATTTTCATTAATTGTGACTGCTTTACAATCATCTCATGATCTGCATGCTGTATAAAACTTATACATGTACTATCTAATTTTCCTCTTAATATCAGTGTTTAATTTTCTTCATATTAGTACATGTAGTATTTAATAGAGTATCCTATTGCACTACCTGTGGTATTACTCTTTTGCAGGGCAAAATGATATATTTTGGTGAAATATGATGCAAAAGCAATTGTTTAATATACAGTGGAGCCTCATTTATCCGGACGCTTTGGTTCCCAGTCAATTTGTCTGGATATGTGAAGCGTCCGGATACCTGAATCACCAGTTAAACAAGAAAAAATTATATTTACAAATTTTGTTCCGATGAAAAGTCGTCTGGATACTGAAGCATCCGGATGTCTGGGGTCCGGATATCTGAAGGTCCACTGTATGTCATTTAATTATTCATCAACATAAACTTCACAAAACATTATTAATCTTTTGCCCTTTAAAAGAGTAGTATTGCAATTATCGTGAAGGGTTAATACCATTTCTGTTTTCAGTACTGGTTTTGTGGGACTGTATAATTGAACCCATTAATTGTGGACATTCTGTTATATACACATTTGATACCATTACATTTTATAACTACATGTATTAATAACAAATTACATTTTATGTAAAGTCACACCTTATGTAAAGGACACAGTACCAGTATTATCTGTTAATGTATCAGTATATGTTCATATATAATTTTAACTACTTCAACCAAAATACTAATCGGATTTCTGTTTTATTGAAAAGAAAATGTACATATTTAAAATTTGTATGATGATAAAGTAAATTGGTTGTCATGTATGATATGTAACTTCATGTTCTTACTAATATATACCTTTTATTACCAGGGTATTAATTTTTCAGGGAAACAACATGATTCTGCACACAGGAGTCAAATATTTTCACTCTGTTGGGGGTAGGGGGAATAATGGATTATGCGCAGACAAAGATCACTTGCCACACTTCATTACATCAAATCTGGAACATGATGCTGTAAAACTGGTGCTGGAACACTTCGCTGAAGAGGGCATCGCAAGTAAGATAGCTTTTGGCCACTGAGTAATAAATGATTTATAGAGTTGGCCCATTGGAGAAAGCAGTCAGAAAACAAATGAGATTAACAGTATGGTAATATGGTTTAGAAAATGTACATTTAGAATTAATAAAATATTTGCTCTGCATTCATTATTAATGTTTCAATAAGCAGCTTTAAACACTTGGGATATTTAAGAAATAAACAACGTTATTCAGTGAACATGGCGTTATGAATAGCAATTGCTCTGCTGGCATATTCCATGATGCGCACTAGCGCATCATGGAAAATATGCCAGCAGAGCTATTGCTATTCATAATGCCATGTTCACTGAATAATCGTTGTTTATTACTTATATTTGCATTCTTTGATTTTTTCAAAAATATCAGAGGAAATCCTGACTTATATAAGGACGCGGCTTCTTGTCTTCGGTAAAGAAAAACATACGGCTTTAAATTCAGTACACCTGATCAATGCTCATTTTATCTAATAAATCACAAATAATTTATAAAGTATTTCCCTCTCAAACACAGTTATCTGGATACAAGCAGCGCCGTCATCACATTCTCTTAATTTTTGTTTTGATGCAGCTGTGACGTCATCGATCAACGTTACTGAAACCCTCTGACAAAAATCAATAATTTAACACTATGATGAAAAAATGATAATGCTTTTATAATGATTATTACTCCAGAATGCTTTTCTATGATTTTTTTTTTTCTATTTATTTTTAATAGCTGAAATCGTTCTTGAAATAGATATATACTAGTAATTTTTTTCTTTCTGAATGTTAGTACCCAAGTGTGAAGAGTTATCGTTCTTTGTACAAATATGCATGAAACGAAAAAAATAAAAATATGCAGTTTTTTTTTTACAATTTTTTAAAAGTTTTATTATACAATTAAATA
The DNA here is from genome assembly GCF_032062105.1 of Saccostrea cuccullata. Taxonomy (NCBI): domain Eukaryota; kingdom Metazoa; phylum Mollusca; class Bivalvia; order Ostreida; family Ostreidae; genus Saccostrea; species Saccostrea cuccullata. The sequence continues at coordinate 1,262,400 of NW_026920935.1, read as the reverse complement.
CATTGACCAAAATTGAAATTTTAAGGATATAAATCAGCAATTTTAAATATTCTGAATTTCTTTTTTTTCCAACGAATATTATTACAAACTTATTTTTATTCCTCTTTCGAAACATTTCATATATATACTTCTCAACACGTTTTACAACTCTAGTAGAGCTAGTTCTACACGAAAGGGATAGAGCAATTGCACTCATAGCGGGAGCAGCTGCGTCTATAGGCCTGTGAATGCAGTTGATGACCACATGTTCATAGTGGGAGAGAGCATTGGATATGCAAATATTTATGTATGTACTGCATGTTTCAAGGTGTGACTTTTGTACCTGCCTCACCACGAACTGGTCATGTGATGGTTGATGATGTCATTGCTGCCATTCGACCTTCGACCTGCATGATTTCCATAATGCTTGCCAATAATGAAACTGGAATTATACAGGTAGGGATTAAGATCAACTTTCGCTTCCTTAACATGCAAAAATAGTTCCACTTCATATATTGCATTATTTCAGTTTAGTCTCTCTTAATATGCATGTACATTTACTGCCTAAGTTCAGACTTGTTCATTTATTTTGACAGCCAGTAAAGGAGATATTTGAGAGAGTGAGGCAGATCAATGTCTCCAGGAAATCCATTCCCAAGATTCTCCTCCATTCCGACACAGCTCAGGCAATCGGTAAAATCCGGGTCAATGTAGAGGACTTAGGAGTGGACTACCTCACAGTGGTGGGACACAAGGTGTGAACTTATAAATAAAGAACTAAAGAGAATATGGACCAGAAAAAATCACTTACTTAATTATGCAAAGTTAAAGATAAGTTTTAATCATTGTATCATTTACATTTTTGTTTGCACTTATTTTTTACTACAAAAGCCATGAAGGGACATAAAGATTCTCAAAAAAGTGTAAAAGCAGGTTATTTTTTTGTTCAGAAGGCCAGATTCAACTACAGTGAAAACTGTCTAATCCGACACCTGCATAATCTGACACACTGTGAATTCTGATGTTTAATTTCGTTCCCATTTTACCATTTTCCACGTTTCTATTCCGATACAAAATTTGTCTCCCAGTGCATGGCGGATAAGACAGGTTTCACTATACTAGTTTATGTGCATAAATCTATAAACTACAGTCAAACTTCGTTATCTCGAACCTGAAGGGACTGAGAAAAAACTTTGAAATAACCGTGGATTCAAGATATCGAAGGTTATATACATGTACTTAAAGAATAAATGATTGGGACTTCCAAATCACTTCGAGTATCCATGGTATTCGAGATATCAGAGTTTGAAATACCAAAGTTCAACTTTAATTATTTATTGTGTATACTTTGCTTTTCATTGACAGTTTTATGGACCAAGAAATGGAGCAATTTATGTGAAAGATCTGGGCTGCAGCAAGGAGGTGCCCCTGTACCCCATGTTTTATGGGGGAGGCCAGGAAAGGAACTACAGGCCAGGGTAAGTGCTACTGGAACAGATTAGGTTGATTTCCCTCTATAGTAAAATTTTTAAACATAAAACTCATCAGAAGCCCCATTTGAGAGCTGAGTTGATACAATGGGAATAATGTACCTGTGAAGACTAATTATGAAGAAAATCATTACTTTATATCTGTAATTGTCTATTGATGTAATAGAGAATTTAATGCTATATCACAGTCTTATACATTTATTTCGACAGCACAGAAAACACTGCAATGATAGCAGGTCTTGGAACAGCAGCAAAACTAGTGACAGAAAACATTGACAAATATAATGTTCATATGGAGAAAATCAGGAATTACTTAGAGGAAAGGTTAAAGGTAAAGGAGGTACTCTGTGAAATCTTTGAAAATTTTGCCTGTCATTTAGGTTGAAAACTATATAAGTGTGCAGTTTTTTTCTTGCAGGCTGAGTTTGGTAAAGATGTCTGCTTCAATGGGAAGTTCCCTCACAGTAGTCGGATTCCCAACACGTGTAATGTGTCATTCCTAGGAGTTGATTGCAGTGGTAAGTCATGCATACACATTCAGAGGATTTAATTAAATGTGAACAGGAAGAGGAATACAGCAAAATCAGTTCTTTGTTTACAATATATTGTATACAGATTTCTGTGAGGGGTTTGGGGTAGGTAAAGTGGGGGGGGGGGGGGGGTTGGAGATTTACCGTATGTAGTGATGAAGAGGAAATAGTGGTGGTGGTGGTGGTGGGGGTTTGAATCATCAAGTCTTAGCTAGTATATGTACAACTGTATTTGTATGTGTAACAGTTGGAAATCTAAAATCAGCATCATATTAGCCACTCTGATATAAAAACACAACTACACAATGTAATAAGGGCACAAATGTGTGTCACTTTAATGCAACACAGTTTGATAATATAAGAAAAATAATTATATGTTCCACACTTTAAATAAATTTCATGTCCAACAAAATACATAGAAAATCCTCTACGAGTCTATGACTGGTAATTTTGTTTCGTCTCAGGTACCCATGTTTTATCACAATGTAAGCAGGTGCAGGCCAGCATAGGAGCTGCCTGCCATTCCAAAAACAGGTAAGGCACATGTCTACAGAAAACACATGTTCAAATCAATCTCATATCAGTTTGCTTAAAGCCTGACTAAGTTATGATACAAGATCTTAAAAGATTTCAATTACAATGTGTATTTGTAGACCCTCCCCCATTTTGCTGGCGTTAGATATAGATGAGTCTGTGGCTAGGAGAGCTATTCGATTATCAGTGGGACGGGAGACAACTCAGAGTGACATAGACTGTGCAATCAATGATCTCAAACAAGCTCTTGATGGGATACAGAATGAGAATACATAACATAATCTGTATCATTATAACTGAAGTCATATATTTCTAGTATTAATGTCTGTAAAATACTGGTATTAAATGGATTTATTTTGACAATAAATACATATATTGCATGTTGTCTATACAATGTTTCAATTTTTTCACTACTGATTTATTTTAGTTATGGTTTTAAATCCATTTTGATCAATAAAATTCCAAAAGCCTTAAAGTATTGCTCAATATTTAAGGAATAAGTATCTTATGGTTTGCATGAAATACTGAAAACTAAAGAGCACTGTAATAATTTGATACTGTGTATGTATGATAATAGGTTACCATTTTTAGCCACATCTGAGTTGAAAGCTCAAGAGCTTTTCTGATCACCCATTGCCCATCTCCTGTCCATCCAACCATCTGTAAACTTACATTTTCATCTTCTTTGCAAGAAGCAACTTGGCCAATTTTAACCAAAGTTGGTACAAAGCATTCTTGTGTGAAAGGGAATTCAACTTATTTTAAAGAAGGACCAATTTAAACCCCCTTTCAAGGGGAGATAAGACAAAAATAGTGTAGGGGCAATTATTTTTTTTTTCTGAAGGACCATAGGGTCAAATAAGTTGAAATTTATGTGGAGGCATCCTTGGGTAGTGTTGATTATAATTTGTTCAAATCATTGCCCATGGGGGGGGGGGTAAAATAGGGAATCCAAGTTAAATTTTGAAATATATAGGAAAAATCATCTTCTCCAAAACCTCTGGGCCAGAAAAACTTATGTGGAAGCTTCCTGGGAGGTAGTGTAGACTCTAAATTGTTCAAAGCAACCTCCTCCCTTACTCAGGTGAGCATTGTGGCTCATTTTACGGAAAATTTGAAGGAATTTTTGGTACACTGAATAAAGTAAATTCAAACTTAAAATAACATACTTTTATTTCAACAATTGAGTAGCATTTAATAGATCAACAGTTTGTGGAATGTTACAATATTATAGGAATGTGACAAAAAAATTTATGCATGGAAGTTTTAGATGACATTCATCTCCATTAACAATTAACTAATTCATTTAAAGCTAAAAATAGACCAAAGACAAATATCTATACAGCAAAAATAAGCATCAATAAAATTACATAAAATATAACAAAATGACTTACTGGTCACAAAAACAATCAATAAAAAAAAAACATATAAAAAATGGAATGTGTCACTTCATGATTTTATATAAACTTTTATCAAATGACTATTACAAGTAAAGACTTTTAAGTGATCTCAAATCGAAATCTGCATCAGAATAAAACAGCACCAGGAATACTAAAATGGAATGAATTACATTAAAATATGCATGAATATCAAAAAACATAAGCATTTCATACTAAAAGGACTATATACTGTAATAGCACATTTTTGCCCCACTAAAATCCAGATTTTGAAAATGTCTAATGATGTGCACTATGGTACAGTGTATAGATTGAAAGACAAATCTGATTTAACAGAAGTTATTATACACTGTTGTAACAACATCTAGACCTGCCCTCATCGATTTTTAATCAAAATATTGATGTAAAATACATTTTTCTCTTAAAAACATTGAAAATTTGAATTTACATCATATTAAAAACATGAAATCATGGCTGATGAAAAAAGGCAATGTATGCATGGTTTTTAAGTCAGCAGAAGAAAATTAGTACAGATTTATTCTTCTATGTTTGATTTCAGGGCAGCTATTGGTTATTACAGGATATAGTCCTTTGAATTATAATCAGGACACTGAACAGGAATTACATAAAAGATAAACATATACAAACTACATTTGTTATTTACATTGCACATAAACATTTCGTCATGTCATGTAGTATTTACTTATACATGTATATCATATACAAAATATTTATCTTTGGCAAGAAGAAAAATACTTAAAGATTCAGAAGAACAAAATTTTAGAGAACAGCTAGAGTATAAATACAGAGTATATAGTACATTGAATTTAGGTTGTCTGCAAGATTGTTCCAATGAATACAAGAATATAGTTTATCTGAGGAAAAAATGAAAGAGATCAAACCAAAATTAATTAAAAATAATAATTGAATCTGAATCAAAGAAGGTAAATACCAAAATTAAAATACATTGTACCTCAGCTTTGTGTTAAATTGTTAAAATACTGCATATTAACAATATACATGTATACATGTCTAGTGCAGAGCATGAAATAAATAAAATATTGATCGTTACAATGGTAGAATAAAAAATAAAACAAAACAAAAAATGACTAAGAAAAATATTAAAATATTGCATTGTACAAGATACATATATTTCTAAACAGTATTTAACATTTTAACTGTATGAAATATAAAGTACTTCATATAACTTCAAATATTAAGAAATCTTGGAGAATGCTCTTTTGAGATGGGATTTCTTGACATCCAAAAGCTTTGTAGAGATGTCCATTAAGTAGTTCATGAAATGGACCCAGAAAATTATTAAATTTGTTGGTATTAAATACTAATCAGGAACACACTGTTATGGTTAATGGTGAGCTTTAGAGGCATATCATGATTACTGAGAGGAGACCCTCAAGTGAGCGGGCTTCCACCAAAATCTCCTAAATATGACCCAATTCTCAATAGGACCAAACTACATGTATATAATAAAGATTTCATTTAACAACTAGCGAGTTCTTCTTTGTAACACCTGTGACTTCATTTAATGAAAAATTGTTGTAGTTATTTGTTTAATTGGTAAAAGGTTCATTTCAAAAGTATGGTTATGGCACTGACACAAAAATGGTTCAAGTGTAATTGCTGAAAAAATGAAACCATATGAAATAAATAATTTGTTGGATGTTTGAAATATATGCTAATGGTTGGTTAAAATAAAGGGGAAAAAGTTTCATACCAAACTTTATTCAAAAAAAACCTTTTGTTTCTAACTGTACATTAAGAATTTCAGCCAATTTTACAAGGCCTTGACTCATAAGATTTTTTCTTTAAAATCAAACTTTTTGAGTCATCAAGCTCCCTAAAGTAAATACACTGGATGCTATAAAAAGTGAGATACAAAGAATTCAATACAAAAAATTGATCTGGTGGCCAATTAATACATGTACTTTGTTATTATTTTTCTTACGACAAAAATAAATTAGCATTCATAGCAAATTATACTGAGGGAAAAAGACAGTTTTTCTTTTCTTTATGCACATTGTACATGCATGTGTGCATCTAATATGTGAAAAAAAAGCAAGATTATCTCATATCACAAAATATAACTAAATAATGTATTATGCAAAGTAATCCAATGGAAATATTTTTCAATGGTGCACCATATCTTAGTTAAATTAAAATAAGAAATATCATGTGGTACATATAGCTATTTTGCTAATATCCCCTTACGAAATGTGACTATGTTGTAGTTTTTCATGATTTAAGGCACTTCTGTAAATATAGTACATTTCACACCTGAGTTCTAAGTGAACTAGTCATATACTGGCACCCATCTTTATTGAGTCTGACCTGCCTTTTATTTATGGGCCATGTTATGGATAGCCCAGTTGACACTAGTAGACCAGCTCTTATTTTTGGCCTCCTTAAACTTGTCAATGAATTTCTTCCTGGCTTCGTCCTCTGACAGATCTAAGGCCAGCGTGTCCTTGAGATAATCCACGTCGCTGACGCTGGTCAGCTGGGGAATCCCAGCAGACAACATCATCATAAAGAGACGGATCAACAGAGCTCCTTGAGATCGGATAATCATGTAGGCTCGCTCACACACCTGTTGAAACCTGGATATAGAAAAAATTGAAAAAGGAATAAATTTATATTAATCTATAAATATAAAAAAATATCTTGAATCTGATTTTGTAAAACCAATAAAAACATGATAGAAACATACATGTATATGTCTATAATAAATTACTGTGTACTTTTACAATACATGTACTTCCATGCATTGCAATAGTTTCTGTTTTAGCTGGTGTAGTTCTCATATGAACTATAATCACTATATACACCTAAAGAGACAAAGATCTAAAAATAACATAGATGCATAGCAATGCAGTTTCTAATTTCCATTGAGACCTCTGGTACTGCTTAGCATTCTCAGAAAGCAGTCCTTGGGTCAGATCAATGGAAACAATAGGTAGTCAGGGATTCCTTTGAGACTGTAAAGTATTTAGTTTTACTTTGCACACACTGCATTGTATTTGTTCCACTGAGATTATGTGTAAATGTACTACATTTTGCAATAGACCAATGGAATCCACTCATTGCAATTGCCAAGGAACCAATCAAACTACTATCAGATTCCAATATGCAACTGAAGACCACTGCCTGATTGCAATATGCAAGTAAAGACCACTGCCTAATTGCAATATGCAAGTAAAGACCACTGCCTGATTTCAAAAGATCCATAGATATCACTTCCAGACAACTAACATCTCATGGAGTCCACTACTATACTGCAAATTGCCCAGAGTCCAGACTCCATAAAGCTTGTGGATACCACAAATAGAAGATGCAAATGCAGTAAGTCCATGGAGATAACTGCTAGCTTTCAATAAGCCAGTGGAGATGGCAATTAGCCTACAAGAGCCCACCTGACTGATACCACTAACTGAGATGGATCAGTAGAACTGACTCGTTCCTCTATATGTACTCCCAAATGTCAGCACTCACCTGTCAAAATTCTCCTTGTCCTTCTCTCCTCTTCTGATGACATACTCAAAATGTGACGTCAGAATGAATGGAACTCGCTCTCTCTTTATGTTTAGCTTGGATTTGAAATTACCAAGGAAATGGCCAAAGTCTATGTGGAAAAGCTGTCAAAAAAGAAATATATACATTTATGAGCTTAAAATATTAACTTGGAAATTGGAACATCCTATCCATGTATCCCTTCTTTATATTTTGTCTACATCAGGCATCCTTTAAAGTATTTACCTGTCCAGACTCCTTCATCATGATGTTGTCATTGTGTCTGTCACCAATACCCAGGATGTAAGTGGCCACTGCATACCCAGCACAGGAATAGGTAAACTCATCAATGGCCTGAGACAGACTACAATGTAAAAAATGTAAAAAAAAAAATTGTTTAGAGTAAATCAATGTTAAACAATTCTGCTGAAAAACCATTTATAAACAAGAATATTCACATGCATTATTATTGCTATATTTTTTTTATTATTTATAAGTACCTAGCTTCATTGGGGTTTTTAAATTTGAGCCACTCATACAGAGCTTCTTTGGCAAATGCCCCTTTGTTGTACCACTTCTGGATTTTAGAGATGGTCATGGAGTTTGTTACAATTTCAATCATCCCCTCCTCTCTTCCTGTGGCAATACAACCATAGGGGTTCACCCTGTCATAAGAGTAAGTCAAAATAAAACAACTACATATATCCAATACAGCCATAAGGGTTCATTCTGTCAATAGAGACAAAATAGTGCAGGAATAAACAACTACAGAGTAAAATATACCCAATACAACTGTAGGGGTTCACCCTGTCAATAGAATAAGTCAAAATGTTGCAGGAATAAAACAACTTCACTACAAAATCTTCATTGTGTAATATTATCTTTGGTGCAAAACTCACAAAAGTTTGCTGCATGCATTTCCTGATGACAAATTAAGACAAACAATAGCTTTTTACCTGAGATCAAGCCCCTCGTTTTTCCAGATGTTATCCATGATCTGTAAAATCTGCAGGGTCAGCATATCTTGTCGAAGATCTGAAGTGAGAAAGATACTGGTCATAAATTCTTGTCAATTTTTCAAACAGATTGAAAAAATTAATGGAACATTGAAAAGAAAGAGTGATTTGGAGAAAATGAAACTTTTTTCCTATCCAGGTTAGCCTTTCCTTGCCAATTCCCATACATCAAGATAAATGTATCCATACATCAAGATATCCTCTCAAGCACTTTACAAATGAAATTATTCTTGCTTTAACTTTACATGCATGTACACTCACTATCCTGTATTCACATTTACATATATCAGTAAAACAAGTAATTCAAGAGATACACTAGTAACCCAGGTTGACAGGTCTACTACTGACTAAAGGTAAAAAATTGGGTACCTACCATCTCCGTTTTTGTACATGATGAGAATATTAGGACCTTTAGGGTCAGCATTTGTCCACTCTAACCACAAAGGCCTCTTCTTGGAGTCCATGATCTTACACTTGTCAACCCTTGAAGGACAATCACATACAGTACATATACCATACATGTATAAACACAGACATGAAAATTTTACAACAAAAAAAAAAAAATTCCTGGTATCATATTTTGAGAGACAGGTTATAAATGTCCATGTCTTTTTCTGAAGTAAAGAGAATTTAAGTGATCCTAAAAGGGAGTTTCCAGTATTTAAAAATACTGAGACCATACTTAAACACGCCAAACTTACAGTAGATCTTTAAGGGAGATTTGAGGTGTTAGAGGACTATAGAGTCCAGACAAGATGTCTATTTTTTGTTTCATCAGTCTCTTCACATCATCTTTGTTCTTTTGCATTTTTTTCTGCAAAACATAATTTTTTTTACAACTTGTAGTCTAGTCTTTTATCACTTTAAACATTTACTTTTAATTATTCATATGCAAACAGCTGTCTTCATAAAAACAAAAGCTCTTATAGTTTGTTTTCAATTTTCAATTCAATTGATTTTATTTTTTTTTAATTTTGTGCCAAGTATAACTGATATCGACCCAAAATTTTAGGAAGACCAGTAATAATATTGTTCATAACAAGAGGCCCAAGGGCCTTGAATCGCTCTTCTGATAAATTGTACAACCTATCACTTGTATTTGAAGCCTCTAACCCTAAGTATCCTAAAACCCAAGTTGCATCAACTGATAAAAAGTTTGATGATTCTTAGCCAATTAGGACTGAAGATATTTTAATAAAGCTATAAAAAAAAAACCATGAGTAGGTCACGGTGATCTACTTTAAGATTGAAGTTTTCTGAGGACTCAAGATGCATTATTAGACAAACTAAGATTGAAGATTCTAAGCCAATATGTATTTGAGATATTTAAAAGTGGGTCACCTTGACCTACATTTTGGTCTACATTCTTGGAAAACCCAAGATGCATCAACTGACAAAGTTTGATGATTCTAAGCCAATAAGTACCAAAGAAATTTAAATATAGCCATAGAATGTCGAAAGTAGGTTATCATGACCTACATTTTAGTCGACATTTTTCAGAGTCTCAAGATGCATTTTCTGACAAAGTTTGATAATTCTAAGCCAATAAATACCTGAGATATTCAAAAGTATGTCACCGTGACCTACTTTTTGGCTGACATTCTCTGAAAACCCAAAGGGCATAAACTAACAAAGTTTGATGATTCTAAGCCAATAAGTACTGGAGATACTTAAATATAGCCATAAAATGTCAAAAGTAAGTCATCGTGACCTACTTTTTGGTCGACATTCTCCGAAAACCCAAGATGCATCAACTGACAAAGTTTGATGATTCTAAGCCGATAAGTACTGGAGATACTTAAATATAGCCATTAAATGTCAAAAGTAGGTCATCGTGACCTACATTTTGGTTGACATTTATCAGAGGCCTAAGATGCATCTGCTGACCAAGTTTGATAATTCTAAGCCAATAAATACCTGAGACATTCAAAAGTAGGTCACGGTGACCTACTTTTTGGTCGACATTCTCTGAAAACCCAAGAGGCATAAACTAACAAAGTTTGATGATTCTAAACCGATAAGTACCAGAATACATAAATATAGCCATTCAATGTCAAAAGTAGGTCATTGTGACCTACTTTTTGGTCGACATTCTCCGAAAACCCAAGATGCATCAACTGACAAAGTTTGATGATTTTAAGCCGATAAGTACTGGAGATACATAAATATAGCCACAAAATATTGAAAGTAGGTCACCGTGACCTAATTTTTGGTCGTCACTCTCCGAAAACCCAAGATGCATCAACTCACAAAGTTTGATGATTCTAAGCCAATAAATACCTAAGATACTGAAATATAGCCATAAAATGTCGAAAGTAGGTCACGGTGACCTACATTTTGGTCGACATTTTTCAGAGTCCCAAGATGCATCAGCTGACCAAGTTTGATGATCGTTGGTCTGAAGATAATCAAAATATGCCTTTTAAACAATTTGAAAACAAATGCCTGCAAAATTCTAAAAGTAGGTCACAGTGACCTACTTTTACTTAAATATGTTTTAAGGTCCCAAGATGCAGCAACTTACAAGATTTGATGATTCTAACCCTCTCAGTGTCTGAAATAATGGGATGAAATGTTTTAAAAAAGATAAGTCATAAAGTTCAAAAAGTAGGTCAGGGTGACCTACTTTTAAGTTGACGTTGTTCAAGGATCCAAGATGCATCAACTAACAAAGTTTAATGATCATAGGCCTTAAAGTGTCCAAAATATGCCTTCAAATCAATTTGAAAACAAATGCCCGCAAAATTTAACAAGAGGTCCATGGGCCACATCGCTCACCTGAGCACTAAGGGTAGGAAAAAGTAGAAAATGGCTTTTTATTGTAAAGATTCAATCCAAAAGTAGTCCCATGACCAATCGGATTTGTTATTTTTTAGCAAATGATTTTTAAAGAATTTTCCTATATATATCTTTAAAAACTTTGGTCGGCCATTTTGGCCCCGCCTCACGTGGTCGTGATTTGAAAAAAATTTGAATCTACACTACCTGAGGATGCTTCCATATAAATATGATGAATTATGGCTTTGTCATTCTTGAGAAGAAGATTTTTTAAAGAATTTTCCTATATATTTCTATGTAAAACTTTGGTCGGCCATTTTGGCCCCGCCCTACCCCCTGGGGTCATGATTTGAACAAACTTGAATCCACACTACCTGAGCATGCTTCCATATAAATATGATGAATTATGGCTTTGTCATTCTTGAGAAGAAGATTTTTAAAGAATTTTCCTATATATTTCTATGTAAAACTTTGGTCGGCCATTTTTGGCCCGCCCTACCCCCGGGGGTCATGATTTGAACAAACTTGAATCCACACTACCTGAGCATGCTTCCATATAAATATGATGAATTATGGCTTTGTCATTCTTGAGAAGAAGATTTTTAAAGAATTTTCCTATATATTTCTATGTAAAACTTTGGTCGGCCATTTTTGGCCCGCCCTACCCCCGGGGGTCATGATTTGAACAAACTTGAATCCACACTACCTGAGCATGCTTCCATATAAATATGATGAATTATGGCTTTGTCATTCTTGAGAAGAAGATTTTTAAAGAATTTTCCTATATATTTCTATGTAAAACTTTGGTCGGCCATTTTGGCCCCGCCCTATCCCAGGGGGTCATGATTTGAACAAACTTGAATCTACACTACCTGAGGATGTTTCCCCATAAGTTTCATCTTTCCTGGCACAGTGGTTCTTGAGAAGAAAATTTTTTAAATATGCCACCAAATTTTCATTAATTCCCAATTATCTCCCCTTGAATGAGGGCGTGGCCCTTCATTTGAACAAACCTGAATTCCCATCACCCAAGGATACTTTGTGGCAAGTTTGGTTGAAATTGGCCCAGCGGTTCTTGAGAAGAAGTCGAAAATGTGAAAAGTTTACAGACAGACGGACAGACAGACAGACGGACGCCGGACAAAATGTGATCAGAAAAGCTCACTTGAGCTTTCAGCTCAGGTGAGCTAAAAAGTAGGCCATCGTGACCTACTTTTGAGTTAACATGATGTGAAGTCCTAAGATGCATCAACTTACAAGATTTGATGATCCTAGTCCTTATAGTAAGCAAAATATAGACATTTTCATTAATTGTAAATTTAGGTCAACTTTGAAGTGACCTTGAGACCATGCCCTTTGCCCCAGGGTCATGCCTTGAACAATTTTTAATCTTCAACATATCCTGATCATTGTATGTAAGTTTGGTGAAAATCTGCCTGGTGGTTCTGGAGAAGAAGATTTTTTTGCAACCAGTACTTTTGGTTTTGTTTTCCTGATTATCTCCCCTTGTTTTAGGGTCCCAACCCTTATTTTAGTATAAATGGTAGCCCTTGGGCCAAGGATACCCTGTGACAAATTTGACACTGATTGGTCAAGGGGTTCTCGAGTTATGGCCAATATTCTAAAAAGTTAACGCACACCGCACGACGCACACCGCACAAATGGCCATAGCATTAGCTCTTTGAGCCTTTGGCTCAGAAGAGCTAAAAATCTCCACACTCATACTCAGAATTATGGAGCTTAATATAATTTACTTGTCATTAAGTTTTATTATTAACATAAGTCAAAACTGTGGAATGAGTAGCATTCAAAAAATATTATCTCTCATTATAAATTTTCCATTTCTGAGTATATCTTACATTGGGATTTTTGGCAATGTCACTAAAAGCGGACAGTTTGATAAGGATATCCTGCTGTTTGCTGAGAATCATAAGATGATCTTGAGACGACTTGAGGTAGGCTTCTAACATCAGGCCATAACGCACAGTCACTGTGGATTCATGCATCTCTGATCTAAAGGGGAAAAAATATAAACTTAAAATGTGGGATGACAGCAATGAGTTTCATCACTGAATGATGGTCCTAAAAAAAACAAGGGTCATAGAAAAACATAACAAATCGATATGAGCTACATCCTTAATTTCTTGTAAATTTCTTTGTTTATTGCTTACTTCAGCAGCCAGTAAAGATGGTGTCCTAAATGTTGGTTTTCTAGAGCCCGAGACAGCAGGAATTTACTGAGAGGGCACATGAGGTGTGACTCGAACCTCAGGGCTTGGACTAGTTGTAGCATGTACTGAGACAGATCATCATCACTGGAGAAAAAAAACAATAAATTTCAAATTCAAATATACAAGCTTTATACTCCATTAAGAATTAAAATACAGGGATCATTAATTATGATTCAAATATTTCTATCCTATGCAAGTTTGAAAACATACTGTAATAATTCCTTTATAAAGTGACAAGGAATTAGTTAGGGATGGCTACAATAAATGTAATACATGTTTTATCAAAAACACTTGTGAATACAGTTTTGAGGTAATATAATGTCAGTCAATTAATTATCATTTAACATAAAAATTTGAACAAAAAGCTGGCTTTGTTTTCTGACTTCTATATAACAAAAATGATACAAACTGACTGGACTGTAACACAAAATATTTTACGTCTAACCTGAGTTCCTCGAGGCATTTACATGCAAACTCTCGGACATTTGTGTCTGTGTAGTGGAAGTCCAGCAGGGCCAGGGCGTGCTGTAGTTCTATTGGCCGCCAGGACTGAAGGAGGGCCATCATCTGAAATAAGTAGGTCAAATCCAGAACATTAATTCATTTACAAATTATTATCCATTAAAATAAATCATGTATATTATATACACTTCAAGTACTTTTTTTTAAACTTTAAAATGATTTATACATACATGTATGTACAATATAAGAAATGGAGTAAAAATGAATAAACTTAAATAATAATGTTATTTGTCGGATGACTTTATATTTAGCGAGATTGGCGGGTATGACAGCGATCGTGATACAGACCTTGGCTACGTCGATGTGGTTGTCCCACTTGACGGCGTTCAGGAGGAGTGGCAGCGCGTGGTCGTAGTTGTCGCGGATCTCGTACCGCATCATCCAGATAAGGCTCTTCTCCTGCTCGGCCAGCTGTCGGTTACCTCCCTTGTCATCGTTCATCACCTCCTCAAACTGGATAATGTGGGTCTTACTGGGATGCCAGTTCTTTGGTAAAAGAAAAAAAATCTTGGATTTTGATGTATCATTTCACTGAAATTATTCCCAGTTCTTGTAAAGTACATACATTCCAGACTTTTTTCTTTATTACATAATAAAAACTGTGAATAATAAATGATTTTGCTAACAGGTGATGACCCATTATAATTTCCTTGTATAAAACTCACAGGAGACCCTGGTTTTCCCTTCTCCTCCATGTTTTCACTTGCACATTGTAAAACCTACAAGAAAAGTAACATATTCAGCATTATAAACTTACAGCATGACCTACATGTATCTTATATAAGCTATTTATTAGTTACCTCTAGGGTATTTTTGCTATTGAGTTATACCTTTTCATGTTGAGGATACATGATGTGTGATTGGATTTTGAAGTCAGGGACAGTGAACTCTAGGGTGGTAGAGTGGTCCACTTGTGGGTTCATAGCCACGGTGCCTAAACAAAAAACAGTACAAATGTAAGATTCATTTGTTATAACTTTAACTGATGATTTGAACACCACTTTGTTTATGGACTAACGTAGATGTAGTTGATAAGAGTAAGTTTATCCTTCTTTCAAGTAAAGTTAAAATATTCATGAAAAATTAACAAATTCCTTTTTGAGGTTTATCTAAGACATACGCCAGATCTTTGTGCTATTTCTAAAACTAATAGATGAAAATAGATTTCAGTTAGATGTGCTTGGTATCTGTAGCAGTAACTAAGTTCCATAAAATGAATGGCTCACCTATGGGATTGCAGGAATCATACAATTCCATATGAATGGCTCACCTATGGGATTACAGGAATCATACAATTCTATATGAATGGCTCACCTATGGGATTACAGGAATCATACAATTCCATATGCTCCTGACGAGGCCACATGTGTAACTTATAATTCCCTTTCAGAAGTCTGGATTTGTAGTCAAACAATGGGATATTGGCCCAAGTCAGCAGTGAGTATTCCTGCAATGAAAAATGAAATGAAGAAAATCTTCATTCACTCTAGAAGTTTCTTAAATTTTTTCAACTTGTTCTGTCCTTTACATCTTTTAAGATTTATATGAAACTTGTTTCAACAAAAATATCCCTTTATATCTCTTTTAAATGTAAATCTTATACATAGAGGTATTTTTTTTATTCAGGAAACATTCACCCTTATAAATCCAGGTACCATTGCCTTCAAGGTAAGGGTTTTCTACATTACCTTGTTTTTCCTTATATGGAGAGCGAAGCAGAGTCTGCAGTCTCGTGGAATATCCTCGACTTTAATATCATACTCTAACTCATTCTTCCAGCACACAGTCTCGGAGTATACCAGGGCATCCTTTGTATGGTCGATTCGTAGTGTCTCAGGACCGTGGAATAATCCCACATAGAGTCTGACCTACAACAGGGTGTTAGTTCATTAAATGTACAGCTAGTCTGTATATCCTCAATGTGTGTCAAAATTAGTATATGATCTAATTATGGGTCAAGCATAAACCTGAGTCGTTAAATGTTTACTAAAATATAAACAAATCAAAAATCATACTATACATATGAAAAATTCCTTCTTTAACATAAAACACTGCAGAAATCCATTTTCAATGTACCTTGCTATTATCATCCACGATGATTTTAGAGACCGAGTTGATAGTCAGTTTGAAGTTAACATGGATGTCCCAGGATGTGATGCTGTTCCTCCCTCGTAGACTGGGCTTACATGGCCGCTCGGGGTGAGGTCGGGAGGGGTTGTGGTCAAGGTCATTTGCTTTTTCTGAAAACATCAGTGCATAAATCTGTTATTCTTCAGAAAAGTTAAAGCATGTATCTTAAATTTCATAAAATTTCAGATTAAAAGCTGAACAAATTTAATACATATATATGGTTATTTATTAGCACTTTAAAACACTACATTTATTTAGTACCTTTTGCTCAAGGAGTCAAAATGACTTACCCATGACTTTACTTTTTGGCCTCAGCCACAGGGCCGGAGCTATGTTTCTCAGGAGACATCGGAATATGTACTGAAATAGATTGGAATTTGATATCATGATGATGAAAAGCATTACAGCATTATATACATGTATATCCTATCAAGTCCAAATACATAATATCTTTTTATTGCTGCTTGGCAAAAAGTAGGGAGGACTGATTTGAGTTAATCAGTCCATAAAATTGGATACTGGACAAGACCTCAGCTTGGGAAAGTTTTAACTTGTCACCTTCATAATTAGGCAAAGTTTTGAATACACAATGTTTCTTTTTGAGCATATATTAAACATCATATATTTATCTTATAAAAAAAAAGAACCAAGAAGTTCTTATTTACAAATTTAAAATTTTACACTGTCATGTAACTCAGTGGTACTAAATACAGTAAAACTAGGTTATAACAAAGTCACATGGACCTATGAAATTACTTCGTTATATCCGTAATTTGTTATAACTGTATTTAGAATTTGTTAAATTTATATAACTGGGGATAAAAGATAACTTTGCTATATCCGTGAATTTGCAATATCCGTGTTCATAAAAAACGAGTTTTACTGTATAACTAAACCTTAACATAGTGGTTCTTAACTATAACTTAACCTTGACATAGTGGTACTAAATATAACCTAACCTTGACACAGTGGTACTAAATATAACCTAACCTTGACACAGTGGTACTAAATATAACCTAACCTTGACACAGTGGTACTAAATATAACCTAACCTTGACACAGTGGTACTAAATATAACCTAACCTTGAAGGATCTCAGTGGATACTCCCCATACAAATAGTCCTCCATTCCAATCACTTTCAGGATATAGTCAGAGACCTTCAAATTCTGCATGCCAGTGTTGGTCCTCCATTTCTCCAGAGCCATGGCAATTAGGTCATTTGGGATTTTATCTGCCTCAATCTTCATTGTGTAAATTACCTTAAAAAATAGTAAACATTTCGTTGAAAAATGAATGAGGATTTATTTAACAATATAATTTATGCATTTTGGGGCACTTATACATGTATGTGTGAAACTGACATTTTTTTCTCTTTTTGCTTTTTCTCCCTAATATTATAAATAGAGAAAAATAACAAATTTATTAATTGTTAAATGAGTAATTGGCAAGGATACCAGTTTGTACCCCTGAATCACGAGTGTTCTATCTTGGTTTCACCCGTCACTTCTAAAGCATGACAGGGCACCAAATATTACTATGAAGAAAGAAAAGGGACAGACCAGACCCCCTGTAGTGTTTATACTTACCCCCGTTTCCTCGATGTGGATTGTCAGCACCATGCCCTCCTTTAACTTGTTCTGAATGTAATCAGGTAACACGGAATGGTTTAGGATTCCTACTGGATGTTTGTACTGGAACCTCAAAAAGCCCTGTTAATAGGAGAACACTTATTTTGGGTAAATGATGTTATCTTCTCTATCTTTGCAACTATCCTATTTTTTCAGAAATCAGATTGCGTCGGTTTCACAAACAGTCACCCTTCATTTCTCAAACTTGGAAGGACCAAGGGTAAACTTTGAGATATAACAGGTTAATAAGACGGTACTTTCAAATCACTTTGACATATGTGTCAGTGTTTGAGATAACAAACTGGTAACTGTATATATCCTTAGTATAGATTTAACTCTCACATCATAAGATCATTAATTCACCAACATATTTAAATTATTACTAAAAGACTTTGGATTTATGTTTATCTTACCAATAAATAAAATGTTAGGTTCATTTCTTACAAAGATTAACTAAATTTTAATCTAGTTTTATGATTTACAAATTGATTGATCATGGATGTATGAAAAACTGGCTCTTACTGATAAATCCTGGTTCCTTCGATTGACAATATCTTTGCAATAAGCAGACATGGTTCTGCGAAAGTCTGTGATGTCATGAGACACTTCTGCTTGGTGATCAATGCATTGTTGACCTAAGCAAGGATTGTAGAGACAAACATGTATCCATAGCTTTCGTATAAACAATAAATCTAGTATGTTGCTATCAAATTAGAGAAATACAGGACGTACTTTATGTGAGTCATTTAAATCTAACAGTGCTAAAATTTAACAATTCATTCAAAGCCATGAATTTTAATTTCATGTTATACTACTAGTATGCATTTGCCTTGCGACTGATACTCAATTTTTGTGGTCTGAAAACCTTATTCACTGTGTGTTTATTTGGGGAAAAAATATAAATCATGAACTAAGTGAAATTAAAACAAGGTAATTTCCCCATAATTGGGTACAGTTAACTGTATCCAAATGAAGTTTGTAAATTCTATTAAATGCTTGGAGATTATGAAGTATAGCATCAAATCTCACCTTTCATTCCAATCAGATTATTTGTGCTTTTACTCAATGATCGAGTTTTATCATCAGCTTTCTTTTTCACTAATTTCAGAAAACGGGCAGCTATCTTGAACTCATTTAGCATCATGTCCTCATCGACTATTTCATCCTGTTAAAAAAGATATACCAAAAGTTAATGTACAAGAATTTTGCCTCATATTCCTTCCTTTACTGTGCTTTTATGCTTAATAATATATGCAATACAGTAAAAAAAAAAAAAAAAAAGATGTCAAAAGCAGAAATTTCTAAGATTAGTAAATTTGGAAACTGACCTTTTGCCCTTGTTGGTTGATGTATGTGAAGCAATAATTCTCCATTCTCTTTAGAGTTTTAAACAATGGATAATTTTCTGCTTCCTTCCAGAGTTTCTTACAACAGATTTACAACAACACATGTAAATTCACTCACACAAAAAAACAAAACATGCATTTGACTGTAAAATAAATACTAGTATTCTAAAATAAGCCAATCTAAATAAAATAAGATGTTCAAAATATGATACCACATACTCCTCAAATTTCATTCAAGGTCATGCTATTGCAACCTTTAGCCAATAGACAAGCTTAAACATTAGCCAAGAATATCACTGATGAAGTCTTTTCTGATATTTCTTGGATGCATTTACTTTAAAGTCAAAAAGAGTATTCATGTTCATTGAACAGTAATTCTGTATTAGGCTTTTGTGCATTTTTTTTTGTTTGCATTAGGCCTAGAAAAAAATTATGTTTGTTTCCACTTTCAGGCCGAAAAAATATAGGGTAGGTAGGTAGGCAATTTTTTTTTTTTGAAAAACTTCTTTTTGCTTCTTTAATCAAAACATGTATAGAAGTAACATTAATGACAAAAGAAATGGTGTTTTCAAGCATTTCTGTGACTTAAACTTATAATAGAAAGGTGATCCAAACTTCTTTCTGTCTTGAAAAGCTTGCAAAGTTGGAGGCTATAATTCCCTGGGTGAAATCTTGCACATCATGGGAAAAAAGCATTAAAAAATATTTAGGGTCGGCACTATAAATTAGGGTCGGTCGGGAAAGCGGAAACAAACATATTTTTTTTCTAGGCCTTATTCAGCAATGGCAGAAAATGTGGACCTTAAATTGAATTTATTCCATAATAAACTTAAATCAACCTAAAACTGGCTACTGAGCCTCAGAAATGTAGAGATGTACATGTAGGATTTGGGAATTATATGGCAGCCTGAATTTATGGCCAGAAGTTTTCATGTCTCTTAGTACTTGAAAGGTTTTTCTGACATGACCCAGTATGGGATGTTGTTAGATGTTTGAGAAGACAGAAGTAAATAATAAGAATGTTTTCATGTTTCAATTAAATAAACATAAACAAAAATCAAATTGAAATTAATGGTGCAGATTCCAAATACAAAGAAATTGTAAAATTTTTATTAGCCCTTAATAATGCTATAGCCAGTACAGGCACATTACATTTGCACAAGTTAAAAAGTTTTAACACAAGTCCTTATACATATCAACAACATTTAACAATAAGAAATCTTGGATAAAAGTACTCACCAATTTGATATTCTCTATGGAGTCATAAAAGTCTACTCGGATGGGAATGAAGATGCCATTTGGCATCAGGAAGTCCATTTCTACGTGACCATCATTTTCGTTGACCTCTTTGGCCACGTCTAAGTCTGGTAACACGACTATTGGAGGCATGTCTTTACAATGACCAGGAGGACGCTCTGGTCACACCACTCAGTCTACTGGGGGGAAAACATCAACAAAATTATATTGACATTATCAGGAGTTACTAAAGATATATGTATGAAAAGAAACAAACAGATATGGATATATTATTCTGAAACAAAGAAATATAGCTCGCAATAATGGTTAATCAAGGAAGTTTTCAAACATGTCCCATTTTCATTTTCAGCTGGATTTGTTTTTCTTGATGTTGTTAGCAAACAAATCTTAACAAATAGAACAATCCAAAAACTTATGACATTTTTGCTCCATATGATTAAAAAAAATATTTATATATTACAGATATTTGGTATATATGATGGTATCCTCCCAAGTAAATACTGTACCGTTACTTATTTCCTCATAGTCGTCTACTTCCTCAATGATACACGGAAGGTAATCCCCCTTTGCGTCTAGAATCCCGAGTCCGATCAAATAAAACCTTGACCAACAAATAATGTGACTTTTAATATGAATTAAAACATCAGCTTTAAAATCAGATACAAAGAAAAGCAAGTAACTTTACATGGTTTTTCCTCAATAAAATTCTATGACATACATAAATGTTCAATAAGACAATCAAAATTTATCATGAATTTGTGTCACATTCTGTCTTCCATAATGATGGGATCAACGTTTCACGGATCAATGATTGAAATGTAAATAAACACTTTGATCAGGTACATTGCACCTGCCAGAACGTAAGTGGACCGAATCGAGAACATATTTAGCCAAAATGCCAGGTCCCTATGCCGGGCATTCTGATGATGCATACCCAGATGTTTTCAACCTCCCGGCTATGCCGCCCCAACCAAAGAAGAAAAAACCTGGACAACTATCCGAAGGAGAGATAAAACGATTTTTTGAAGAGGTAGGTATTTACAAATGTTCCTGATCTTAAAATGTTATCGATACATACAACTTTTGTATTTCTACAAGATATATTTATAACCACCCGTTTGTCAGGCTTTGTACTTTGTCATTATCAAATAAGAAACAGTGGAAGTGGGTCAGATTTACTTCTCTAAGTAAACAGCATGTCCAACATAGATACTTTTATTTGAAATCCAAATACAGCAGGCACATGTCAGGGGAACCGGGGGGAGGGCTACCCCTTCAATTTTTTTTTCAAATATTAAATTACTTCTTAGCATGGGGCATTACTTATGGACAGGCTGGTTGGCCCCCTCCCAATATGTTTGTTGCAGTATAGTCAAATCAAGGACATTTGGTAATGCTGGATACGACCCCTCCCCCTCCCCCTTAAGAAAAGGAGGAATTTTGGATAGGTTTTGCGTGTCTCATTTTTCAGGTATGTATATTTTTTCTGCATGTGATTGCCACTCTAAAAACTATATTACATGCACGTGCCTGCAAGCACTGACAATCTTATTTTGTGTTCTAACTAAACTATCAAGCTTGGAATATAATTTTTTAATCAATATTTTTAAACTAAGAAATAATAAATCATATAATGTTAAAAAGAACCAAATAAATGCAATAGAGTGATAATGTTTATACTCTAGTGCCCCTAACTGAAAATATGTGGCCGGGCCCCCCCCCCCCCCCTTCAAACTGAATTGCTTCCTACGGGCCTGATATACTAGTAACTTGTATTTCTAGGGATATGTCGTGGTGAAGGATTTTTTCTCCCCCAGTGAACTCGAACCCTGTAGAAAGGCTCTAGAAAAGCTTGTAGACGATGTGGCACACCGTCTTTACAACGCCGGCAAAATTTCCAGTAAGATATGAAAAATAACATTTTGAAAAGACCGTCTTGAATTTAGATGTTTATATCACATGTATACATTGTATACAACAAATTTCTATTTATTTATCTCAAGGTTTATACAATGACTGTGATCTTTTCCACGAACGACTGCAGAAAATGGACAAAGAATGGCCGGGTGCCGCCATCTTAGTGATTAAAACACAAGTCTTGCCACAGGTGAGCATAAATATGTTTTGTGCAAAGGCTTTTATCTAAGATAAACATGTAAATGAGCGGGCGACAAAAGAATATTGAAACTGTTGTGGCGGCACTTATTGTGGGCCCTGCACATATTTTCGCCCATCGGTACAATATGCCTGCACACATTGTCGGCAACAGCGAAGTGTGTAAACCTAGCGGCACTGTCATATACTGCTGTTTGGGCAGCGATGTAACAACCGATAATGATATAACGTCGCTTAATGATACAAATATCATTACAGGTTGCAATGCATTGCATTAATAGTTGACATGCTCATCTGCTTATTGATATGTCTTTCATTAAGCGGCGATTTAGAATTAGCGGTTGAAAAAGTCAACCATTAATGCGATAATTTAATTAAGGGTTGCAGTTGCAACGCTTAATGATATTTTTATCATTAAGCTGCGTTATATCATCAGAGGTTGCTACACAGCGGAAAGGGCAAAATTACTATAATGAGGAAACAAACGATCTTTTTAATTTCAATGAACATAAAAACTGAACAAATGACATTTAATGCACAATCAACAGACCTTTTCGCAAAACGAATGTACATTAACGTAACAAACATATATGTAAATGCAAAACAAACATATATACATATAAATGCAAAACGAATGATTATCTTTGCAAAACAAACGTACATAAAACACGACAAACCATTTTCAACAAACATACACATTTTGAAATCAGACCATCTTTGAAAATTTGTATGGTTCCCTCTCCCCACTGACTGGCTGAAAATGGCCTGACTCAAAACTGTTTTAAACCTCCAGGAAGTAATTAATTTTTCTAATATTATAAAAAAAAATATTTTAAAAGTGAAGCATTGGAATTGAAATTTTTTGAGAAAAAATAATTTTCATCCACCTACCGATCCAAATTTTTACTTTGAGTTGGGAAAGTTCAAACAAACATTATTTTAAAGATGACCTCGTATTAGCCGCAAACTGTGCAAATGAGCCACCGACGACAATATGTGCCGATGTGTGACTTCATTTTGTCGTTGATTCTACATAAAGAAAAAAAATCGTCTTAATGGCACAGCTATTATCGCCTGTGACAAATGTGCCGATGGACGACCATTAAAAATTAAATTGTTTTTCCCTATGCAGTTAACGATCTATGTTGAATGTCGTTTTAGTGAAGAATGTTCAAAGAAATGTTATTTTCTATTTTAGGCAATGAAAGATATTTGGACAAATGAGAGATTGCTAAATGTAGTTGAACAGTTAATAGGACCAAATATAGCAGGAAATTGTGTGTTTAACATGCGTTCTAAACTACCTCAACACGAGCCCACAGTCGTTCCTTGGCACCAAGGTATCATAAAAAGCACAGCCTTACATCATGAAAAACCTTCATGTCTCAGTTTGTGTCAGGAAAAAATAACAGATCTGTCGTTATTTCACAAAGCCAAATATGTTCAATGTTAGAAATTTATGCAACCACAAAAGCCCCAAGACATGCAAATTTAATACTTGTAATGGTATCAAATTACTAGTATTTCTTAGTACCTCCTAAAACAATATACTAGATTTGGACAACATGGTACAATCGAGAAGCTTATTACTTGTAATACTTTCGAAAAATAAGCAAGGAATCGGGTATACAACCCCCTTTTACACACAACGAAATTTATTAATTTATGGAATCTGTGAATCGTAGGCTCACTTAACCATCCTTGCAATTTACCGGTATGTTATATATGTGTTCCTGCAGATAACGCCTATTTTGACCATGACGCTTACAAACAGTTGATACCGACAGCGTGGATACCGTTTGTTGACGCCAACGAGAAGAATGGATGTCTTCAGGTACTGGTACCATTCGTCATTACTTCCTCATAACAAACACTCAGGATAAATATACATAACAAATTTATCATAAAAATTAAAACTGAATATTTTTTTAAAAAGATTTGGAAAATGTTACAAAATTAGCACTTGATTTACGTAGTTTCTACGTCGTGGACAAAAGAGCGGACGTACGGCTGATCACACGTGCTGTTGGCAGGGAACCTGGTACGTCATGTTAGAGGAAGAGGAAATGACGAAGTCACTAGGTAGAACTGAGTCTGTAAATAAAAATTCACAACTTTCAACATCTTCTTTTAAAATTTTCGGATCACAGCATAGAGAGGGAAAAAAAATCTGGCCATTATTACTAGAAAAGATGGCATTTTTGTCTTTTCATGACCATTGCAAACATAGTACATACAATATGGGAAACATTCGTCATATAAAATACTTTTACATGTATTTGAGTGCTATTTTGAAATACCCAACCATTGCAGAAGTTACAAATTGAAAAGGGTAAAGGTAATGAACAGTGTTTGATCTCACAAAAATGGTATCAGTTACCTACTAGGTGTAGTAAGCATCCCGTGTCGAGCGGATACAGGTGAGCCCTTTGTATCAATAAGGTAAGCGGCATAATCCGTCATCAAAATGACATTCAATTGGTATGAAGAATGTCCAAAAAAACACCACCGAAGGATAAGAAATGTCATCGTAACGACCACAGACTTTATGAAATGAGCCACATTACATTATTATGAATTTTTATTGTACAGGAGTTAACATGGAGAAAGATCTCCGTCTGGTTGAGGTTCCATATGGTGGCATGGTGTTATTTAGCAACGCAATACCTCATCAAAGGTACATTTCTTAGAGCAGCTGCTAAATTGCAGTAATGTTCTCGAATGTCCGCATAATGTTATTGTCGAGGGCCTGCGCAAGAAAAATGATTTTGAAAATATGTGTTTTATAATATGTATGACTGTTTTTACAGTTTACCTAATGTGTCTAACGAGATCCGATGGTCGATGGATCTTAGATGGCAAGATGCCAATAAACCGTCAGCCTTCCATGGACTGAAAGAAGCAGTTGTGTTCCGAACAGAAAAGGATCCTAATTACGTAATTGACTGGGAATCCTTTGACGCAGTAGATCGAACTGATGTCCAGTTGAAAGCTGTAGAAGATATCCGGGTAAGCACCTTAATTCCTCTAGAATTAAGCATTATGGACCATCAATGCTTGCAATATCCCTTTTTGCAATTTTAATATTCATTTTTGTGCATGGATACCTTTCTATTAAAAAAAATATATTTGTAAAAAAAGATGTAATGGTAAAGAATTTTGCAAATTTTGTAGGAGGACAAACCAGAAGAAGGATTTGATACGCTGATATCTGGTCCTTGGATGAAAATGTGGGAGGTCACCAATACAAACAGACATGTGGTTATCTAAAGCCTACTACATGTATCGAAGTCAAAGTTTATTGTTAACCGCCTAAATACATGCATTTCAATCGCAAAAATTTATTCACTTGCTTCTAAATGTATGAACATGTTCTAAATTACTAGAATTGACTATTTTTGTATTTTTTCAGCAAAATTTATATATATTAAATTATTGCTAAATTATTGCTAAATATTTTTTAGAAACGGTATATGGAACTGTATATATTGTAAAATGCTATATTTTTACATAATAAATCACAGTCGATTCATATATTATATTAACAGACATCTCGTTTACTTGCAAGGACATAGTCGCCTACGTGGCGCATTGGTTAGAGCCCTTACTTATAAGTGACGGCGGAAGGAGCTAATCCTTACGTCGCGAGTTCGAATCCCACTGCGGGACACAGAGACTGGTAATTTGGACGAGACCTAAAAACGAGGTCCATGTCGCAGTAGGTTTATACAAAAAAGATTCCTCACTGCCTAATACTGATTCTGATTGCGAAGTTTAGGTGCTAATTTGCAGCCCTCCACCGGCAAGAGGCTTCATATAAGTGAAAAATTTTCGAAAGGGACGTTAATTAATTAAAAACCACACAATACCTTGCAAGAGGATGAACGAAATGTTCGTTCAGTGATGGCCCTTGGTGAAATACCGAGGATCATCGATAAAAACTGTTTTCTATGCTATTTAATCTCTTTGAAAAAAAAAAATAAAAAAACTTTGTTTGATAGTACAGGAATTAAAGCTCAATATTATTGTTGGTGAAAAAACATGTAATTCATTTCTGCAATAGCTGCAACCCTAAATTCCTTTACCAACAAACAGAGAGAGACGCATAATATACAATTATAGCCTTTTTGTGAGGTCAATCCCTCGATATATAGACCTTAGAGAGAGCGCATTGTTATGTCATTGCATTATGACGTCACAGTAATGAAAACCAGATGTGGTATCTGTTTTTAGAAACATCCAGTCTATAAATACTATTGTGACGTCAGCACTATTGTTGCTTCACAGAAGAACGTTTCCAATTTTAGAAACAGCAGGTTTATAAATTTTTGAAATAGAAACATCGAGTCTGTAATACTTTTTATACTTGATCATGTGATCCAGTTTGAGCCAATCAGATAGTTGGAGCAATACAGAAAAATAATAATGGTTTATATTTAAGTCTGTATAAGTGTCACAAAGAAAATTTTACCAAATTTATCTAAAATGTAACAGAATTTTAATTTATAAAAAGAATTATTTTTAAGGTCAGACGAGACGTTCCTCAAAATCCGTTTTGTATATCTTCGTAATGTATGAGAAATATTCAAAATTTTAATAACATTCTGATTTCTAAACCAGTTTGTAAACGTTTTTAAAAAATCCAAACACTTAAACATTTGAAATTGGAAAATTATTTTTCATCCCCAAAGGATTATATAAGAAAAACTACCCCTGGTATCTTGCAGAAATGCCCGGTAAGGTACCTCAATTTTTTGTGAGTAAACATGTTTAACTAGCAATACTTCAATGACAAACTCTTAGAAAAATTTATCTGTTATTAAGGAACGTCTCGTCTGTCCTTAATGCCTGTTTTTAACATATGTTGAAAATTATTTATCAGTCAATTAATGTTTAGACAGTAAAAAGGAATTTGTCACTCAATATTTATTTAAGGAATTAGTGTTAATCCTCTACCTCAAAGAGCGTCCAACTTGTATGTGCGATAATTATGGCACGCCAAATTCACAAAAATGAGATAAACCTAGTTTCACAATTGATAAAATAGGTTTATCGACTGTAAACTATAGTTTACAAACCGTAAACTATAGTTAACGATTCGTTAAGTATAGTTAACGATTTGTTAAGTATAGTTTTCATCTGTAAAACTATATTTAACGGTTGTTAACTATAGTTTACGAATGATAATCTTAGTTTATCTGTCTGTAATAAGCGTTAACAATAGATTTTGTTGATAAACATAGATGCACATTTGTAAACTATAGTTTATAATCGTAAACTATAGTTAAGAGTTGTTAATCATAGTTTCGCAAATCGTGAAACTATATTTATCAGATCGTTAACTATAGTTAACGGTTTTTAAACAATAGTTTACAAATCGTGAAACTGTATTTATCAGATAATCTATGTTTTGCAATCGCAAATGATTGTTTTCAGTGTTAAGTATAGTTTACGATTGTGAAACATAGATTATCGCGTTAACTATGGTTTACAGATGTAAAATATAGATTAACGTTGTTAACTATAGTTTACAGTCCGTGAACTATAGTTTACAACCGAAAAACCTAGTTTATCAACTGTGAAACTATGTTTATCTCATTTTTGTGAATTTGGCGTGCCATAGATAATTGCGTAAATGTGTTAACTGAAGTTTGAGAGAATCCCGTATGTTGTGGGAGAGAGTTTTTTTTAGATCCGCCGTGGACAATCCGGACGTGAAAATTCGATGCACTGGACATTCCGTCATCAAGAAAAATATAGTTTTTCTCTGGACTATTTCGAGTTACCAAAACGTTTGTGTGAGTGTCTGTATGTGAGCGTTACAACCTGTCTTTGTTTTATGTGACTTGACTTGATTTATTTTTCAAAATACAAACTTTAACTTTTTATTGCTTGACTTTCGTTTAATAAGTTTTCATCACAAGTTCACTTGTGTTATAAGTAACCATTTAAAGAAGTTTTAAATACGATAAGATATCTAATTATTGTCATTGTAAATTCTGATTGATGAAAATGAGACAGAAGGGAGATAAATATATTCAGTGGATATTTATTGAGTCGGAATTAATTTTCTAAATGCTTTATATGCATATGCCAATGAATCTTTTCATTCGATCCATCTGAATTCATAAACAAACATTTTTCAATATACTTAACGCAGGTGTTCCTAAATAGATTTCTTTAATGAATAACAAAATTTGATTCGATAACTACAGTATATGACAGAATATTCGATTTTTGGCATTTTATTTATCTTATTTAGTGTACAATAAAAAGCCTACTTGATAAAAAATAATTTCGATACAATTAATGATAATCGGTAAATAATAAGCATGTCTTTACAAATCCCCATGATCTCTGTTTCTCTTGTCCAGAAGATCTTTGACCATGAGAGTTTCCCCGTTATTTGCGATCCATTCTTTATCTATGGTATCAAACCCACTAAAGTTGTCCGGAACATTGAAAACTGTACTCCAGCTTTGGCCTTCGTTGCTGATAATATAATTTCCAGTCTCGTTCCATTCGTTTGGTTTGTGAACAAATGGAGGGAATCTAATGGGCATAGACGCTTGTCCAAACAAAGCATTAGCAAGTGTGCAGTAGCTTACTTCACATTCGTCCGCAATAGTACCGAGGTGTTGGCTGTAGCCTCCGGGACATGACTTTGAGGTATATGTCGGAGAGAAGTACTGGTTAGAAAGAGGATTACCTTCTTGGCAACTGTAGAAACCAGCAAATGGGACGGAATACCTCTGTCCAAGCTCAAAATCATCCGTCAAGCATACATACATGTCGGATGTTATCAGCATCGGCTGATAATTGGGCGGACAGCTCTGGGACTTGGTCACGGGGTTGGAGACAGTTTCAGTGTATATTCCACCGAAGAGGTAACCAGATTGTGGAGGAGCATCACCGACGTGTGCGTAACACCAGAATGTTGAATACGTCGCCTCTCCGTAATATACGACATCGTGGCATTTCTTCCAGAAAACCATGTAACTTTCACACACCTGTCGGATTTCAGTTTTTGTAACGTTTCCCTGATAAAGCAGGGCTGATTGATATCCTTCGCCACAATCAAATGTTCCGGTTTTCTTGTTTTTAAGAGTCAAGGGAACGCATAAATCGTCTGTATCGCCGGAGAACTCACACGTTTGGTAAACACCACCAATTGTCAAGTTTTTGCCAGGGGGCAAACATGTTCCATCGTCCACATTGGCATTGAAATTAAAGTTGGGAGAGTTGATATCAGTACATCCTTTGTACGTGTTAAACTTGTAATAAGCCGAAATAGCTGCCTTTACTGAATCATACGTTTTCGCTCGAATAGAGGCTGGTAACTCTGGAAACTGTTCTCTAGTAATAAGAAAATGCAATGGATCTCCTGACTTATCAACCGCAACCAAGTCATTTCCAATTCCGTCGACCCAGTCGTTGATACTAAAATTCAACGGTTTATATGGTTTGCCTCCATATGTGTAAACAGTAGAATGAGTTTGACCACTAGCATATGTTTGGATCATTTGATCAGTAACGGACGATGCATGGTCAAAACCTGCTCCTCTTCCAAAGAAAAATACTCCAGCTGCTGCAGAAATTTCTGATTTTGTCAATTCCGAATTTGTTGATATTGAGCTGTTGAGTTGATCAATTTTAAAGATGGAAGCACCAGCATCAGAACTAGTAATTATGTGAGTTCCAAAGTCTCGCACCAAAAGTTGACTCTCGTACCGTGCGTATCTTTTCCTTCCATTTAGATGATGGCTAGCGATGGATAGGATCTTGGAGCGGAAACCGTTATCTAAAGATGCGCTTGGTTGGAGTTTAGATATGTATCGTCTGTATTGGGCTCCTGTTCGCTGTGTAAATGAGTTATCGTTGACCTGGTTATTTTTAACATCATCATATTCTGAAGAATATTTTCCACCAATTGAGAACAATCCTGCGATTTTGGCTTGCCCACCAACGTTTATGGATTTTGATGTAGATGAAGTGAAATTCATCCAATGATCAATTCTTTCGGAATAGATCTTAACCTGACTTGCTTTACTTGGAACAACGAAGACGTTTTCCGGAATAAGGTAATGTCCATCTTCAGTGACCTTACAGTTTGTGTAGTTGTAGACAACAATCCTCGCTCGATCTTCATTCTTCAAATTGTCCCAGCCTCCACCAGGAAGAACTTCAAGCGTCAGAACGTCTGGATTAGATATCCGACAATGGAATGCAGAAGGCAAACACCGTGCAGGAATTATAATGGAAACAGTCACAATATAACATGCCCAGAGAAGTTTTCCTGTCATGTTTGTTGATTGGCAACTATACTGAAATTAAGGTCCAATGTTTTTAAGATACAGTGTACTTATCAACAATGTTTACAAATATGATATATAACATATTTGCATTTATCATTGATGAATGTTATCTAAAACTGATACGGGTATTTTCACCTATTGAAAGTGTTGATAACCGATAAGCTGTTCATTTTCTTTTTCTGGTTGTTTTCTATTATACCAAGAGCAAAATGAGAAAACTGTAATAAAAGAAATATTCGTAAAAGTTCAATGTTCAGTTATAAAAACACAACAAAAGGAGTTATCTTTTTTCTCCACAAATTTTGTGGTGTATAGAAATGACATGTTTGAATTAGTTATCAAGTTATGGACCTTGTTTGTAAACAGCTTTATCAGTAAGTAGCAATTGTGATAGTTTCCACCCAGGATTCATTTCGATTTTAGTCAGTGTACACGAAGAAGGATGGAGACTGGGAAGCCTTATCGTATGATTGCTATAATTTTGTTGTCATGTTTTTTTATTGAGATCAAAGGGAATGTCTCTAACTGCAAGTATACAAATACATCGATTTTTGGATATGAAGTTTTGCCCGGAAATGGATGGGATAATCTCCGAAATGAAGTGAGAGGTCGAGTTGTCCTTCGCAACTACAGTACTTGTCAAATCACTGAAGATGGTCGATATCTGCTACCAGATGGGGTTTTTGCAATTCCTTTGAAGTCTAGTCAAGTTGAACTCTACTCCCAACTCATTGAAAACTGGAACAATTTTACATCAGATACGTCCGCGAGTATCAATTTAGATGGTTCAATCACTATTGATGACCTTCCAATCAACGGGAAGTTCTCCTTAGAATTTCAGGGAGTAAAGGGCCATCAAATAAACGACGATTCCGTAACGATGAAAGTTAAAGCAAGGTATGCTAGATACTCAGCAAGACTTCAGCCTGTGACGTCACTTGATCCCACTTTTATGGATCGCGTTACAAGTATTGCTCAACACATACAATTTAACCGAACCGCCTCCGCCAAATATGAAAGTCAGCTCTTAGTAAGGGATTTTGGAACTCATGTTGTTACAAGTATAGATGCTGGGGCATCCATCGTAAAGATCGACCACATAAATAGAAGTTTAATGCAAGACGCTTCTGTTGATCGTTATCAGCTATCGCTAATCGCAAGTTCCGATCTTTTCCACGGTAGTGGAACAGCAAATGTGAATCCTGAAACACTTCAGAAGTATTACAGTTCTCTGACTCATTCATCTGTAAACACTTATGGAGGACCCATTTACAAACCTGTAAATTTCAGTATCAATGACTGGGTGGATGGAATCCAAGATGAACTGGTAGCCGTAGATCGAGCTGGAGATCCATTGCATTTTCTCATTCAACCAAAACTTTTTCCCAATATTCCCGTTTCGACAGTATATGAACTAGCCTCCCACGTTGATCAAGCAATCAAGGCCTACTACAAATACAATACACACAAAGGCTGCACAGATCGTGATTCGGACAACTTCAATTATTATGCCAACGTCGATGATGGATCCTGCTCCCACAACATTTCAGGACTTGTGTTTGGAGGTATGTTCCAACAATGCAATGAATCGGGAAATATTCCAAATACTTGCCAAAATTTTGAAAGCAAAAACCCATTGACTGGTGACTTCACATGCCCTGAAGGATTTGACATAATACCACTTTTTACTGATAAGCAAGCATTTACTCAGTCGAAAAAAGTATGTTCCAAGTATATGGTCTTTTGGTCAAAATGCCAAGAAGAATCTGTCAGTGGATTGGCAACGTTTACATCTTACTGGTGCGCAGCAAAAGGGCAATTTGCCATCCCAACTGGTTTCCTATTTGGAGGCGTATTCTCTGACACAATTGCCAATTCAGTAACTCAGCAGAAAACTTGTCCGCCATATTTTAATCCCATTAAAACAGCGAAGGAACTCTATATTTGCGTGACAAATGATTTTGAAAACGGAGAAAAATATGCCATGCCATTTGCTGGATTCTTTAGCTGTCAGAGTGGCAATCCACTCACAGGAGGACTAGATACAACCGTCAATGCTGTCAAATCCTGTCCCCCTGGTTACAGCCAGCACCTTGCCACAACACAAGACGATTGTGATTTGATGTACTGCACAAGACCAATCAAAATACCCGCCAGTCCTTACATTTCAGTTCAAAGTCCTCCTTTCATGAAACAACCATTGGAAACGAATGCAACTTCCGACTTTTTGGTCAGCGATGACGGACAGCAATGGACCCAGCTTTACAGTGTGGACCCCGATTTTAACGGATTCAACGGAACTGTCTCTGGATGGATTGTAAACGATGGTTCAAATCTTAATATGGAATCCCTGCTAGCATCAAAACATCCAACACCGAACACAGATAGAAAAGTACCCCCTCTCAAAGACATGCTGAGCAATGAGGATCTTCAGTCAACAGAAGAGACGGTTGATAATGGAGATATTTCTGAAAGTCATCTTTACTTCATCGTCGGATGTTCCATTGCGGCTACTCTTTTCTGCGTTCTTTTTACAACCATTATGATTGCATATGTCCTAAGAAGCAAAAGCAAGAACAACTACCACAGAATGGGAGATGAACTTCATTCAGTTAAACACTAAGGACCACCTTTTTTATTTATAAATTTCCTTTCGTTTGGGAAACACCATTTTTAACCCTATTAAATTAATTAATTATTTGATGGAAATTTTAAGAATAATGAAATTAAGTAAGATGCAACTTTTTTCAGGATTAAAACTAATTAATGATTGGAAATGAAGCATTGAAGGATGCATTTTAATCACAAAGTACCTACATGTATATTATTGATTACAATAAATACTGTTACTCATTCGTTTAGTTTCTTATTATTAATTATGTACACAACATTTTAGAAGGAAATTTATCCCTCTGACACAATTGTGATGCTTATTCTGTTCCCACTAATTTGTCTCACCAAGTCATTGACATCCACCAGTAAGATGTCCTTTTCTCCTCTACTTGGGAAAGTTATACACTGTCGGATTTCCATCACGGTCAGAGAATTTCCAGTTCATGTTTCTCCATCTTCCAATATTTCTTTTTGTTTTGTGGTATGCGAAGGGTCTTACGTTTTCTCTGTCATTCCTCAAAAAATTAAAGGCAATGAGATAAGCTAAGATATGCGATAAATTTGATTCCTCCTCTTCATTTTTTGGTGAACCTAGAGATTGTATTGAGCCCCATGGTTCAAAATCAAATGAATCTTTGGCCAGGGATCTGGGATAAGGAAGTTTAATATGCCCCTGAGGCCGCAAAATGTCCAGAATTCGCTTACTGGTGAAAACTCTGTTAGCTTCATCCTGTTGTGTGTAACTGTTATCCAATTCTTCCTGGCATACCTTATAATAAAAGAAACTTTAAATAAATTGCTTCTGTAAAACTCTGGTCTGTGTAAGCAGTTTGTTAATATATTTTTTTTGTTCGGTTTTTATGTATTGAATAATGTTTTTTTTTATAAAATCAAACGTACAGAGACATTAATTTTAAGTAAAACATCAACGGGTAGAAATGCAAAAAACAATAAAGGTGACAATATTACCAACAAATTACTTAATGATCCATATAAAAAAAATAAGAGAATGAACCTAGTTCTATTCTGGATTATTTGAAATTTTATCCCCTGCAAATGACTTTGGGCTACTACTTTGTTCTTCATGAAAGCTATTTCATATACTCAGTATCTCATTTCATTTAATTAGATATACGTCCACAGAGAATGGAAATATGTCTCGTTCTTTTGTTCTTTTTAATTCATCTTCCAAGATTTCTTCGGAGCGAAATTTTCGACCAGGACACATCTGTGACAAAATGTGTTTAATTTATTTATATCATATTGTAATTTTCTTAATTTTTGGTGAATTTAAAGTTTGGATGGCGCAGCACTATCATTGTTCTGTATCTGCTTTTAAAAGATCTTTGTGTTAATTATAATATTACATAAAAATAGAGATAACAAACTAAAATCAAACTCAAATGTCCATTAAAACAATACACTTAGGAAGCAGAACACACAGGGAACTCTAAAAAATCGGAGGTTTGATCAGGTGAGATGAAGGCGAAAACATCTCCTGTCAATCAGTCATAACCGCCAAATTAGCAGAAAAAGTCAGTCAGCATTCGACTTAACGTTAGACTGTATTTGCTGACAAGGTCATTACGTCGTCCATTTATCTTGCGGAATGTTCATTTTTACTTTGAGCGAGTCTGTTGAAATTCTTGTGTCACCGACTTGTTTGTTAATAGTAGGAGCTTCCCTGATTTTAGAAATTGGTCGTACAGAGAATCAGTTTAAAAGATGTGTTTTCTAGAAAATGATATGCATTCTTTGCGTTCTCAAAATGATATGATCATACGAAAAAGCCTCTTCAAATAGTTGCAGCAACCATTTCTTCGTCAGAAAGAATTTCATTATCAACAACACCTACTATTGATGTGTTCAGTGTTGCATATAGCATAAAGAATGTTTATTTTCAATAAAATGTAAACTTTTCATTTCTTAACAAAGACATTTATGGAATGTTAATCTATGGCTCAATTCTCATAAACAGCTTCAAAATTCAAACTTATTCAGACCATAGACATTTTAGCATTTATACCCTCTCCCCCTCTGCAGTTGGTGCGATTATTTATTTTGAGATTTACACTGCTACAAATATTATTTTACAAATCACTTTTATTTTAAAAAAAAAAATAAAAGCAGGTATCTTCAAGTAAGCATTTTTTGTATGGGGAAATCTCAAGAAAGTTTTGTAAAACTGTAATTGCATATCTTATGATTGTCTTTATATACCGATATATCTTTTTAAAAAAGTATTTTAAGATAAATTTTAAAAAAAATCTCCGATAATTTTGTGAAATTCAAGCCATATATCAATTTATAATTTTCAGATCTATCTGCAGGACTTGCGTTATTGACAAATAAACCTTTAACAACACAATATTTTTTTTTTTTTAAATAAACTTAATGTTTACGTAACTAACACTGGTATACTTATTATTGGAATATTTGACTTACCACTGTAGCTGCTAGGGAGGCGAAAAGAAAGAAAGCTTTAAGGACTGAAGATTTCATGTTCCATGCACTAGTCCCTTCCTGAATCTAATGAGACTTGTAGAAGATCGGATTAATGAAAATGATGGATAAAGGGGCGTATCCAGAGGGCTTGACCAGTCAATGGTTATACATTTATCACTGAAATCTACAGTTATTACCATGCCTTAGGAATCATGCAGGTTCCTAGGGTTGAATATGCTTTTGTTTTGAAAAATTTTAAGCCACTGCAGAGGGTGAAAATAGAAAACGACTTGCAAATATGGAATCAAAAATATAGATTGGATATTAAACAGCTTGTACATGTTTTAGGCGCTAAATGGAATGAGAACATCTTGAAAAAGAACGCTAGCTAGTATCCTCTGAACTGGTTTTGTTATAAGTAACGTACTTGCATAGAATTTTGTGGCTAAGATGTGCAACAACAAAGTCAATTTGCAAGATCACAGTGAAAATAAGACTGTCAGTAAGCATTTTAAGGCACACTATGACAAAAATAAGTTCATAGTAAATAACATTAATTCCTTCTTGAGCTAAAAAATAGTTGTGTCATTCAAAGATTCTTGTCTTATTTTGAAATACGTGGATGATTATCAGGTGAGTTCTGTATTTATTCTCTTTTTCTGTTTATTCTGACGCACAATAAGTCCTTGAGGATGGAAAATGCGCTAAAACACATTTATTGCCTGTGTTTATACAAGTAAGATAGATGAGATTTAAAATTCATATTACTTTGTTACAGAAAAAAAAGTCGAACAAATATCAGCTATTGATATATAACAACAAATCGTCATATATATTAATAAATGGAGAGAGAGGAGATAATTTCATAACCTTGCCGTTTCTACTTTGGTCTCATGAATCATAAAGCAATGACCGCTTTTCGTGACGACGTATAACTCTATAAATAGTAATTTAGTATAATACTTTTCCTAATCTTTATGATTATACACCATATGTTAATCAATTTTCTGATTTGAAATAAATAAAACTTCCATCATGTATAATTTTGTTGCTTTACGTTGATTTGTAGCAATTTTATCAAAGTTGTGACATTACTTTTGGATCAACCCTCGTATTACGTTTTTTCATTAACTAATAGGGAACAACCGGCATCCGTTGGCTAACAGATTGCCAGAAAAGCTGATTTCCAAAGACTACATGAGTATTATCAATGAGAAACTCTTACCTTTTTATCTACTTTAAAGTACTGGTGTGTTATAATTAATTCAAATCATTTTTAACAAAGTATGCAGGTGACAAATGACAAGGTTGAGGAATGCGAGTTTTATTCTTACTATATATTACGGCGAGTAATCAATGAATATGTTATTTTCATTTATATGCCTACACGATATATTCAAGTGAGCTTGAAATAAAAGATGCGACACATATGTTTAATGTATGGATATTTTTCTAGAAAAAGACATTAATGGGAACCTAATGATAAAGACGATGACGTAACCTTTCAATCGTTTACTTCCCTTACATGTGCAGCAATATACCTTAATACCTGTTTCTGAGGTTTATATCTCTCATATGATTCGATATGTGAGAGCATGCTCTGTCTGCGTACAAATGACGTAAGTACTGACAAACTAGTTGCAATGAAACATTATATAAATATTGCATGTAGTTGAGTGTAACATTGAACATTTTCACCCAAACAAAACCATTGTCAACCGAGGCGCAGCCGAGGTTGACAAATTGGTTTTCAGCGGTAAAATTTTCAATGTTACACTCAATACATGCAATATTTATTATATTATACTGAATGTTTTATACAAAAACATGTTACAGTGAACCGTGCGCGCATAAATTCCGCGCAGTCGCTATTTTTTGTAATACCACCCGTCGTCAAGCAATGTTGACTGTTGCTACGCAGGAGGGCGTGGCTTCTTTATTCAGCGGGTAGTAGTGTTTTTTATCAAATGTTTCTCGACGAATCAGATTCAAGTAATTTACATGAAAGTATAATATATGAAGATAACAAACGGTATTCAAGATCAAAAGTCCATAAAACAATACACAATAGGAGCAGAGCAAACATAGACCTCCAAAACATCAGAAGTGGGGCCAGGTGCCATGGAGGAGTGAGCAATTCTTGCTGACCGGTCACATTCGCCATGTGCTCCTTGTCATCATCGGGAAATAACGAAGAAATCCGTCGTCGATTCAATGTATAAATAATGGACTAAAAATGAGTATGAAAAACGTCAGTCAGCATTTGCCTCAATGATAAAGATGAATAGTATTTGCCAACAAGGTCATTGTATCGACCACAGAACTAACCAAATGATGACTTTAATCGAAACTGCTGATATTCTTGTTTCATCAATTTGTTTGTCAATAATTTACTTCGTTTTAGAAATTGTTCATACGTAGAGCATGCTCTTGTTTATCGAATCAACTGAGACATATCATATCCGTATGCAGGTGATGAAGTTATATTGCTGCATAAATCAAGGAAGTTGACGACTGAAAAGTTAAAGCCATCATGTTTATCATAGAACTTGGTTGTAAAATTACCACTAACGCCTTTTTCAAGTAAAATATCCAAATATGAAACAAATGTGTCAGACTCTGTGGTATCTTTTATCTCAAGCTCAACAGGATATTGTATCGACAAAAGAATGGAAATTAGAATTGTTAATTGATAACACGTCGTCGATATATGTAAATGTCGAGTTGAGGGCAACATTAAGTGTTTTCTTCTTTTCACGCATAAGATTTTGCACAAATTCTGCTACATCTGAATAACAAAATAGGTCTGCTAATAACGGGGCGCTATTGATACCCATGGGAATTCCATAGATTGTTGGAAGACCTGGTCTCCAAAAACAATATAAAATATTGTCACTCAGAAACTAAAGCATCTTTTTGATGTCAACTTCAGAGTACCTGTGTGTACAATCAGAATGTTTTTTTATAAAACAATTTTGCAAATGACCAATGGCAAGTTAAGTTAATTAACGATTTCCATTTTTATTAGAAAAACACCTGCCGTGATATCAAAAAGCCTGGACTTTAATTTATCGTAGGGAATGGTTGTGTATAAAGTTGAAAAGTCGCAGATTTTAAGCTGTTGATTTTGATAAAATGTTGTGATTTCAAATTGTCCAAAAGTCCCTTGGAATTTTTGAGTATCCACTTCTGATTTTCACCACTTCATGTTGCACAGTACTCTTGAAGTTTCTCCTTCACTACTGTTAACATTAATATTTTAGTGAGGCGTAAAGAAATAGGCTTTGTTGAACATTTATTGGATCCCGCTTTGTATCTTTGTAAGGATTCTTATGAAATTTTGGAATCCATTATACATGTATATATATGGTAGTTTAAATTCATTTTGGCTCTTTGGGATATTAAAAATATTCAAAACTGACCTATGAGTTTCATAACATAAAATAAGATATATAAACATAGTTGCGACATAAAATTCAACAGTCTTCGCAAATTCTATGGTTAATACAATGACTTTGTTAGCAAGTACAGTGTAGCATCAAGTCAACTGTTCATGAACATTTTTTGCAGTTATTGTTTGGCCATCTGAAATTTTCTTCAGATTTTCCCGTCATTTCCCAATCATAACAAAAATAACACTGTGCGTGTGCGTGGTCGGAAGGGTGCCCACTTCATCATGGTACCTAATCACAGTTTTTTAATTATCAAGGTCTAAATAAAATTATTCGCGAATATGTCATTTCACAGAACTACTGAAGTTCTCCTTCACTGCTTTTAGTATTTTTGTTAGGAGTTAAGAAAGAGGATTGTTAGAACTTTGATTGATCTCGCTATGTACCTTTGATTGTAAGGATTATATGAAGTTTATGATTCCAATGTAAGGTAATCCAAAATTAATTTGCTTGTGAGGAATATTGGAATCTTTGACATGTGATTTTGGAGAATCTCTGTCTTAATTAGAGAGGATAAAGTATAGGTATGAGTATGAGTAGGATCTCCAGTTGAAGAGTTAAGGCAAGTTCACCTAGTAATGGTAATAATTAGTCTTACAAACCCACTTCTATATATTGCTTCCTGCAAAGTGGTCAATATTTTTAATTTTAGATATTTCTTTATGTCACTTCTGAATCGTTAAGAACAATAAAGATATCATTTTATATCCCTCCCCCTTTTTAATAATTTTATACGAGAATTTATGGCCATTTTTTCAGAATATATAAGAAGCGTAAGTCTCAAGTCTCGTGATACAACCATTTCATCTTCAATTTGGGGATTTGAAACGATAAAACCTATCGCTGGCAGCCTAACTATATAAATATAACCGGTTTCCATGTCTTCCAAAC
The DNA here is from genome assembly GCF_032062105.1 of Saccostrea cuccullata. NCBI lineage: Eukaryota > Metazoa > Mollusca > Bivalvia > Ostreida > Ostreidae > Saccostrea > Saccostrea cuccullata. The sequence continues at coordinate 1,222,202 of NW_026920935.1, read as the reverse complement.
AGAATGTACACGCATATAAATATAACATAAAACAAATCCAGATTTACAATTCTGTTTGTAAACCATTTTAGGTTTCACTTGCATTCTAAAAATAACTGTAACACACATGCTGATTTAGAGGCCATTTTAGCTCCAAGGATAGTGCGAACAAAATAAGAGGATTCTAATATAATTATAGTCAAAGCAAAATAAACTGATTCAAAATCTAAAAATGATAAGAGATTATACGAAAATGTTAAGAGATTATATAGATATGTTTGCCATACTACTACCAATAATTCCATAGTCTGTATTGTCCTTGAAATCGTCACCAGTACATGTACACTTTGTGAATTGGTAATATTCTAAAAACGTTGTTTGCGTGTAATCTATGAAATATTAGTGAAATAAACACTGCCAAATTTTGAAAATTTATACCCAGCATTGTCAGCATAGGCTATTTTTCGATTGTGTCATCTTAAAAAAAATTGTTTGGTTGCCCTCTCCCGACCTCTCCCGAGCGACTGGCTAAAAATTGCCCGGGTCAAAACGTTCTTTTTTCACCTCCAGTTAGGAATTCATATTAGACATTAGAATTGAAAATTAAGCATAAAATTTCTGTGAAAAAAATTCTAATTTACCTACCGACCCAATGTCTCATCCTAAGCTAGGAGGGGACAAACAAATATTATTTTTACATCGACCTTGGTCATGTTTTTGTTTTCGGGAGGGTTGTGTGAGATTTAAAAAAAAAATTATCTCAATTGCATGCAATATTTCAATAAATGAGAAAAATGACAAAAGTTCAGAACTATTCCTTTTGTGACATGAATGTACACCCGTACAAAGATAAAGCTAAAATGTAAGTAAACTTATTTTCCTAAACAAGAAAAATAGGATTACCAAAGGTATGCAAGGTAAAAACATTAAAAGTGAGTATATTTTCCAGTTTTTCACGGAATATGCGTTCTCTAGAGATATGAAAGAAATATCCCAATAATTTAAGTGTTCAAAATAATGAGGTGGCCCCCAGGCCAGTTGATTTAACAATCTAGGAATTATTATCCTGAACTCAAAACTATTCATTAAACAGAGTCTTTCTAAATTGATTTACTAGTATATTTTGAATTAAAAGATCGGCAATCTGTCAACACTTTTCATTGTTGTTGGTATACGTGTCAGAACATTTTTGTTTTATGTGGAAAACCATCAGTTTCCAATTTCGTTAAAATCTATTTGATGGAGTTTGAAGGAACCAAAGCACATAATCACCTCAAAAAACGAATGACGATTTCATATTTTTCTCCTTTTTATTCAAAACTATTGTTTACTAATCAGTAAATTAACACAATCAACTTAATAAGTTAAATTAGAGCCATCAGTTAGTATGAAAGAAAAATGAAAGATCTTGAATAATCTGCTCGAACGAAATTCACCCCATCTGATGTCAAATGTTTCATTTTCCTTTTTATATATGCATATGGATTAGAATAAAATTTTACATCTCTTACTTTATACGAATATTTTGTAAGGATATATTTATAACCATTACATACCTTTCCGTATCTTTTTATATGATTTCAATAGTTGCAGTAAATAAAGCACATTTAACTCGTATTTTGGGTTTTGTATGGTTTTCCCTAAAATGTTGCAGAAAATGAAATTGTTTTTTTTTTTATAATCCGTATCTCAAATTTTGTAAAAAATAATATATGTTGAAACGAAACTTAATGTTTTTGACAAGAGGTTTAGGAGTTTCAACATGGATCCATACGTAATTCTGCCCGAGGAGGAGTACCCCACTCTACTGGAGGAACTGAAAAAACAGCTGCCAGCCTCACTAATGGTAAACACTTACCGGAATTATTTAAGAAATCAACTCCGCTAACTTTCAAAGAGTTATCACAGAAAAAAATAGAAATGGAAATATTTATAAATGAAGAATTTTTGTTGTCCATCCATACTGATGGGAATAAAGTTGATTTCAATTGGTGGTGCATTGGTTTCTACAATACATTTTTGTATACTGGTAGTTTATTAAAAATATTTCAATAATATATACAATGTGAAATTAAGTATCGTATTATAAAAAATAGCAATCATTAATACAATATTATTTTGGATTATAATTTAAGTTTCGGCAATTATGATTTTTTTGTATAGGATTCAGCAATTTTAATTTCATTTTTTATCCATTTAGGCTTATTATCCATTGATGCTATCCCAAAAGAATCTGTTCAAAAAATTCAAGTTCGTCCTCGTCGATGAATGGCCACAGTTTAATTGCATTTTAGAGGTGGAGAACCTGGTACGTTGCATGTATCATTACAGGATAAAATCGCGATGAATCAAAATAAAAAGCAATGTACGCTGAACAAAAGCAAAAATATACTACACACATTCTCTTCTGGCTCTGGGAAGTTCCAAAATTTGCAGAATTTACTGAAGGAGGATGTAATTACTATGTTTTTGCTCTCTCTCTCTCTCTCTCTCTCTCTCTCTTTCTCTCTTACCGGTATAATATTTATAGTAATAAATGTGATATATTAAAGCCTGAAGACCTATCCCCACACCGAGTGTACGGTTACTGTAGACGAGAGGAGTTCTGTGTTGTTCTAAATCAGATGATTTCTCAGCGCCTTCAGAAATCAACATCCAGCATACTCCTTTTTGGTATCATCATTCTTATAACTGTATGCTCGACTATCATTATATTTCCTTTTTTTATAATATCATAATACTTTTATATTATTATATAATACTGTAGTAAATAACTTTCGAATATTTGCAATTTGCGAAACATGGTAGGGGGGCCAAGGCGGATGAAGGAAATATTATCTATGTCAGGAGATGAAGATGCTCACAGCGCCACAGTTTCTACATTAAAGTGCTGTAAGTTGTGTTAAACCATTAAACATGGAATTTCTTCGTCAAAAAATGTTCCAGTTTTGGATGTTTCTTTCTGTGAACGTTTCATGTGAATTGCCCTGATTTATGCATTTTATTTGAGCCTCTTATGCAAAATAGCAAATCTGAATAAATATAGAGACGTTCTCATCATCTATTGCACAGATATTATTATTTTGAAAAATCAATGATGATTATTATGATTACAATTATTGTTTTCAAGATGTTTTTAATAATAACACTTTTTTCACATGCAATCAAATTGTACATGTTTGAATGTACTAATAATTAGATGGATCTAAGAAAATACAAGATACCAAACCGTCATGGGCTGGAGGTTTTGATACATTTAGAGTTTCCAAACACACCTTAAAGAAAATGTAAGTTAAAAGAAAATGTTTCTTCTGGGTTCCATTTCAAATATTGACCGAATTCATAGTAAAAATTTCCTTTTCAGTCTTCTAATATTCGTTCCTTTTTTTTCTCCCCTGGCAATGTTGATAGTGAAGTTCCCTCACCGTTTATCGCCACAACCATCAAGAGAGAATACATGGACTTGATTCTAAGCCAATGGCAGTACACAGGTAGTTATTGTGACGCCAAAGAATTCTTCACACATACAGCCACCACTTTTGAATCCGTGTGCATCCTCAACGAATCAGGAGAACCAGTGGCCTGGGGTTTTGAACAACATTACGGAGCTATCGGGATGATTCACGTATTACCAGAGTATCGGAGGAGGAAACTCGGAAGTGCTGTTGTTTCCCTTCTCTCGGAGAAAATTCTGAGGAAAGATGACTTTGTGTACTCGGCTATTGAGACAGGAAATACAAAGTCAATTATATTGCATAAACAACTTGGGTATGAAGAAGTTGAAGTTTATCCCGAATGTATTTTTACCTGGTTCTATTACGAGAATGAAAAGAAAAGAGTGGACGAATCTATTCAGTAAAAAAAGCACTTACACATATCTAATTAAATCAATGTTTTTTTCATTCATTAATAAATGTGGAATATTTTAGGGGGTTATTTAAAACAAATAAAAATGAATTATAATACATAACGAATAGAGTTTTATAAAGGATCGGTTCGTGTAAATTTAAGATGTTTTGTTCTTGTTCTCCTATTGGGATATGGAAAATAATTTCCGTCTGGCAGAAACCTCAGGAGTTAAACCATTATAAAACATCACTCATTTTATTTAAACTTCTCTTGAAAGTGGTGTACATGTACTTTATTAAGCATTAGTTCTACCCGAAGAAAAAGTAATTGATCAGAACAATATATATATATATACATGGATCCTCCTCTTTAAACTAGCGAAAAATATGGTGGTAACGAACAGTACAGTATTTAGTTTTAAGTCCATTTAAGGATGTACAACACACCCACCCCAAAAAATTCCTGTCGTTTAATTTTCGTTATTTTTGTATATTTAGTACATGACTATATCTACTGCATGTATGCACATTTTGGACAAAATCGTTCGAGTGGCTTTTGGACAGGAAATTCCAAAAGTTACCACCCTTTAGTTGTTTACAAGGAGAGAAAATTTTTCATCAATGAACTACTTAAACCGTGATTTTCAAAAGAGCCAGGTTAGATATAAATGTCAAATTTCATTGACTTATTCAGAGTTCTTGAAATCTTTTTTTCACTGTCAGTCATTTGGACCGACTGCCATGTATAGTTTGTCAGTCCAGACAGATTTCTACCAGTCCAAAATAAATTCAATAAAAACATGAAAATTGTATTTTAATTTTAATATCAATAAACACGGCGTCTATAAACAATACACACTTCTTACCCTAGCGCCGTCAACAAACTTGTTTTAACAGTTTACCAATCATAGTTACGGTAATAGTTTGGCACTAGTTAGAATTATCTGTATCTCGGAAATAAATAATTGCAGAATCGCTCCAAAACGCATTTGAAGTATACAAAAGGATTTGCACTGGAAATAACTTCAAAATTAATTACAACAAACCTTTTTTAGGTCGCGTATGCCTTTAAACCTAAAAATTGATCTAAATAAAGACGATAATTCAACTAATTTTCTTTACGTTTTTTCTCGCTTCAAATTTACACGCCATGTTTGCATTCGGAACTCTCTGGAATCTTCGTAGTAAATTTAATGTACTGAGTTCGAGTTATTGCCCGTGTTTATTTTGCTACATAGTGAATATACGGAACAAATTCTATCATTAAACCGGGTCCGTAGGACATTTATCATTTTAACGATAGAACATTCTCTCTAAATTGGCACTTGTATTAATCGAGAAGCCATTGCAAGATGCAGAAAAGCTTTTGAAAGATTACATGTACGATCGCTCGATTTAGTAAGATTTTCGCAAGTTCCTCTGTCAACACCGTCCGGTGTCGCATAATATTTGGTCCGCCTCGTTTAAAGGTCCGGCCGGACCTAATACGATAACATATTTGGTCCGCCTGGCTCTATAAGAAAAGGTCCGCCCTCGGCCTTTTATACGAATTGTATGCATGTGGTTCATTCGATATTAATTGAAAAACTATTCTTTTAAAATTAATTAAGGATATATAGTCGTATTAATAGCAAGTGTTTTCTCCAAGAAAATGCAGTAAACAATAAGTAAGAAATCGAAATTAATACATAAATAAAGGAATGTATAGATTTATTGATCGGGTTTCCTGTTGGGAAGATGGGACATGCTTCTTTTGTCGTTTAAATTAATACGCTAATGTCAACATTATCATTAAAAAAATATTAAGAAAACAAATGTACATACATTTACCTTCACCGCCTTGTAACTTTACTGGCAGATTAATCAGTATTGAATGAACAGATAAATGTTCGTAAGTCCAACACGAATCATTTAGTTACACTCTCTTTCCTATAAACATGATAAACGTTTGACTAATCCACTCACAAAAACTAAAGTTCACATCTTTCAAAATATATTTCTTTATATTGTATTAATAAAAGAAATCTGTCATTCTTTACGTTTAATATTGTTGTAAATAACTGGAGGGTCACTAGCTGTGACAAGGGCTTATGTCACGGTGTACTACCCTACACCCCTTATTGTAAAAACAACATGCCTACGGATTGGGCAGTTGGGGGTTAACCTATAATTGTTTCGTTTGAGAAAACCTAAAGTACCATATCCCCTGTGTTTTTATAAGTTAACACTGTTTCTTACTTATTCAAAGGCTAATTATTATATCTACTAGAACTCTGCATTTCATTTCCTGAATTTAACATTGCATTTTCTGACAATTTTTGTTATGATTTCGGAATCCGACAATTCTATTTTCATTTCCGACATTATTTTATTATTTTTTTTTCACATTTTCGGATTGTTTTTAGGATACCTTTATGGCAATTTAAGTTTAATATATGTATATCACAAAGATGGAAATAGAATTTTAACAGGGTATTTTATACGTGCATTGTATAATATTACTTTTTTCAAATCACGTTTTTTCTTATCATTACATACACTCTGTAAACAATATTAAGACTAGTCAATAAGTAAATATTAAGACTAGTCAATAAGTAACTTCACATTCACAATACATGTTCCTAGATCTGTTCCAGGTTAAAATCAATTAAGTTTCTTTGACAGCTAAGAGCAAAGTCTTTTATTTGAATAAATTATCTAAAATATTTTACCGTAAGGCTTTTTATAACGGATGTATGAATTCTTTTTTCATTGACGAAAAAGTACTGACATGAATTTGACAAATGTCGGAGATGAAAACTATTAAAATGTAAAAACTTAAAAATGTCGGAAATGAAAAGTTCAGAAAATTCCGGAAATGAAATGCGGCCTACTAAATATTACTCCAGGACAAGGTAAATGTGCATTAATTGGCGAAATCAAACCAAATTAAGTCGATAAATTGCTGGATTTATAAATGCCTTTATTTTTCATATTTAATATATATGTCGCTCATATAAAATCTCTGTTCACTACATTTATGATATGTTATTTATATTTATGTCTCTCGGTTTCAATAAAAATCCAAACATTTTATACCCCCCTTCTAAATGTTTTTTTTTTTGGGGGGGGGGGTGTATTGGAGTGTAGTAAAATCACGCAGATACCTGTCAAAAAAGTTTAAAGTTTTAAAGTATACCGATATTGTACATATAAAAAGCTGAGTTTAAAGACACACAATTTCAGAAAAGAACGAATGCACTTATGGGCCCTGGTAAAATGTGAAAAAATAAACAAAGTTAGCAAATTTTTCATCTCAAATCATTCATTGATCAATCATTAATTGATATCTAAACCATACGATTCAAGAATTTTTTACGCTGAAATTCACGAATATATAAAGAACAAAACCATACAATGTGGTAGGGGTAGCCGACATTTGTGATTTTCTATTAATAGTAAATCGAGAACGGTCATTCATTTCAGAGTTTTTGTTTACTATGAGCCTAACTTTGTAAAAACTTGTGTGAATGGCAAAAGACATATAATACATTTATAAAACTTGTGTAAAATTAAGTAGGAAATTTGCACACGATTAGACTGGTACATCAAATATTAATTAAGGAAGTTCTAAACACTGCACACTAAAAAGTTCTAATCTCTAGTTTTCAAGCTCCGAAAATAAACCCTGTCCAAAAATTTCCCTTTATAACATAAAAATATCTGAAATACAGAGATCGACCTTTTCTGATAACTGCGTTTTAAGGTCCCCCCTGTCCTTTTCTCTAGTTTTTCAAGCTTCGAAAATAAACCCTGTCCAAAAATTTCCCTTTATAACATAAAAATATCTGAAATACAGAGATCGACCTTTTCTGATAACTGCGTTTTAAGGTCCGCCCTGTCCTTTTCACTAGTTTTCAAGCTACGAAAATAAACCCTGTCCAAAAATTTCCCTTTATAACATAAAAATATCTGGAATACAGAGGGCGGACCTTTTCTGATAACTGCGTTTTAAGGTCCGCCCTGTCTCTTTCTCTAGTTTTCAAGCTACGAAAATAAACCCTGTCCAAAAATTTCCCTTTATAACATAAAAATATCTGAAATATAGAGGGCGGACCTTTTCTGATAACTGCGTTTTAAGGTCCCCCCTGTCCTTTTCTCTAGTTTTTCAAGCTTCGAAAATAAACCCTGTCCAAAAATTTCCCTTTATAACATAAAAATATCTGAAATACAGAGATCGACCTTTTCTGATAACTGCGTTTTAAGGTCCGCCCTGTCCTTTTCTCTAGTTTTCAAGCTACGAAAATAAACCCTGTCCAAAAATTTCCCTTTATAACATAAAAATATCTGGAATACAGAGGGCGGACCTTTTCTGATAACTGCGTTTTAAGGTCCGCCCAGTTCTTTCTCTAGTTTTCAAGCTACGAAAATAAACCCTGTCCAAAAATTTCCCTTTATAACATAAAAATATCTGAAATATAGAGGGCGGACCTTTTCTGATAACTGCGTTTTAATGTCCGCCCTGTCTCTTTCTCTAGTTTTCAAGCTACGAAAATAAATCCTGTCCAAAAATTTCCCTTTATAACATAAAAATATCTGAAATATAGAGGGCGGACCTTTTCTGATAACTGCGTTTTAAGGTCCCCCCTGTCCTTTTCTCTAGTTTTTCAAGCTTCGAAAATAAACCCTGTCCAAAAATTTCCCTTTATAACATAAAAATATCTGAAATACAGAGATCGACCTTTTCTGATAACTGCGTTTTAAGGTCCGCCCTGTCCTTTTCTCTAGTTTTCAAGCTACGAAAATAAACCCTGTCCAAAAATTTCACTTTATATACAGAGGGCGGACCTTATATTATACTGCGTTTAAAGACTTTAAAGTCATATAAGGCGTTTTTTTTAATAAGTTCAGACTAAAATATGAAAAAGATCTTTCTATTTGTTTTGGTACTTTATATACCACTGTAAAAATAGGACCGCTGCATTTCATTTCCGGAAATCGGCAAGGTATTTCCGCCATTTCTTTATTTCATTTCTGACAATTTGTCTTTTCTTTTCCGACATTTATTTCTTTTCATTTCCGGTATTTTTGCAAGGTACCTCTCCGGCAATTTAATGTTTACCAGGTACATGTATGTAGAAATGGAATTTTGAAAGAATTTATTATACACAACATTTTTAATAAAAAAGTTCTGTATACATGTATATACATCTGTACATGAAGCACTAAGTCTAGTAAACAGAGTTTAATGAGCGTGCAATTTTTTCATCGCATTTGATGTTACTAAATTAAATGTTAAACAGTTAAAACTTTAAAGTCAAAGTTAAAGTCTATAATTTATTCTTAAATTTTTTTCATTACCGGAAAGCACTGCCTGAAAAATGTCGAAGATGAACACTTTAGAATGTCGGAAATGAAAGGTTAAAATGTCGGAAATAAAAAGCTTAAAATTTCAACAACAAAAAAATTCGAAATGGAATGCAGACTGAAACATTTAATGAAAATCAAACAATTTAAATCAATCGCGTTTCATAGATATCCGAGATTTAAAACAATGGCCGATTCTTATCGACTCGGAATTTAAATATCAGACACAGTTTTAATTCAATTAGTTTGAATTTAACAATAGAAACGTGGGGATATTTAAGTACAATATCGGTGAAAATTTTAATTTGAACATAAAAACCAAATTTCATGTAAATCTACGCTTAATCTAGTATTTTTAATTTTTAGTCCAAATACGCCATATTTAGCTTTAAATATTCAAATAAAGATTATACATGTATGGTTATAATTATTTTAAATGTCGCAGTTTTGAAGTGTCCGCCTAAATATTTGGTTCCTTTGCATAATTTCTTAATAAAAAAAATCAGATCTATTGATATGCAAAGCTAACACATGACCATTAGGTTCACCGACCATTCAATGACAGCGCCATCTGCCGCGGGCTCTACCTGTGGGTACCTGTCAGGTAAACAAATACGTCACTAGCAATGCCCAAGCAAGGGGGAGATAACTTTCCAGATTTCCTCAGCCTCGTTTTGATTCCGTATCAAAAAAGAGCTTAAAAAGTACGGCTTAATACACTACTTTCCCTCGTGTTTTCAAACGTTTTGATGACCTTTCTATGAAGTTTGAGATGCCCCCTACCATTACCAACCCTGAATGTTTGAAGTATGGCGCGATTAGTCGTTTTAAAAATAGATTGAAAAATTTAAAAATCTCTAATTTTCATATACGGACGAGTAAGTGTCAAAACATGCAAAAATAACTTCTTCTGATATACCACTACAAATGCATATCACTTACAGGCAAGTATTCAACCGTTCTTATTCGCCACACGAATTTTCTAAGGCCTACTGGAGCAAATTCGGATTGTCCATATCCAGTATGGCAGCCAACACGTGTGTAGAAAAAATGTACAAAACAATGAAATTTGAACGTCTGATGGTCTATTTACTTCATTGTCAAGCTGATACAATGTTATATTCTTGTTTTTGAATTATGCTGAAGCATTTTAATGAAATTTCGTTCAAAGGCTATTTCGTGCGCGAAAACAAAAGTAGGGTTCATCTCAAAGTGAACAAGAATAAATTTCAAGATTGACTTACTTTGGTGAAGAAAACAGTGAAAGTCAAATGAAAACTTCATTTATAATCATACTTTGATTTTTATTGCTAAGTTTATTTCTTTAAATGACAACACAGCATACGAATAATGAGACATAAGCTATTCTGTATAAATAAAGAAAACAAAGGAAGACAACTCTTGCATTTCACATTCTGTGTCATATTTTCTTCTATGTCTCAACAGTGGCACGAGAAAATTATGAAATTTCAGATAAAATTAAAACTGGTACATAGGTTATATTATAAAAATGTTTTGATCTAGTATTCCTGCATTATCTGCTTTTAATCTGCTGAAGTACACTTTCCAATCATTTTCCTCGGAAAGATGGATAACTCTGTAAGAAATCTGCATTTTTTAAACATTCATAAAAAGCTCAATTTTCACCCGATTTAAGAAATGATTTTTGATATGGAATCAGTGGGTCATACTTTACACAATGGACATAAAAAACTAACAATTTTTTGACTTTTTAAAAATCATTGGGCATTGCTAACGTCACACCCCCATTGTTTTATTAGCTATACACACCGACAGATTTCACACCTTTAATCGTACTAATGTACAAAAAGCAAATTCTAAGGAAAAACAAACACTTGCAAAATAATTGTGGCATGATTTTTAAAGAAATCATGGCCCTAAACGGCACTGCTTAAAGCACACTATACGAGTAGATTCTTGTCTAGAGATACATGTATGTTAAACAAAAAATAAAACACAACAGGGTAAATCCCCCTTTCATCATATATAGTATAAAAAAACTAGCCTTAATTTCATATATAGGCCTATTAAAGTCAAGATTAAAACATTTTGCACCACCCGGACCTTAAAAATCAGGGGGACCTTTTCTTATACGTATACCTTCTTTTTAAAAGGCGGACCAAATATGTCTGTATTAGGTCCGGCCGGACCTTTAAACGAGGCGGACCAAATATTATGCGACAACCGGTCATTTGAACTGACAAAGAACGCAAAGTAATCGGTCCTTGGCTGTTTTTATCGGTTTTGCCGACAGGACCGAAAGATTTCAAGAACTCTGCTTATTCCTTTAACCATTTCACACAAAAACATAGTCATCTTTTTGATATAAATATCATCAAAACAATTTTTGAAGACCTTAAACTGAAAAACTTTGCATAATCTAAGCCTTGAAAATTGTGTATTTTTCAAATTCAATTTTTTTTGGTGAAAAAACCTGTCGTTTAATTTTGGTAAAAAACTTTCTTTAGGTAGCTGGTAGTAAAAATAATCTTCATAATTTTTTGTATAATTTTTGTACGACCAGTTTTGATTTAATAGCGGAAAATTACCCCCTCCCCCTTTCTCAATAAATCACGTTCCCGCGCGTCTTTCAGACGGGGATGGATCACTTTGCTATGAATCTCTACACATTTTAAAAAAATCAAATTGGAATATTGCTTTTGCTTCAAAAATATATTAACTTACAAATTTAAAAGTTCTCATATGTAAAGCATATCAAATGTAGATTTTTAAGGCAATTTTTGAATACCCCTACCACCCCCACCCCTTCCTTTTTTGCGTCGCAGACCATTAGCGTTTAACGAAACGTCATTTACAGTGCAAATATACTAGTAAGTATTTCGTCATCTGAATCCCGGAGGTAAGCATTAGTAATTTTTGAATTCAGGAATGCAGATTAAATATTGACTACTGTTTTTATATGTATCAGGAAAAAATTATTGAAGGATTTTAGTGTTTAGTCCATATATGGATGCGTTATGCATTCCATATCACATGAAACCTGGATACGAATTCAAGTTATGTTGAACTTGAATATGTTGATTTTTAATTTTATTTCTTTAATTTTATTTAGTAAAAATGGTGTATGTTCAACTCTCCTGTGATATAAATGGAATAAATGTAGTTTTTTCATGTCATTATTTCAAACGAGACAGTATGTGGCCGTGGGGATGCATCGACATTTGCATAGATGTACACCCCTCATGATATTGTACGGATTTTTTCAATGTCGTTGCTTCTAAAGTTAAAATGAAAATTCCGTATTCGTCCACATTAACTTTAAAATGTCAAACATTAAACTCCTCATCTATTTCATATCAAGTCGCACATTGATATTTTAAAAATCTTATACATGTTATAGGCTACGTTTTGTTTTGATTCGAGGAAATGCGAACCGACATTGTTGACAGTGACAGAAAGTCAAACAATTTGCTGCAATAGGATATTCATAAATGCTGCTAGATAATTTCAGTACTAGTGAACAATTCTTTTCAATTCTATATTTACATTGTGTATATGAGGTCTATAATATTCTCGGATTTATCAGGTATCTGATTCTGTGGAAAACAGTGAATAAAGGGAGGAAAATAAACATCTCCTACATTTTCAGAGTTGTTCCTCTTTGATCAGTAAGGGTCTGAGGACAACATCGATTTTACATTGTAAAAAGTTTTTTGTTTGTTTATTGTTGTTTTATTTAATTAAAGAGGAAAAAACAATATCTATATCGTAAATGCACAAATTGTAATGAAGACCGCATTAATCGGAATGTTATATAGCCATTTGTACATAATGAGAGATTTCGGCAAAGTAAATAAAATTTTCAGAATAAAAAAAATGCTGCGCTCTGATCAATAATACAATTTATTGTATATGAAATGAAATGAAATAAACATTAAGGGATGGTATTTTATGTCTCGCTTTTTACGGAGTTTAATCGGTTAATTAAAAAAATACTTATTGATTGAGTATGGTACGCATAATCACAGCCAAGCCCCATATCCCATTTTCTTTTATGATTGATATTCCCCATTCTCAAAAGTGAGTTATCTCCCCTCAAAATCGGAAGTCTTCTACACTAGCACAACTTCCGCGGACTACACGTTACGATAGTGATCAACTTACACGCTGCATTAAAAATTTTAAAAGAAGGAAACGGTTTGCCCCCTTTTTTTTTAGATAATAAGCGATTTTATAAAGGGTCTGTTGCCCCCCCCCCCTCCTTTCTAGAAAGCTATACGAATTAGCCAGGCACGTATCATGTGTGGGGGGGGGGGGGGGGCAGAAAGAAATATTTTTTTTTCTTACCTGGAAAAGTTGAAAAGAAAAACCTTGCCCAAAGTCGAAAAACGTACTTATTTCAGTACCAGTTCCTTGGCATACAAAACTACATATCCCTTATATAACTTTACCGTAGTATAAACTGTGTGTTTGTTGGGGGGGGGGGGATGGCAGCTTTCAATGAACATTTTCAATAGAAAAAGTAAAACATGAATAACACTTGAGAAAAGAATGTTTTCCGTTAATTAACAAGAAATACGCTAGGAAATTATTGTATCAATTTCGTGTTACTGCTGTCAATTCTCTGATCAAAGACAAAATGTGTATTTTCCTCGGGAATATGCATGTACATATGCTTAGATCCTGCACTAAAACTTTGATTAAATGCAGCTCAGACTTTATACGACATATGTAACACGAATTCAGGTCGATGCTATTTTAATTAGTCTTTCTTCGTTACATGAGCACATGAGATTAAATTATTCATTTAGAATTCCATTCAAAGTTTTTAATACTATGCATGCAGTGAATCAATTATTTTACAAATAAAAAATTCTGGAAACACGGTTAATTCAAATGAAATAGGCCTTTAATTGTCACCAAATGTGTTCTTGTAAGTAAAAGTTCTATTTTATGACATACAATCGAGCAAAAACGCAGTTTCTTGGTATCGGTCGCAGAAGACGAACTACTGCTGTATATGCAACAATTTCAGGGGTAAAACTGTAGATGGACATGTCATCAGTCTCCAAAAAATTCCTAGAGATGCAGAGAAGAAAATATGGCTGCAGCATGCTAGATTAATTCGTAAAAACTAAAAATTCTTACATTTGTTCTGCACATTTTGTAAATAGTGATGTTCCGTCTGCAGAACATCCACTACCGAAAATTTGTTTTTTATTTTATTTATTATTTTTGAATAGGCCTATTCGAATATGCATCAGCATTTTATCAGTAATTTGTTTCTTTTCTGTTTTTTGTAAGAGGGAGGGGGTGGGGGGCTCACACAGCGCCTTATTATACTACTATACAGATTAATACAAATCCAGAAAGAGACAATGAGTGGGCAATTTAAAAAAAATACGAATCAGTTAAGATTTCTTTTTATTCACAAACACAATAACATTTTTCCATATGACAGAGGCATTACACCATGAACATGTTTACATCAAGAACGTCCGCGGAAGTGACTTTATTTACAGTGCATGCGTATTAAACACAGTAAAAGAGTTCCCTTCAGGGGAAATAACTCACCTTTTGAAAATGGGGAATACATTGGGATCATTTTACTCGTCATTTTAACGCTTTATTTTTGACGTTTATTTGACGTCACGCCAAACATTTAATTGAAATCGCAAGAGTTATCTCCCCCAGTGTGTTGTACGTCTTTAAACTATACAAACGAAGAGCAGAGCAAACACAGACCTCCAAAATCATCAAAGGGGGGTCAGGTGTCATGTGTGAATGAGCATTTCCTGCCGACCGATCACACCCGTCTTATGCTCCTTGGCATGGTCGGGAAAAACGGAAAAATCGGAAGACGATTCAGTGTGTAATTAATGACCTAATAATTTGTATTTGATAATTCAGTCAGTATTTGCAATTTCCTTAAATATAGGTTTTATTTGTTAACAAGTATGGGCGGCGGAAAGGGTAAAAAAGACGTTTATGCAAAACTAACAACTAATTTTATAAACATTATGAGACACAAAACAGACAACCTTAAAAACAAAATCAACAGACTCGTTTGCAAAATCAACAGACTCCGATGCGAAACCAACAATCACCAATGCAAAACCAACGATTATTCACTGAATTGTCGCTAGATGGCGCGCAAAAACATATATTACCTGAATTAACGCTTGATGGCGCGCAAGTTTTTCTACGTCATCATTATTTTTGTACTATCATAGGAACGTAAATGGATCAGGGCCACAATTATAGAGTGAAGGTCAAAAGCCTGAAAAGTCGCACATAAAGGAAATTCGCATGCCTCCCTTTCAATGATAAAAATAAAAACATGCTCACGTTTGTGAAACTTTCTGGGTATATAATAAAAATTTAATGTCAAAAGTTTACAATGATATGCATCAAGGTGCATTTCAAGCATAAATTATGCACAGAAATATGTATTGAAATGAGAGGTCATTTAGTTTGTTTACACATTTTAAGCCAAGCGAGAGCTATTCGGAGGTCATGACGTCAGAAGTTTATTAATAACCAGGATTTCCACATTGAACACCCCCATTTTTATGTGAATATTTATCTGACACTCTGTCATGTGTTAAAAAAATATTTTGGAAATGAATCTTTTTTAAAAAAGTTACAAAGAAAACAAAACACATGTTTTTACTATATAAGTCTATATATATGTACATGTAAGCTAATTGTAGTCCGGGTCCAAATCCCGCGAAATTGTCTATCAACATCCATTTTGCAAACCTCGGATAATAGCATCATGTCGAACTTCTAAAATTCAAACATATTAGAGGCAGCAAGAC
Organism: Saccostrea cuccullata; assembly: GCF_032062105.1. Lineage (NCBI taxonomy): Eukaryota > Metazoa > Mollusca > Bivalvia > Ostreida > Ostreidae > Saccostrea > Saccostrea cuccullata. Next base: position 1,206,226 of record NW_026920935.1, on the reverse strand, counting down.
AAACGACTATTACAAGAAACCAGTAGCAGATATTGTTTTTTCCCCCAAGAGAAAATTTTTGAAAGAAAAAAATCCCCTTACACTCTTAAAAAAGTTCATATAAAATTATTTTATTGTGTTCATGCATTACACAATTTGTTGATACATGAAAATTCACTTGGCAAGTTGTACTTTTATCATTTTTGCTTTTCTTTGTACGACTTATAGTGAAGTCTATCAAATTTATTTTAGAATAAGTTAACTTAGGAAGTAATCTGATTAAAAACAAATCCTTTGATCTGCTCTCATTAATCGCTACTTGTTTAGCGATGTATGTGCGCGAATCAAAGGATCTGCGCACGTGAAAAAAAATATATGGGCTGGATTGTTTTCATTGGGGTGGACCCCCCCCCCCCCCCCCGAAAAACAGGATCTGTGCCTGTACAAATATGAATTATATAGGACAGAAAAGATAAATGCTCTGAGGAACAGGATAATCAAGGTTGGTACTTTTTGCGCAAGGGAGATGATGATATTTGGGGGGGGGGGGGGTATTGATATCATTAACTCACGAAGTTTCAGTCAAAGTCTCACAAGATTTTGGTAACTTGTTGATTAAACATGAATTAAAAATGTTTGATAATAAATCTGGAAAACATATTCGAAAGGATAGTTTTAATTTTATTCGAAAGTTTTACTATGCGTTTCTTTTTCCTCTCAGTATAGTTGAAGCCGTAAAAGAAATTCAGGGGCGGATCCAGCAATTTTCGAAAGGTCGATGCCCCAGCACTCATGCATAGAATCACAACCACTTGAAGTCCGTAACTACATATATTTACAAGAAAGGGGGCTCCAAAAACAGTTGACAAGCAAAAACAAAAAAAACAAAAAAACAAAAAACAAAAAAACCCAAAACAAACAAAAAACAACAAAAAAAAAAAAAAAAAAAAAAAAAAAACCCACCACACTCTAAGTCCTTCTTTGGGGGTAGAGGGGGCTTTCTGTAACTTTTCTCTTCGGACTGCAGTATATACTTTCATGTAATGCTTGAATCTGCGTATTTTCCGGCAATAAAAACTGTGGAGGGAGCTTCCAAATCAAAATATTAATTAAAACTACAGCAAAAGATTACTCTCAGAAAAAATAAATCCCCTCTATCTGCATTTTTTTTTTTGCATGTTACTTGTGAGTGGTCGGAACTCTTAGCCAGGGTTGGGAAGGTACACGGAGGAAGGTACGCGAAAATACAGATCTACAGAGCAGAGCGGACAAAGATTTTCCATTTTTTCAAAATATTAGACTTATTCTATATTTATACAGAAATTTTTCTCTCTATGTACAAAAATAAAAGGGGGTTCCAACCACCGGAACCCCCCCCCCCCCTCTGGGTCCTTCAATGAAATTTACACTATAAGGCTACAAGGATGAGACTTAATTGTACTCCTGTACAAGATGTGGTGGCATCTTTGCCATGGTATGCGCTGTAGACCTTGTCCCATGTGCATTTTGCCTAATTTCTCCGAGTCCGAAAACAGTATCGCCCAAACCTGGAGTAATCGCTGTCCTACATTCCTTCACTTTATTTTTAAGCCCCCCCCCCCCCTAAAAAAAAAACACATGGATACACACGTCTTGCCTTAATTGTTTTCTTTATAAATATTTTAAAGTACTCAAGCCATTCCCTTAAATATACACAGGGTCAATCTAATAGATAATCAAAGTACTGAAAGTACTGTCAGACGGAGGCTTCATGTATGAGAGAACACAAAAGAAATAAAAATATATCATACATAGCTGTAAAGAATATTTTGAGAAATAATGTGTGGGTTTTTTTTCAATTCAACATTTTTTTCAAAGGATACTCAAATATTCATGAGGTTTTTGGGAGATTATAATTTCATCTTTGTAATGTAAACTTTGCCATGATTAAAGTTCACTGTTATTCAGATGAGCATCTTCGCTAGCCAAGGGATTCCGATCCGATACCTACTCTACAACCCTTGGCAGATTTAGTCCTATCAAACGGGAACTTTGATTGCGCCGCCTATCGCCGCAATTGAGTTAAGTCCCTTGAAGCTCTTTAATATTTGTCTAATGAAAATAGCTGTAACATATGATGATCAATATGACGTTTGAGACAATATGGCGACCTCCATGTGGAATATATCCAAACAACTTCATACAGCTGTAGGCAGTAGGCACACCTCAAAAGTGGAAGAAAGTATCGTTCTTCTTGGATTTTTAGTCAAGAGTTTGACACTACTTTCTACTTGTTGCCGTATCAATTATTATCAATGAGCCTAAATTGATGCATCTAAAATGCGGAACACGGACTTATTTGGTCCTTTCAATAATTCTTGAAAACATATATAATTAAAAGAAAAAATTCAAATTAATTAATCCCTTGTTTTTTTAAGCATAGATCACGTCCTTACTTTCATCCATTGTAAATATTCCTTTTATTTTGTGCATAAAACATGAACAGACTTTAATTCAGTCGAAAATCGTCGATTAGTAAAAACCTTGCGAAGACTCGGACTTTGCAGCCAATCAAATTCGTTTGCGCGAGTTCTAAAATTTTCGGCCAAATCTGCCAATGGTTGTAAAGTAGGTATCGGATCGGAAACCCTTGGCTAGCGAAGATGTTAGATGAGATACTTTCAATATTAAACCTTTCAACGTAAGAAACAGTAAATGACTGGGCCTGGTTAACATAAAACTTAGACGGGCTAACTTTTTATCCCAGTCTCACTTAAAAAAAATATAGTGGAAAAGCGAGACTGAGATCAAAGGTGAGCTTGTCTAATATAAGTTGTATGCCCCCATGCCCGGTTTGATGAATGTAGGTCTAGTATGTTCTAGTCATGAGCCCACTGGCGGAATTAAAAGGGGCCCCTGGCCCCCTCCCTTTTGAGTCCAAAAAAAAATACACAATATTTGATAAATGAGTGTTTTAATTGCGGCTGTGGGCCCCTTCCCTGACCTCAAACTGGTCCCCCTTTTTCAGAATTTCTGGATTCAGCAATAGGCCTCAGCCAGTCAGGAGTTTCCATATTTCAAGATATCTTATTTATAGGTCACAGAGACCTACTGCTAACATAATTATGACATGTAACAGCTACCAAAATCAAAATTTCTCGGCCTTATTGTAATAATGTTATGATATGAGCTAACATGGAAAAAGAAGCAGCCAGGTAATTGGACATGAACAACATAATATAGTACAGTTTGTCTTAAACCTTTGTGATACAAAATGGAGTGACCTAGCTTGATGCAACACAGAATTTTCTTTAAGTAATAAATTGTTTTTGGAGAACTGGGTTATTGCTTACAATAACAAAGATATATCTTGACAAATTTGACAACCAATATTTCTGGAATTATTAAATGTAGTATTTTATCATATGACAGATTTAACCCCAAAAATGTCTTTCTTAACTCAAATACCAGTGGAAATGGTTGTCCTTTTCAGTTTATCTGTATAAAACAATCATTAACAATGAGACATGATTACAAATTACGTAGAGAGAAGTAATAAATATATAACTATGATTTAAGTTTTCAGTAACTCTGTTCAAACAATCACTTCACCAGTGATGTATGTTAAAAAAGTTGACATGAATACCAATGATCAGAAATACATGTAATCTTGTATATAAAAAATAATTAAAGTTTGAGATGTGAAAGAGGTAAAACACAAGTATCAACTGCAAATAAGGATCAACGATATAACAATAAGACAACTTAATTATTTCAGAAGATATAATTTTTAATTATTAATTAGGAAATAATGTGATAAATCATGTAAATCCTATAAACCAAGATTTGGGTTTTTCCCAAAGGTCAAAAGTTACAAATGCATTTTGATCTCAATGTCAGAGTTGCCGTTTGTTTCTCTCTTATCTAATGTGAGGGTACCCCAAACACTCAAACCGCTTGTAAAAAGTGTAAATCTATTTTCATGTGTTTCCTAAAATTATACATAATTACAAATAAAGAATCCAAAACTAAACTTTTAATATTCCTACAGATAAAAATACTATGCATTTGTTCATTCATCGATCCTTTTCAGATTAAAAAACTCCATGAAACCTATTGATGCAAGCGTCAAAAATCGGCCGCAAACCAATTTATCGGCCCTTTCAAGAAGAAATTAGAAAAGGAGTGAAAATGAGATTACAAATCAAGCACAAAAAATTCCATTAAAACTGAAATGCTTGATCTATTATTAAAATATCTTATATTTATACATGTGACATAAAAAATTTGCATGCGGCATTAAAGGATTTTTTTCAATACATAATACAGGTACATCTGCGTCTCCACAGTTTGATAAGGCGAATTCTGGTGGAAGTTTTTACAATAAAATATAAAACTAAAGTTAAACTTATATCTATAACTAGAGATAGTTTTTAAGAAAAGAAGCAATTGATAAGTGGGGTTCCTCGATCACTCTCCGCGGATGTTACCCCCCCCCCCCCAACTCCCTCTAGATCCGCCACTTCATTTCTTCTCTTTCTTGTTTTGGTGTGAGAATCAGTGGGAAAAGGCTCGGCATATTGTAAAACACGCTTTATCATCGTCTATTGGAACAAAATCTCCTAATATTCTGTCTGATAAAAAATAAACAGTATAAATCACATTCTTTGTTACATATTCCGTAGGAAATGTATTTACATACACGTCATTTTAAAAATATTAGACAAATCCTGTTTATTTAGAAAAAAGTAGAACTGTTTGTTTATACTTGTATGTGACGCGATCTTTGTTTTAGACTATGCCTAACCTTGCAGTCGGTGTTACTAAGAGTCGCTCTAAAAATAGAATTCTCAAGGTAATGAAAACAATTCCACCGATAGATGGTGCTTGGGAAATCTTTCCTGTTTACATTCCATGGGCAAGACAATCCCTATAACCGGAGGCTGTAGGACAGCCTCCGTCTAAAAATGGGTATAAAATGTACTATATACCGGTAGTATATGATCCCTTATTATATATAAATAATTTCGATACCGATAATATATTCTTTTTAAAATACATTCCGAGGTTTACCAATTGGATCCTGATATAATTTTGCGTGATTTACGTTCCAATGATAGTACAAAAATAACGATGACGTAGAAAAACTTGCGCGCCATCTAGCGTGAATTCAGGTAATACATGTTTTTTTTTGCGCGCCATCTAGCGACAATTCAGTGAATAATCGTTGGTTTTGCATTGGTGATTGTTGGTTTCGCATCGGAGTCTGTTGATTTTGCAAACGAGTCTGTTGATTTTGTTTTTAAGGTTGTCTGTTTTGTATTTCATTATGTTTATAAAATTAGTTGTTAGTTTTGCATAAACGTCTTTTTTACTCTTTCCGCCGCCCATAAACAAGGCCATTGTATCGACCATACAACTTGCGAAATGATGACTTGGAACGATAGTGTTGATATGCTTGTTTCAACAACCTTCGTAAGAGTTTGTTCGCACGTAGAACATGTTCTTGTGATATGGTGTTATGAATTAACTGAAAGACGTTTTCACTGTACATATTATCGTTTTGTACAATGGGATACTGTCGTCGGCGACAATATTTATCTACTCTTGCTGTACATATTTTCGTCCATCGGTACCTGTTGTGGCTGGCGACCGTATTTACCGACAAGAACATTTTTAGACGGTGGCTATATATAGCCACAGGCTATTGCTGCTGGTCTGGGCGCTGAGTGTAAACACACGGGGACCCTAGCGGCGATCTGTATCTGTATTGTTACATCACAGTAACCCCGTTGGGCTTTGATGTGACGGATAGAGGGCGCTTTAGTCGCGAAGATGTTCTATCGCCGACTTAAAGCTTTCTAGCTTTGGGGCGCGGACCGCTTTCTCTTCCAGGTGGTTCCAGTCAACAGCTGTGCGTACAAAGAGTGAATTCTTCAGTTGGTCTGTCTTTGTATCAAGTATCTCAACTGCACGGCTGTTATTCCTGATCCTATTACTTATAATATTTGTCGCTTGATAGTCCTCGTACACTTTCGGTCTGATGTTTCTTTTCGGTTTTTGGAATTTTATATATTGGTCTGATTTAATAGCTGGTATCTGCCCCTCAACCACTTTGTAAAAAAAGATTAGACGTTGTTGTTGGCGTCTGGTTTGTAATAAGGGAAGGTCGAGATTTTTAAGCATCTTTGTCATTGTACCCTCTTCCCTTGATTTATAGTCTTTGGTTATGAATCTTGCGCCTCTTCTTTGGATGGATTCTAATTTTGTTGATTCTTGTTTGGTGTATGGATCCCAGATGACAGCTCCATACTCCATTATGGATCTCACTAGTGCTATATATGCAATCTTTCTACATTCCCTTGGACAGTGTTGTAAGTTCCTTCTTAGGAAGCCTAGGGTGGAGTTGGTTTTATTTGAGATGTTGTTTATATGTTCTTTCCATTTCAGGTCTTCTTGTATTTGTAGTCCTAAGTAGGGATTTGATGCCACTTGTTCTAAGGTGTGGTTCTCAAGGGTGTATTGGCTGTTTATTTTTCTACGTATGCTTAGTATATAGCATTTTTTTGCGTTAAATCTCATACCCCAGTCAGATGCCCACTGTTCCAATTTTTGTAGGTCCTTTTGTAGTAGGTTTTGATCTTTGGGTGATTTAATTTCCCTGTACAAAAGGCAGTCGTCGGCGATTTTTGCAGAGTCAACATGATGAAACTAGAATTATTTCGATGTTTGTAAATAAAATGTACATAGTTAACAAATACTTTCAATTATTTCAAAGACATTTCGTTGATGGATACAAAGCCTAATTCCTGATATTTGCCGTTAACAATATTGCTCGCCTCATGAATATTCATTGAATTACGCCGAACTAAACTAACTCGTACACCAACCGACTCGTATATTCGTTTGCAAACTACAGATGTCAATTCGTACACAATTTTCTCATTTTTCTCACATGTTCGAAAAATCAGTTCGTACGTACATTTTGTTTGTTTAAAATTACCAATATTTGATGAAAAATAGTTGTAGATAATTGTTTCACTATCTAACTCCGAAATCAAATACTAGTAATTATTAATTGCTAAACAACACACGGGCGGCTGTTTCTTAAATACTGCTTTATGGAATTTTATACAATAAAACTTAAATAGTTTATTGTAATTTCACAAAGTCTTTTGTTTGTTTGAATTTCTTAAATCTGTTTACAATGCTATATTAGTAAAACGAATACATGTATTTAAGTTAGAAGAAAAAAAAGATCACTAAATCTTAATCATTTAATTAAACAGTTGTTGGAGGTATAGGATGCCATAAAATCTGCTAAGTTTATTAACATTCTAGTTTTTAAAAATAAGACTTTGTCTGATTATCTCGAACACAAAAACGACTTAACGGGTAATAATTTATCAAAGCAATAATTACAAAGACTGTAACGAACAAAAGTTACCCATATATTTCATTCTAATTTAGAAACTCTATCGTGCCTGTAATAAATTTAAGGGTGTACGAAAAAAGGTACTCAAATACATGTGCATAATTTAATAATAGTGTTAAGATTTTTATGCGATTTTAGTGAACTTAATTTACGTTAGTCTTCTGGTGTGTTCACAAAGCAGATATGTATTGCACAATGACTTGCAGAGTCATTGCATACTATAATATTACGTAATATGAAAAATAACATCATCGCAAACCACGGCCAAAATGTACGATCCTCTCCCATTCTGGAGAAAGCTCCGTACGTATATATATAGACTCCGACCGTGACTTGAGACGACAGAAAATAGAGACAGAAAAATATTTTTTATTCTTTTTTTTCTCTCTCTCTCTTTTTCGAGCAGTATACATGTACGAGGGTTGTCCGTTAATATCGTGTACAACGCGTTTTTCTCGAAAAATAGTGGGCGCTGCAAGATGAAATTTTTAGCAAGTATTTATTTATCATATTTTAGTGTATGTGAATTCTTTTGATAAAATATAGACATCAATTTAATATTTTATTTACATGCTTTAATCTACATACGCACGATAAAAACCCCCGGTTTTAAAAATAATACACGAGTATTGTTTCGAAAACGGCGACGTTCGATGACGATACTACGCGCTGGAAAGCAGTTCAGTTTTTTCCTCTTTAGTGTACAAGAGAAATGGGAGCTAGCGAAATCGTTTTTAATCAAATCCACGGGTAGAACAAACAGTTACAGGAATAGCGGAAGGCGCTGTCAATGTTGACAGCCAATATATAAGATTATTTAGTTGAATGTTAGTAAAAATATTTTCCATGACTTTAGTACTAATAAATCTTCACAAGGTCCCATTTGTGCGCGAGATTGGTTTCTGGTTGTTATTTGAAGAATTAAGGGAAACTCAGCTATGTGCATCAATGACATTCCTTGATTTAAGTGGGAATTATCCAACTTGTTTTTATCAATGAGGAAACTTGACGCTGCTTTAGACACTTTGACATTATCATCCGTGTGTCGGCGACAGAAAACATTAAATGACATCTTATAATTTGTTTATTTATGCATATACCTATTTGACGTTTGCTATGTTGTTTGATGAAAAATGTACTTAAGAGTAGTAAACAATTTAGATCACAGTAAGAATTCATAACACTTTACTTTTTAATACAAAAGTATAAATTAATATATTTAAATACATGTAGATATATTGTGAAATATTGAAATAACTTTTATAATTTCCATATCATTTTACAAATTCTTACAACATTTTATCTTATTTACTGCCAGTCGCCATTTGACATAGCGGGTTTGCTTTGGACTCACGGACCTGCAGGAGTCCATCCTTACGTCGCTGATTCGACTCCCACTGTCGTGACATGGATATCGGCCCTTTATTCAGATTGAGATCCCGTGTCGCAGTAATTGCTAGCCATAAAAATATCCCTCGCTGCTAAAAATCTTATTCTCGAAAGGGACGTTTAACAAACAAAATCATTCATGCCACCGTCTTTCAGTACTCCCAGTACTTTGATTTCTTCTGCATATTGGACAACAAAATGTACAGTCACGCATCGGCGCTTTTTATCTTCGGCGACAATAAATATGTACTGTGACCATTTATACATATGTCGTCGATATATTGTGTTAAAGAATATTAACTAAAGTCATGGTAAAAGTGAATGGCTCATACATCGAGAGAGAGAGAGAGAGAGAGAGAGAGAGAGAGAGAGAGAGAGAGAGAGAGAGAGAGAGAGAGAGAGAGAGAGAGAGAGAGAGAGAGAGAACTATACAGACAGGCAGACGAAAGGAAAGACAAAATGCATGGCAGATAAATAAGTGCACAAGTTGTATTTAATGAAAAATTACTTTTTCATTGGTCATTTGCAAAATTATTTTGTTAAAAAACATTCTGATTGTGCACACAAGCACTCTGAAATTGACAATAAATTGATGCTTGAGATTCTCATTGACAATATCTGTGTGTTTTGTGGAGACCAAGTCTTCCAACAATCTATTGAAATTCCAATGGATACCAATTGCGCCCCGTTATCAACATTCCTATTTTAGTATTTATATGAAGCAGAATTTGTGCAAAAGCATATATGAGAAAAGAAATAAACACATGTGGCCTTCAACTGGACATTTAGTTATATCGACGACGTTTTGTCAATTAACAATGGTTATTTCCATTCTTATGTCGATACGATATATCCTGATGAGCTTGAGATAAAAGATACCACAGAGGCTGACATATCTGTTTCATATAGAGTCTCTGTGTATTGTTAAGGAGTGAAAAAAACGTTTATGGTAATCTAACAACCAAGCTCTATGATGAACTTGATGACTAACTTTTCTATCGTCAACTTCTCTTACTTTTGCAGCAATACATCTTCATCGCCCGCATACGGAGTCTATATATCTCAGTTGATTCGATACGCAAAAACATGTTCTATGTATGATCAATTTCTAAAACAAGGAAAATTATTAACAATCAAGTTGATGAAACAAGAATATCAGCAGTCTCGTTTATAGTTATCATTTCGTAAGTTTTATGGTCGATACAACTAATTTGTCAGCAAATACAGTTTATCACTGAGTCAAATGCTGACTGACGTTTTTCATACTAATTGTTAGTCCATTGATACACTGAATTGACGACGGATTTTCCCGTTTTTTTCGATCATGACAATAGCACATAGCAAGTGTGACCGATCGGCATGGGATGCTCACTCCTCCATGATCCAAAAACTCTGATGTTTGGGGTCCGTGTTTGCTCTGTTCCTATTTTTTGTATTGTTTTATGGACTTTTGATCTTGAATACTGTTTTTTATCTGCATATGTTTCATTACAAATGAAGTCCTGTTTAATTTGCGGAATTTCAAGGAAAGGACACCACTTTTGACTGTGTTTTCCGCGATCGGCTACTCCTGAAAGCCAAAATATAATTATTACACTCGAATATGGGATTCTCAAAGGGTACAGATATATTGTCCTTAATTATAAACCTTGATATGTAATATTTGATCAATCATATACATGCATGAACACTAATTTTTTTTTTTATTTTGAGCTATTTTTTTTCTTCATTATAATTGATGCATTTTGTTGATTTCATAGTTAGATCTAGATAATATAAAAAAGTAATAAATCAATATTAAAAATTAAAAAAAAACAACTAGTAAACAAATACAGCTCCGCGCACTTATTACTCTCACATGGTTTTACAAATTAAAGTCACATTCTTCTTACAGTAGAACTGAACATTATGGAACTTCAGAAACAGAATATCCCTAATTTGTATTAAATATCTCATGTCAAAGGTACATATTTTTTAAAATCATTATCTTTAAGTTTCAAAGTCGATGTTTTCAAGGGGACTTTAAGAATAAATGGTATGATGTTACAACTGTATGATTTTACCACAGGTATTTACAAATTTAATAAATCGAACTTTCTTTGATACTATTTAGTTAAAGATTTCAAACTGACTTAAGGATGAGTATTTCTCTAAGTATTTTACGCATTTTCAATACTAGTCTTGAAATGAAGAGCCTAAAAATTACAATGCTGCATAAAGAAATCTTGCCAAAAGGTAGAATGATAAGAAATTGTGTATCTTTTGAAATAGTAAATTGCTACTATTGAAAGGAAAATTCTTTTACATTTTTTTCAATTTTAGTTCACTAATAAATAGTTAAGGTCAAGAGTGAAAAAAAATCTGATACCCAAAGATATGCCTTGTCAAAGTATTACACATGAAAAATATGGTCATATATAACATGTGAAAGTCATATTTCAAACCACTCAGAAAATATGATCAAGAAAAAAGTTGTTCAGGATGTGGGTCATACTCCAAGACCAATATCATCAGGACAAAATAATAGTACTGAAAGGAAAGGTCTTGTTTTAAGGAATGTATCTTTAATCATTAAGATATTTAAGTCTTCACAGCAACCGTTCAAAAATCAAAGGACATGGGGCCAAACATATTAAAATCCAAAGAAAGATTCTGTCATAAGAAAATTGAATTTCCCTGAACAACCGTTCGTAAGCTAATGATCAAAGGTAAAGATTTTCAACCGTAGTCCAAGGTAAAATTTTAAGGTCAATAATCCAAAATGTTAGTACTCAAATATCTGGACATATACTAACATTTCAAACATTATGAACAATGCTAGAGCTTTTACAGAAAAACAAATAAACAAATAGAAAGATAGACAGACAAAGAATTTTAAGCCCCCGAATCGTCAAGGATAAAAATGAGATCTATCACACGCTGAATTCTTGAAGCACATTATAACAAACCAGGATTATGAAATATTTTTGACTGTCAGAGACACTTTGTGAGAGAAATTGTTATAACGACCAAATACTTAAAAAATTATTATTAGCGACAAATGCTGATTTTGCATTATTTATATGGTCGAGGGTCCAATAGTCGTGCGTGCCCAGTAGTCGTGCACCATTTTGTTTGTTGTCAAAAGCTGGTCACGTGCTATGGTATTACTTAAAAAATAACTGATTTTCAAAGAAGAGAGAAGGAAGTGCCTACTCCAAAACAAAAAGTTAAATATGCGGAGGAAACATTTATTAATTAATCAAATAAACATAAGCATCAATAAAGCCGCCATTTTGCTAATACTCTTTTTTTAAGTTTCTAAATATATACTCTACCTGCACGGAAGCGCTACTTATGGACGCGGCGAGCACATGGCTAATTAGCATAATCATACGTGATGGTCACTGGGTATTTTATTTTTTCCTTTTGTCGATAATCTTTCGACGACTTCATAAAAATGCTATATTCCTTATGCTGAAATACGTAATTATTACATATAGGAATACGTGTAAATAAGGAGTGATGAAAGACTTATGACTTATTTTAGAAAAACAATCGTAAACCTAATTAGATCAAATAAATTCTAAAAATTATTGAACTGATCCTTGAAGAATAACATTTTAGTAACCTGAAATTTGTTTTTATTTTGTTTTCATTTTTCTTGGCCCAATATTTACTGCTACATTCGAGCGCACGACTACTGGCCCAAAACAAATATGGCCGACGTAAACCTCACTTGTTTTGTGCCCCGATATTAAATTTAATAAAGCACTTAGAAATATTTTAAATAACAGGAAAATTAGACAATTACACGGTAAGTTAAATATCAGACGAAATAACCATAAGTTTCGTTAAATTGTACTTAGCATTGATACTCTCTTAAGAGCACGACTACTGGGCACTCGAGGTATCTATTCAAAAATTGCATCATTGCCTGTTCTTCTCATGCCTGATTATCCCTGTATTTCCAGTTTAGTGTAAACAACTTAACTTGAACCCATTGTACCATTACAGAGGTCTTTAAAGGAAATTAAAAATGGCAATTAAATTAGAAATTAACTGTAGTATCATATGAATCTTGTTTAATAACAACAGTGTAAAAGTTTGAAACCTAACCTTTCCTTTTGCATTTAGGCATGACTTTAAACTAAAAAGCCTTTATAAAAACAACATATTTATTAACATCTGTTAAGGAAACTGTAAGTTTATATTGAACGAATTATACAAGATTTGTGTTTCAAAATATTAAAAACGTTCAATTTACATGTATTTATATAATTAAAAGGATGAACCAGGAACTAAAGTTTTAAATTACATGTATGAAGACTCTAAAAACTCTGAAAAAATTGGACATTTTTATTTTTCCCCACGACAGAATCCGTATAATTTAAAGTTTTGATTAAGTTGGAAGGCTTTTGGTAAATATAATCAGTTTCAATAATGATTCATACCTTCGTGCTTGTTTGCAATTTAGGTTGTTTCATGTGGGATCAAATTTTCAAATCAGCAGAAAATTATATTGTTAATTACTACCTTCAACATCTTATTTTCAAGAGCTGGTCACGTATCCTTTTGTTCTCTAGTAAGAAAAATACTTAACAAAATAACAAGTCTATTTGTCGATTGTATCTTTTCACTGACGAGCACAAAGAATAACAAAATTTAACTGAAATACACATCACCCAGTATACATAAAAGCGTCACTATTTTGACTCAAGGGCATATACTAAAAGAGTTTAATTGGTGCCCTTCGGATTGTCATTAAGGTATGTCACTCGTAAACTTTTTTTTAGAAAAGTTTACACAGAGCCTCTTATTTCAAAACTATTTATTACATTATTATTTAATTTTTTATGACATATTAAAATTCAACAATGTAAATTTCTTTAACATTCAACGAAAAAAAAAAACGCTCAAAAAGCTACAAAGAAGCAAGATTTATTGGGGCTATTTCTTGTGGTGGAAGGATATTTAGCAGAAAATTCTGCAAATCTGCACATTTATAAAATTGAATATCCTGGAACTTTAGCCTCACATACTTTTACTCGGAGAATATTTTCCGTTAGGATATTGCTAGGAATATTTAATATAGGTCTTAATTGATATTTTTGGAACAAGTTTTACACCTTCCTTCAACAAACTTTGCCAAAATATGAAGATATGTTCAAGAAGTCGTGATAAAATTTACACCATTTTTCGCCTGAAAAATTACTTATTTCGACCAATTTTTCAAAATTAACATCACTGACCCAATTTTTTTCTTTCATTAATTTAAACTACTCAATACTTGTGACTGATCAGCTCTTAAGTCGTAAAAAGTTTGATACGAGAAAATGTTTTATTGCTTATTTAGTTTCTAATACCCCCAAACATGTTACTTTTTAGTGCAAAAAGGTCACACAAGGATTTACGCGCATTAATTTGCAAGATTTTTTCAATGATAAATATTATTCAAACAATTTTACGTTAAATAAGATTATATTCATTGCCATGGTTACATCTGATAAAATTTTAATAAAGGTTAAAGTAATTAAGCAAAGAGTTAAAATTTAAGTGCAAAAAGGTCAACTTAATTGTACCGAGGATCAGTAAGATGCACACTGGCCCCCTATTTTCTCTGCGATTTTGAGTTACACTATATGAGTACTTATCAAAAATATACTTCTAAATAAATCCTTTAATTAACAAATTTCACGAGTGATATACCTTAAGTGTGAAGTTTTACGTTACGTCACGATCTAGTTTGACAATTACGCTCAAGGTAAATAGTACACACCTCCTAACCGCAAGCTTTACGACTGGAACTGTTTTCTTATGACTGATTGGTTGCTTGTACAACAGACTATTTCTGTGCCAATGTTGATAATATGAGTTGACCAATCACGTGAATTGTTTACGCTGAACGCATCTGTCGGAAAAGATCGTGACGTAATGCAAACCTTCACACTGAACTGAAATTAATAGTACTGTTCTCCGACACAAAATGTTAGGTATCATACAATTTTTACTCAAGCCCTAGAGGGGCTTGAGTTATCTAAAATGATGCTAGGTCATCGATTTACTTAGTTTAAAAACACAAAAATATATTATTTTAATAGATAAAAATATTTCTAGAGACAAAAATGAAGCTCATCTTGAAAACGTCTGTATATTCAAATATATTGAGTGTTAAATGTCGGATTCTATTCTATGGCGAATGAACAATGAGTGAAGCTTCACAGCCGCAACAGTTTCTATACAGAAATTTCGCGCTTTCCTTCGCGTAGGAATCTCAGGTAACTTAGACAGTCGCCGACAAAGCATCCTTGGACGAGTCCACTGCAGAAAGGTGACGCAGGTTACCCCATCGTTAACAATTCTACAACGCATGGTCAGAAAATTTATGGCTGTACCCCCCAACTAAAATTGCTTTTCACAGGCCTGCAAATGATGTGTACTTTGAGTGACAGCAAAATATAATAGCACAAAATCAATGTTCAATTCTAGTATTATTTTAAGCTTTGGTAACGGAACCTATTTTATAATAACTTCTTTTGGATTCTTACGGAATATGTATTCGATATGCCGCTCAGCTAGATGAACCTCATTGTCTCAAGCCACGGTCCAGAATAGGAGAGGATCGTACATTTTGGCCGTGGTTTGCAGCGATGGATTAACCCGTAGTCACGTAGGTTTTTTGGAGCCCGGAGCCCCCCCCCCCCTTTCCACTTTGAAAAACTTTTATACAGGCTTGTAGCAAGCTATTTAGATTGATGTATATATTGAATGTGATGTACATCATTATGAAAAAAAAAATACAAAAAACGTATACTAAATGTCCACATAAAAAAATATTTCATTAAATTAAGAAACGGCAACCTATAAAATATTCCTGAAATTGTGTCACGTAAATTCTTCTTAAAAAGTAGTAAGATTAATTATATTTCTTCTAATTAAAATCAATATATGAATTTTGTTTCATGTACATGTAGTTTATTCAACAGAAGATTGAACTCAATAGTCCTCATCTTATAAAATTTAGGGATATAAATGACACTTCCGAATTGACTTTCTACAGCTTGAGTATTTTTGACGTTTTGTCAGTATATACTTGTTTAAACCGCATGCATTCGTGATTATGCTCCTATAGTGTTTTTTTAATGTCGGAATATCTGGTAAAAAGAATAAAGATTTCGCCTATGATTGTTTCGGTATAATAAAACAGTTATGGAATGGGAACTCGGGAAATAGCAAATTTATAGTTCCCCTCAGCAGGCAACTATTTCCTCCCTCAGGGAATCATAAATTTCCCTCGTACTCATTCCATAGCTGTATATTATATTATGTAAATAAACAACTGGGTTTTCATAACCTTCGCACGAAACTATTCTCTGTCCCTTTAAAACTTTTAAATATTTTAAAGAAAATAGTCAAGGAAAACCTATACTATAGTAGTTGGATTTCTCGACACCAGAATAAAGGCACTTATTTTAGCACTAATAAAGTGACATATTTGGGGTTTTGAAAATCTAAATAGGCAGCAAAAATATTTTTTCGTATCAAACTTTTTTCGAGTTAGGGCCTGATCAGTCACAAGTATCGAGTAGTTTAAAGTAATGAAAGAAAAAGTCAGTGATGTAAATTTTGAAATATTACTAAACGTATTCGTTTATTGGCAAATTACTACAAGTACACGTTTTATAGGCAAAAAACTAGATTAAATTCTTTTGATCTTGACTTCATTAATATATCTTCATTTCTCGGTAAAGTTTATTGAGGGAAGGTGTAAAATTTGTTCTTAAAATATAAATTGAGACCTATATTTAATATTCCTACCATGTCATAACGGAAAATCTTCTCTGAGTAAAAGTATGCGAGGCTAAAGTTCCAAGATATCAAATTAATTTAAAAAATGTGCAAATTTGCAGAATTTTCTGCTAAGTATCCCTCCACCACAGGAAATTGTCCCTCATAAATCTTGCTACTTTATGAATTTTGAGCAGTTTTTTCATTGAACAATTTACATTGTTTAATTGAAATAAGTTATAAAAATTAAATTGTGATAGATAGTTTTGAAGTAAGAGGTTCTCTCTGAACTTTTTCTAAAAAGGTGAGGTGTGACATGCCTTAAATAAAGAATTTAAAAGAAAAAACAGAATTTGAATTACCATACCTTTACTGGATTCTAAGAGAGCATAAAGATCCTAACATTCAAAGATACATAACAAAGTCCAATTAAAAAGTGTCAAGTCTCTATTGCTCAAAAAATTAACAGCAGTTGAGAAAAATTTCAGTATATTCAATATTACAATATATTCGAAAAGTAGTGTAAAGATGTGGCAGTGTATAATTTTCATTGAACTTTTGAAATCCCAAAATTTTACCTAAATCGATTTTTTTATTCCACATGCAATCATTCATCATGATAAATTAAAGTTAGAGTTCTTTAATATAGTTTAATTCTGCTTTTTCAATAAAAATAGAATTTGTAGATTAAATTATTTTTTCTTTTGTCATTTGCAAAGTTATTGTGTTCAAAACATTTTTGTTGTTCACACAAGTACTCAGAAGTTGCTATTAAAAATCACTGAAAAACTACTTGCGATTTTGGTTGAAAATATCTATTGAAATTCCCATGGGTACCAATTGCGACCCGTTATTAGCAAACCTTTTTTTCAGATCAAGCAGAATGTATTCAAAATCTTATACATGAGAAAAACACTTTTTGTTGCATTCAAATCGACATTAGGAAACAATATTATACAATTATTGCTGTTTTTAAGGTCAATACAATAATTTAGACACATGAGAAGTACAATATTCACTGAGCCCGAAGGGCTCTGTACTTCGAAAGTGGCTAAATCATCGTATTGACCGCAAAAAACCCCGGCAATAACTGTTTTAATATATGATTTAATGATAGCAAACTCATAATACTGAGGTTTTTTTGCTTTAATTGAAAGTTTTAACGAGAAATTTGAACATGAACACAATGTAACAGGATATTTTATTTGATAAAGACGTTAATGATAAACATTATTTTGCTGCAAGTTCTTTGGTCGATTAAATGGCCTTGTCAGCAAATACAATCAATCATTAAGTCAAATGCCAATTTTCATACTTATTTTAAGGACATTATTTACAGACTTAATTGTTTACAGATTTTTTCCAGATATTTCCTGATCATGATGAGGAGTACATGTATATGTCGGGTGTGACCGTTTTGCATGGGGTGCCGACTCCTACATGGTACCTTATTTCGTCTTTGATACTCTGCTCCTGTTTTCTATTGTTCGAAAGAACGTTTGAGCTCGAATTCTTATCGTTATTAATATATATTTCATATTTCATAAACAATTATATTTCAGTTACTGCATTTATTAATCACCACATGCTGTAGACGTATTGAAATGCATGAAAATCAAATTAGAATCTTCTACAAATCCCCCCCCCCCCCCCCTGAGTAAATGATAAAAAATTATAAGAATTATAAAACGAATACTAGTATTTACCGCAAATGATTTTATAATTTTATCATGATAATTATATCATTTTAAATTAACGGAGAAATTTCGTAGTAAACGTTTGCAGAAAATACTTTCTCAATGCTAAAATTTGAATGACTAGAAAAAAATATATTTGGATTAATTTCCTAAATGTGTGGAGGGCATTTTTAAAATTAATATTTTGCTAACGGAGAGATATGATCTTAACGAGATAAAAGATACAACAGAGTCTGACACATCTGTTTCATATTTGGATACTTTACTTGAAAAAGACGTTAAAGGTAATCTAACAAGCAAGCTCTATAATAAACGTGATGACTTTAACTTTACAATCGTTAAAATCTCTTACTTTTGCAGCAATATACTTTCATCTATATGCATATGGATATCAGTTTATTTGATACGCAAGAGCATGCTCTACATATGAGCAATTTCTATAATGAGGTAAATTATTGACAAAGAAGTTGACAAAACAAGAATATCAGTAGTCTTGTTTAAAATTATCATCTAAGTTTTATGGTCAATACAATGACCTTGTCAGTAAATACAATTTATCATTGAGTCAAATGCTGACTGATGTTTTTCATTCGGATTGTTAATCCATTATTTATACACTGAATTGACGGCGGACTTTTCCATTATTTCCCGATCATGACAAGGAGTACACGGCGGGTGTGACCGGTCGTCAGGGTATGGTCACTCCTCCATGGCACCTGAACTCACCTTGATGCTTTGGAGGTCCATGTTTGCTCTGATCCCATTTTGTATTATTTAATGGACTTTTGATATTGAATACAGTTCGTTATATTTCCATATGTTTAATTACTCATCAATGGGATAAAAGAGGAAATAGTTAGACTTAAAATTTAATTCAAAATGTCTGGCTAACTTTTTAAAAACCTTTTCCTTGTATGAAAATCTATTTTTATTTTCAAGATTTATGTTCAAATTAATGTGAAAATACCTTTTCCCCTTCTAACTTTTGCTATAAATTCCAGTACATTTTAAACAAGTCACGAAATTTCGATTTCAGACAATATTTTTCAATATTTATTTCTTTATGCTGGAAGTTTTAAAATTCTGTACAGCAATTCATTCATTCAACATTCACAGATATTTAAGCAGTTTTTGGTCCTTTATTGTATCGTTAAATCGTCACTTTAGGACACTCTATCTATTTTGTATGAGGTAAACAATGACAATTTAACCCAAGATATACATTTCTCCTCATAGTATTTTATTTGGTCAAAATTCATGTTTATTATCTTGTCGAAGTATGAATGTTTACATAAAATCCTAGTGTTCTTTTCCTATATGGGAAGAAAATGTATAAAAAGTACGAATGAAAGATGGTTTCAAGTACTCGTTTTTAACTGTATATTTTTTTTAATACACACGAATCGGCTTTTCAAAGTCAATTTGGCTTTCGGATATTGATACATTTTAAAATCACAGATGTAGTACGATAAATAATTTGTCTGGGTGCATGGAGATAACAAACACTACTCATATTCAAAAATCCATTCAAAGAGATGATTCAAGTCAAAATGGGAGAACAGACCACACGCCTTAAGATAAGTCAAACCGAACAAATAGAATGAAGAAGATAAAAAATCAATCTTTGGTTTAGGCATATAGAAAAAATTGTTAGAAATTTTGGAATGGGATCTAGTAAAATGTGATTTATTTACATGTTACTGTGTGAAATATTTAAAAAGAAAGCGAATTATATTTCAAGAACATGTGTAATATGTCATTATAAATATTTTGTTCAATTAAGCATGTTCAGATAAAATCAATTAATAAAGTTCTAATGCATCATCCAGTATGTACACTGTAATTTAAGGAAACACTGCACACTCAATGGTTCTAATTGTAGGGTAGTTTTATGCTGTTCGGGTGATCTACCCTTAGAAGTGAGTTAGAAAAAAGTGGTTATTTACAGTTAATTCATTATTTCCATTGATTTTTCCAATGTCAGTTAACAACGGTGTTTCTGTTCACACATTAGTCCATTGTCTTTGAACATTTTTCCTGTAGAATTAAGGCAGATATCCTATGTTGAAAATAAATTAAATAGTCTCAATATGCATATCTTTATATGATATGTTTTTTTCCAAGTCCAAAAAGAACTTTTTCTTAGTGTTTAGAGCTCCCTTAAGGTCAAGATCTAGTAAATGAAAGGTGCCTACAGATTTATCAAACTTCAGAAATAAATTCCTTTATTGATGCTTTACAACTTTAGCTTTGTCAAATAAGGTGTTTCGGGGCATAATTTGAAGGTAAACAAGATGAAAAACTGTATTTTAAACTGTCATTTTCAATGAAAAATTAAGAAAACTAGTCATGAATATGGGAGTTTTTTTCGTATTTGGCAAAGGAAATGTATCCAGATTGCCTACAGTCTCTCAGAAAACGGCAATTAGGATGCTCATGGCCTCTTCTTTAAATCAATATCAAATTTAATATAGGTATCCGGTTTACTTTTCATATGATTTTAAATTGAATGAGATGAAAATATCCTATTTTCTACATAATTCTGCTAAAGCCGTTTTTGAAATTGATTATGACGTCATAATGGATCTAGCACCAAAAAATAAGTCTCAAGTTATTTACTAGATCTTGACCTTAAATACAGATTTGCGAAAAAGGGACTCATCCTTACGACATGGGATCAATAAACTGGAAGTAACAGGGTTTTCGTCTTCTTTTTTTTTCAATACCACCTGATACTCTAGATCTAGAGGAGTACATATCGTTTTCTGCAATTTACAGTCATTTGAACATCTTGCAGGTAATTTAGAAAGAATGACAAGGATTTGTTTTTCTGTGTGTTTTGAGAGCAGAATTTTTCTTTGTTATCAAAAAGCTATAAATCATGGTTTTAAGTTTTTTGGCTTAAGCGTACTTTAAATCGGTATTGGTATTTCATATAGATGATGTGCACGGCAGGTTGCCTTCAAATCTTTCCTTTATAACTTGTCGGTACGCAATACTTCATTTAATTTGAATCAATAATCAATCATATAATTGTGCCATAAAATTAACACCGCTTAAGATAGATCAATGCATTTTTCGACGTTTAATTAGCAGATACATCTTTATTATTTATTATTTATTTGAAAAAAATATATTGTTAGTTTTATTCTTTTAATAAATTTTTGATGGTTTTGAAAGCAATGGTATATCCATTTGGCGCAACCTCGAATTTAAGATTACGTTTTTTCTACCTAAGTGTGACTGAGAAAAAACTTTTTATATGGGCATTTCTTATCCAAAAATCCCGTTATTTCACTCATGTAGACTATGACACAATTGTACTGTAAAATTTAAAATTTTTACCCCATTCTGTAAGTTCTTTAAAATTTTATCATAAATTTTATATGAAATGTCCAAACAATTAAGGGCTTGTAATGACATCAGAAAGGGGATGGATTTCTTTTTCCAATATTCTATAAAGTGTCACCCCCTGGAAAAACTTGCATACGTGGATCTAGAAAATAGTGAAATTGGCTACTAAAAAGAAAATGCATTCAGAGTAATCGTTTTTAAATGCCAAAAAAGGAATAGAGAGACGAGAGATGTTAAAGTTAATATCAATTTATAGTATGGGTGTTCAAAGTTTGTCACGTCGAAAAGTTGATCATGTGTAATAAATGTTGAAGTCCGAAAAGCAAATATGCTGTTATAGTGAAGTCAGGATCTTTCACCAGAGATCTATTTATAATATTATATGCATTGAAATCAGCTGTTTATGACATTGTACAGTCAAAGAAACAAGAACGGTTTAAATCTTTAATTAACTCTAAGAAGTCTCATGAAGATAAGTGTATGAGGTAGAAAATGCGAACCTTGAGAGACAATGACGAAAGGAAGCTAAATGGCGACAGCGACGGGTGATCATATTATGTCCTTTTTAGTTTAGGATGATTTGATAATTATTCAAGGTAACAAACTAAAATTTCAAAATTTCTTTAACTTTTGTTGTTTTATGTTCCTTAAAAATTTTGTAAGCATAGACCACACAGTATTAATTTTATCGCACCAGTCCACGAACTTTTCGAACAACCTTCGTATACTAGTATTTTATACATCGGTTAACCGATTACTCGGTCGGAACGATGGCAATCGGTTAGAAAATTTGTAATCAGTTAGTCGGAAAAAATAAAATACATGTGTATATAAATATGAAACTAATTTTGTTAAAAATTATTTTTGAAGAAAGAAATCTTTGCAAACGTTGATAAATCAACGTTTTTACATATCCAGGCTGACTTGGATGTAATTATGCTTTTTGGATTGAGATCGTGAGAGTAATTGGTCATTTTGTTTGAAGTGTTAATTATTAGTACTGTTAAAACATCATGACGTTTCCCTGACTGTCCTTTATTTCTTTCATGCTAATTAAATCACCATCGAGAACTGCGAATTAGTATGTTTGGTTTTTCCTTTGCAGTTATCTATCGAATGAATGACTATTTTTTCTAAATTAAGTGATGTTTTCAAGCTTAGTTTAATTATGGTGACAACACAGAATGAACGTATGTGAAATCTGCTTTGGAAAAATATCATTGATTCTCAGACATCATGTGGTTGTCTTAAGTTTTGTCCAGTCTATATTAAACTGAAAAAAATATATAAGCATGTGGGTTTTTTTTTTAAAAGGGCCTGGACACAGTTTCAGCCATAAAATTTTATACCATTTTTTATGTTTACAAATACTTAAATAAGGTATTTCTAATGATCAGCAAATTTTTGAATTTCAGTTGTCGAGTTACAAATCAGATTTAGAGCTCCAAACCTTTGTTATGTAAACAAGGCCCGAGTCATGTTGTTTACATAGGTTAAACATGCTGATATGTGTTCGTCAAAACAGATTTTTTTTCAATACAGAAGTTATTTCTAAATACAATTAGACATTTTCTGATGATTTGCTGAACCTTGTTTTGTTATAAACATGATATTTTCTTAATGTAAACAAAAACAAGACACGGGCCTTGTTTATATTATGAAGAATTCTTACTCTTGTATCTCCTTTGTAAATCAACAAATGATGTTCCAATTTTTTTCTGATTTTTAGAATTGCCTTAGTTAGGAATTGTAAAAATTAAAATCGGTAAAAAAATTCAGTTGAAACTGTGTCCATGCCCCTTTAAAGCAAGAATCAAAGACAAATGAAATAATTTAACATCTAAGCTTTTTCAGTCTGGTCATTTACAAGATTCTTCTGTTCTCCCAAAAATATTATTCTTCGCATATGAATACCCTTAAATTGGTAATTAAATGATGCTATAGTTTTGATTTACAATATTTAAAGAGTTTTTAAGATCACGACAATCTGAAAGAGTTCCAATTTTGCCCTGTTTTAAGCTATATTTTGTATTTAAAATAAGCAGAATTTATTCACAAACGTTTACATATTCATATAAAGCAGGTTTTTATCATTGACTTTTGAAAATAAGAAAACACTGTGGCCTTCAACACGACATTAATGAACGAGGGTTGTTTGAAAAGTTGGTGGACAGGTACTGTCTTAACTTTTTTACTAAACGTCATTTCGTATGCAAAATTGGTACCAATGTTTGAAAAATAAATTGGTATGAAATGTTCTAAGAAATTTTAAAATATCTTGATTTATTTCAAACTTATTAGAATTTGAAAATGACAAAAAATCGGGTCAAAATTTCGTTGTTTATACACTAATTAATGTCTGTAATCATATCCTTTTCAAAATTGCGCACAACTGAAAAAAAAATTCTAGACGTCCATGTTAAGAATTGTTACATCGTTTCGTATTCTAAATTATGAATTAATATTATGCTTCTTTGAAAAAAAGTCAACTTCTGAGGAAAGTCAGTACTTATCGAAAAGGGAAAAAATGAACGTCACGGAGCACCATCTAAGAATGCAACTTTATGTTACAGACCCCGGAAACTCCATAAAACTCTCAAAATTTTAGAGAAAACGAAATAAATCGGTGTATGTTTAAAAAAAGCTGAGTCATGCTCGTATGTATATATTGCATATGCCATATTTGCTTTATATCATACAAGACAATCTGTGATATTATGTATTATCTGTAAAAAAAAAAAAAAGGTTATCATAAACTTTCAAAAACATTAGTCATGGTGAAATTCCCGATCTTGTGAAAGCACAGTCACACAGTAAAAAATAATTTACATAAACAAAGCTTTAGTACTGAAATAATAAAATAAATAAATAACTAAAATAAATTTCAAAATGATACAGAAACATATTTTTGAGTACATTTATATTGTGCTGTAGTGTTAAAAATAAACGGACAGATTATTTTTTAGAACTTCATTGCGAAATGTTTTTGACGTTACAGTGTTGTTGAGTTTGCTCCGTGGACACAAGACATGTTGACTTTTAAAATTACTTTTTAAATGAAACTTCACACGTCAACAAAATAAATATTTTTACGTATCATAATATGCTCACTTGAAATATCTTGAAGAAAGTGAGACGAAGATTGACATTGTCCACAAACTTTCCAAACAACCCTCGTATATATCGACGAGGCATTGTAAATTAAGAATAGTTACATCCATGCAAATGACATTTTAATATGCAATAAAGATACCACAGATTTCCACACATCTGTTTTAAAAACGAATATATTTTACTAGAAAAAGAATGTGGTTATTTAACAACAAAACTTTATAGTAAATAGTGATCTTCACTTTTTCTGACGTCAACCTTTTTTATCTGTCTATATTTCTGTATGTCTGTAATACTTTTGTATCCGCGAAATATCTTGGGTTTTCGAGCTTTTGCAGTGAAATTTTACATAACAACTCTACTCCCTTTGACCTAAGAAAGATTTCTATTTGTTAAGAGGTCAAAAGGTCAAGGTTCAGGGTCGTACATTGGGGGAGGGGGAGGGGGCAGATTCTCTAAATTAGCTTGTTTCTCCTTTTTGATTATATATGTAAGAACATGTTCTACGTATGAACAATGTCTAAAAGGAGGTCAATTTTGGCAAAACAAGCTTTTTTAACAATCTCTTTTAAGTAATTATTTCGCAAGATCTATGGTCGATATAATGACCTTGACAGCAAGTACAGACATTCATTATTAAGTTGAATGCAGACTAACTTTTTATATCAATGTTGAAATCATTTTTTTACAAGACTGAATAGTTGACGACTTTTTCCCGATTTCCTGAACATAAAAACGCGATATACAGGGAATGCTCACTCCTCCATGGTACGTGATCTCAATTCTGATGTTTTGAAGTCTTTAAATGTTTGCGTTGCTCCTGATTTTTACTGTTTGAATAACCTATTATTTTTAGATAATATTCGTGATATTCACATTTCATGAAATAATTTAGTTTACTTTCTATTTCAGTTAAACAGATACATTACATTCATATTGCATTAGATAGCATGTAGCATTGTGACGAAATTCAGAACTGAATAAGTCACGAAAATAAATAACATCGGATTATAATGCATATTAGATAAAAGTTTGCATGGGTTTATCTTATCCATTATTTATTGAAGGATTCAAATCTCAACAAAAGATTACAATGTTGCCGAGTATATTGAAACATATGTCCTGGCGTTACCGGTTTTCGATAGAGTAAAACTTGAGCCAAAAAATTAATCTAGGCATCTATGTTTTTCTTACCTCAATTACTTATGTATTATTAGTCAACAATACATTAATATGTTCAGACATTTATTTGTTTTTGAAATCAAGAGTTTCAGTACTGTTTCAAATTTCTTTGGATCCGCCATAATCCGAGTTGTTTTAAATGACGTCACCTATTTTCGATAGCAAGTATGGCGCACAGTTATTGTCATAAAAACATA
This sequence comes from Saccostrea cuccullata, assembly GCF_032062105.1. Classification (NCBI taxonomy): domain Eukaryota; kingdom Metazoa; phylum Mollusca; class Bivalvia; order Ostreida; family Ostreidae; genus Saccostrea; species Saccostrea cuccullata. The sequence continues at coordinate 1,180,136 of NW_026920935.1, read as the reverse complement.
GAATTATGTTATTTTGTGTGGGTTTTTGTTTTCTTTTATTTGTTCTTTGTCCTTTTTTATAGTATTGGATTTTTTTGTCCTGTTTTCAACTGTAATCTTAACAACAAATAAAATATGATTAATTATAACATTAAAATTTTTATTTTTTTTTTGGTTGAAATTTTATAAAATTGAAATTTCAAGCCAGGAGCCATTGTCTTCTTGGAAAGCATTATCCACAGCCTTTTGCCTAAAATAATTCTTGTAATTTCTCCTTTTGATAGAAAATATCTTTAAAGAAACGAACAATAAAGCAACAGATACAATACTTAAAACATTGAAATATCTCAAAATTTAAAATAAAATACCTGTAACAGGCTTCCATACTTTATTTTTTTAAGCGGAAGTTTACCCAAAGTGAGGCTTATCTATTTTTAGGCCATAACACAGAGCTTATGAGAAATTTTAGGGGGTGATTTGAATAGATAAAGAGAAAAATAGAATCTTACCTCTCTAAATGGCATAATTTTCGATCTTTTTGGCTTTAATACACTTTTTGACATCTGATGATAATTTTGGGAATAGAATTCCGAAAGTTTCTGATTTATTGTTAAAAGCATTAGCCTATCGAAATTAGGATACTATCGAAAATAGGTAACGTCACTATGTGTTGTGTCACGCATGTTTTCACGTATGTGATATACATGTATGATTTCGTCTTGACTTAATGTAGTACTCAGCAGATTTAATCCAATGTTTTAATGATTACAAAAATGCTTTCAAAAAATACAAAATTGTCTTCAATGTATAAATTAACAATTTAACTGAAAACAGACAATTCATAACACAATTGTTTATACAACAAATTTATCTATGAAGCTGCACTGGAGAAAATCGCTAATACGATAAGTGTATTCCTGATAAAACTCATTAGTGCAAGGGCATACAATAAGCAGATAAAACTGAAGTAAGGAATATTAATTATTTGTGTCATGTTTATTCTAAAATTTGCTGTTGGTCAATTCTGGCATGAGTTGAGAAAGGAAGGAGGTTGTGGAATAACGAACAATATTCAACCTCAAAGTCCATAAAACAATACAAAATAGGAGCAGAGCAAACACGGACCTCCGAAACATCAGAGGTGGGATCAGATGCCATGGAGGAGTAAGCATCCTCTGCTGACCGGTCACACCCGCCGTATGCTCCTTGTCATGATCAAGAAATGACGGGAAAATCCGTCGTCAATTCAGTGTATAAATAATGGACTAACAATTATATGAAAAACGTCAGTCAGCATTTGACTCAATAATAAATTGTATTTGCTGACAAGGTCATTGTATCGACCATAGAACTTACGAAATGATGACTTCAAACAATGCTGCTGATATTCTTGTTTCATTAACTTTTAGAAATGTTCATACGTAGAGCATGCTCTTGCGTAACGAATCAACTGAGATATATATACTCCGTATGCAGGTGATGAAGGTATATTGCTGCATAAGTAAGGGAAGTTGAAAATAGAAAAGTTAAAGTCATCACGTTTATCATATAGCTTGGTTGTTAGATTACCATTAACGTCTTTTTCAAGTAAAATATCCAAGTACGAAACAGATGTGTCAGACTCTGTGGTATCTTTTATCTCAAACTCACCAGGATATATCGTGCAGACGTAGGAATAGAAATTACTATTGTTAATTGACAATACATCGTCGATATATCTAAATGTCGAGTTGAAGGCCATAGCAAGTATTTCTTCTTTTCACGCATAAGATTTTGCACAAATTCTGCTTCATATGAATATAAAAATAGGTCTGCTAATAACGGAGCGCAATTTGTACCCATGGGAATTCCAATCGATTGTTGGAATACCTGATTTCCAAAAACCACATGGATATTATCAATCAGAAATTCAAGTACCTCTTTGATGTCAATTCTGAGTACTTGTTTGTGCAATCAGAATGCGTTTTAACAAGATAATTTTGTAAACGACCTATGAACAGGTAAGTGAATTTACGAGTTCCATTTTTATTGAAAAAGCACCTGTCAATGATATCAAAAAGCCTGGACTTTAATTTATCGTGGGGAATGGTTGTATATAAAGTTGAAAAGTCGCAAATTTTTAAGCTGTTGAATTTGGTAAAATCTTGTTATTTCAAATTGTCTAAAAGTTCTTTGGAATTTTTGAGTATCCACATCTGATTCACACCACTTATTTGCTATTCAGGGTTTCTCTGCACAAATACGAGCAGTTCCCAAGAAGCATAAAGTAGCACCTTTCTAGCAGAGCATGTAAACCTCTTATTTTATTTAAGCTATTAAAAATTATCAAATTACGAGGGTTGTCCAAAAAGTTTGTGGACAATGACGTTTTTGTGAAAATAAATGGTTCTATATAAATCTGTTGTATATCAAAATATTTCTTATGAAAAACCAAGTCAAAATGATTTAATTTTTATTGATGGAACGTAACATTTTTGTAAAAATCGGGGTCTTGTAATTGGTCAAAAAAACAAAGGGGGGTCCATGCATGTCACAATATTGTTGATATTGCTCCAAATGCGCTTCCATACATATTGGAATGTTTTACTAGCACGCATAGATGGTCACTGAATTGTAGTATACAGAGCTGCGGCATCAGTTGAAAAACCTGTTTGTCAAGTTTATTGATATTTATAGTCACTTATCCAGAGGCCTGTTCAGCAGAGCGAACTTTCGCGAGCGCTCGCCAAAATTACCATTGGAGGTATAAGGAATTTTGGCGAGCGCTCGCGAACGTTCGCTCTGCTGAACAGGCCTCTGGGGTTTTGGTCAGGTTTGTCAGATTAGTTCTGGACACCAAACTGTGTGGACGGTGTAAGATAAGGAACCATACTTAGTGGATTGGGTGGCTCCCATGCTGTGTGAAATTGGGATGCATTACTTTAGTGTTACTGGTACCTGTGTGGACCATTTGAAACCTTAGTGGACGTTTGAATCCAGTGTGGGCTGTTTCAAACCTGGGCCTTTTGTCTTTGCATGTGTAAGGGTGTGAGGTCACTACAATCCAGTAACCTTTTTATCGGTATACATAGCCTACCCTGATGTTATACTACATTATGAGGGAACTTTCCGAGTCTGATGACGACTACTTCCGGTGATGATATGTACTCCCGGCCAACACGTTGGGGAATACCAAGGATATGGTTCTTCGAATTCGGGGACACGTGGTACTGATGTCTGATGTTCACCTATGCGCTACACTGGAGCCCGAGTTCATTTTGAATTTTTGTACATTTGTAAATAAATTATTATTGTTGTAAAGTATTGTTTTTCTTGATTGGCAAAGGTCATCCATTTACTAGATTGGTAAAGGTCATTTCGTTAACCTAACACAATTAAATGCAATTGTGACAATGCACTAACGTTATTTGCTACATTTAGCCTTATAATTTCTCAATTTTTCAGTTTCGACAGCTTGATAAGTTGTTTAAAAAAATTTCACAGTCGAGCCTTCCCCTTTCGTATGTAACAGCTAATCAAAAATGACCGCAATTTTCAATTGTTTTGATGCTGTCGGTAACCGAGTAGTCAGAATTTTATGAACAACATTCGTGTAACTGAACTACAGCTAAAACTGGACAGTTTTTTAAAAAAGAAATTCACAGGGTCATAAATTTCAGAAAAATAATCTGTGTACAAAATCTCCCTCTCATTCATTCTTTTATTGTGATGTGAATAAAGAAATGTTGAATATATTGATGTATTTTTGTCAGTGATTGAGTAGTTCCTATATTAGTTATACCAACGGGGGGGATTGATTTACTTACCAGTGTGATAAAAATCTTAGCTGACAAATAGCTGAGAGAAAAGTATACAATTAGTACTGTACAAATTATATTTAATAGCTCTTATTAGTTGTGCTCGTGACTTGCAAAATTTTAAACTATTTAAAGATGAAACGCACTGATATCGATACATGTAATCAATTTATCTTTTTGAAGACTAACAATAAAAACAAACTCTTTCTCAAATATAAAGACACTTTGTCGCCACACAAGTGATTCTATTTTGTTTTCGTTTTAAAAATCTGTTCAAAGACACATGTTTCAGATATTGTTTTGAAAGTTACTATAGTACTTTAATGTTTTATTTTCATATACTGAACATAGGAATAAAGTATAGAAAGGTACAAAAAATAGAAGATGATTTTGCACACCCTATTTTAAATTCTTAAGTACGGATTCTTGTTTGGTTTCATATTAGAATATATTTGCTTACATCATATATATTTTGAAGTAAGAGATATAAAAGATCATATTTTTCTTTCCTAGTCACAACTCTATAACTTTAAATAGAAAGGGTAAACTAAATTTGAATGTAGCAGATTCAATATTTTTGATGGCATGGCACACATGGTGGTATGTTTCAACACACTTTGAAAAATTACGCACTTTGAAAATTATAAATTTGGGACCAATCTAACGTACTTTGAACAATGAAAATTTCTTTTCAAAGTGCGTTAATATCGACCATATTAACGCACTTTAAAAAAATGTGTATAGCTTGATCAATATTCTTACAAATTTTCAGTATGATAAATAATTGATAACTTTTTGGTGATAAGGTCACTTGAGGACAAAAATGGAGAGATGATTGTTTAATGTCAGAATTTCGTTTGTTTTTAAAAATTCAAATCTGTAATAAGTTCGGTAGATGTGGGAAGAGGGGGGGGGGGGTAGAAGTGAACGTCTTAAAGCATCGCATTTTTCTTAAGAAAAAAAGGGGCGATTTGATTTTTCAATACTACGAAAATTCTTTCTCTCTCATAGGTTTTACTGTACTTAAAAATTTCTAGTTTTCATCTGTTTTTAGTTAATTTTCAACGTCAAACCAGTTATGTAAAGACATATACATGTATATACATGTACATGTATGGGTATAGCATAGGCATCGAAACCGAGCGAAGGGCAAGGGGAGGGGGGCTTTGCCTCCAGTTTTTTGTAAAGATATACATCATATAAACATTGGAAATGCGGCTTACCTTTTTTGGGGTTTATTTCTTCACTTTCCCCGTTTAAATTGCCACCAACACCTATGTATTGGCCTGGAAATATAAAGAGTTGGGCTGAGAGACCTTCTACTTGTCTTCTCCTCTTCTCGACGAGAGTAAATCAATTAATAAGTTTTTCGAAAGATAAATAACAAATCGATGCTTTCCATTACTAAAATCTAAGTCCAGAATTTTTGTTTTATGCATATTTTTTTTTTTATAAAGTGCGTTAAGTGTCTCAGTGGCAAAATATGTAGATGTAAACTCTTTACGCACTTTGAAAAATATTTCAAATTGCGCTGAGTCGGTTCCGAATTTAACGCACTTTGAAAAAAAATTCAAAGTGCGTTGATTTTGTCCCAATTTTAACGCACTTTGAAAAAATTGTCAAAGTGCTTAATTTTTTCAAAGTGCGTTGCCACAGGTGTAAAAAATATCTTCTTTTCTGCTTTTCAGAATTACTACAGAACAATGAAATTAGTTATAATTTTTACACAATCAGACTTGAAGAAATATTCAAATGTAAGTTAAATTAATAATAAGGGACTAAAGTAAATTAAGAAAAAAAATTTAAAAATCAGATTAGCCCATATTCATTTTAGTTAATTTTTATGTTAATTTGGTAATATAATCTTACATTCAAAGATTTTTAATATACTCTGCTTCGTAATATATAAAAAGTCGGATACCAGATGGCCAAATTGTCTTAGAGACTCTTTGAAATCTTGGTCTTAAAAGACTACATTAAAATAGCATTTATTTTACAAATCCATGTAACAGTATGTTATTGTTAAAATCATTGAGAGAACAATATTAAAGGTGCATGGACACAGATTTGAAGTTAATATTTTCTGTATAATATTACGACTTATATATTTAATAGTATTTCACAAAAATATATTGATAATCTTATTTCATCTAAAAGTTATTAAAACTTCAAATTTTTAGACGGGCTTGATTGACACATCCTTGCACTTTTACAAATATTAATTTTCAGGGACTGACAATATACTGTGTGTATGTTTTGTTTTCGAACATTTCTACTCTGAATTTTCTGGATTAAAGTTTTAATATTTTTCAGTAATACACAACAAGATTGCCAGTTTTCCTAAGTATTAAGAATAAAAGTAAAATTTGTGAGAGTGCAAGGATGTGTCAATTAAACCCATCCAAAAAAGTTTTAATGACTTTTAATATATATTTTTGTGTGAAATGCTATCTATCTATCTATATATATATATATATATATATATATATATATATATATATATATATATATATATATATATATATATATATATATATATATATATATATATATATATATATATATATATATATATATATATATATATATATATATATATATATATAACAACACTGTATATCCTAAATGTTGGATCTACCAAGTAGATACAAGGTCACGGATGGAAATTTATATAAAGCACGACAAATGACCAACGACATGAACAATAAAAATTGTCAAATTTTCGGGACGCCCTGTCCCTTCCTCAGGACAAAGAAAAAAATTAAAAAGTCATAAGAACAAAGGAAAAAGAGAACAAAAACAACTAGCACTACTAATAAACTACTAAACACTATATATTTACATACTTAGTTACATTTTGAATTGGAAAATTTTAAGAACACTATTAAAGAAAGAAATCCGGACCGCTATGAAATAGACCGGACGTATAGAAGTAGTGCTAGTTGTTTTTGTTCTCTTTTTCCTTTGTTCTTATGACTTTTTAACTTTTTTTCTTTGTCCTGAGGAAGGGACAGGGCGTCCCGAAAATTTGACAATTTTTATTGTTCGTGTCGTTGGTCATTTGTAGTGCTTTATATATATATATATATATATATATATATATATATATATATATATATATATATATATATATATATATATAGTCGTGATATTATACAGAAAATATTAACTTCAAATCTGTGTCCATGCACCTTTAAGAGGGTTTAAGGGTAGGCATTAGATTTTTCTGTTGGTAATTCAAATTTTTATAAGTATCGGTATTTAGGAGATCATTGTTAATGGCTATATGTTTTGCACCTGACTTTAATGTAGTATTTTTAACACAAAAAAGACGAATAAGGTCAGGTGGAGTTCGTCTTTCTCAATTTCAATTCTTTTTTTTTTTTTAATTTAGTTTTATTTTCTCAATAAAATTTATGTTTAATCAAGGTTTATACATGTACATTGCAGCAACTTATTTTAATTTATTTTTATTTCAAAGGTACACGTGCAAAGAACGTCCTTTTTGGTTCTATGTGGATGAAATTCTCCACACTTCAATTTCTCTATCACCAAATTCCCATCAAATTTTTAATTGCTAAATCGAGATCTCGAGCACTAGCAACTAAGTTTTGGAAGTCCTGTTTGATCCGCATCTATTTTGTAATTGTTTAATGGACTTTTAAGCTCGAATACTGTTCTTTATCTCCACATATTCATTCTGGGAAAACTACTGTGGATATAGACCGTTCGATAGCAATATCGTTTTGTCATACAGAATAGATATGATCCGGTGTAACGACGAAAAGTGACCCCCGTAGAATATTGACCAGAGAGTCATTTTTCTACGTAGAAAATGACTCCTGGTCAATATTCTACGACAAGTAGGGTCATTTTTCGACTGTAGAAAAACATTCCAGACCAGTAATTCTACAACTCCACACACGTTGAAAAATGACCCCCATAGAAATTTGATCCCCTACTTTTTTATGCAATAAAATCTTATATCTATGTCTCCTGATATTTTTTCATACTTTCAAATGTAAGTAGGGTTTTTTTTTTATGTAGTTTAATCTTTTCCAACATATATTTGATTGCATATCTTAATAGTAGCATCACAATCAATGTTTCTGGTATGGATTTATTTTTTTGCTTGCAGAATCCCAATGAATATTTTATTTATTGAGGAGCATACATATTATGATTTTATTTTTTTCATTCAAAGGTTTTGTTCCGAAAATGGCATGATATGTTTCTGTAACCATAAACTTTGAAATTTTTTTTTGCAAATACAAATGAATTCTAATGTCTATCATGCCATTACTTCGATATCTAAAGTTATAACATATACTGTCCAAAACTTAATGCAAAAGTAAAAGTTTGGAATTTTTGTGTAAAAGTGTGTCAAACGCCAAGGTCAAGGTCGAAAGGTCACAAAAAAGGTCTTGTCACAAAAATAAACCTGTGAAATATGAAAGCCATTGTCCCACCCAGTCTAATGTTCAAGTTTTTGCGGACAAACAGAGAAACAGACAGACGGACGGACAGGTAAAAAACTATATACCTCCGAAACTTCGTTTACGGGGGCATAAGTATAATATGTAAATTAACAACTTTTTCATAATCCAACATTTGTTTTGTTTTTTTTTTCTATTGGTAAAAAAAACTTCTAAAATCATCACATGTAAGTACATGTAGAACGGGGAAAACGATACTAAATGTGCCATGCAATTTTTGGAAAGACGAGCACTTCTTTATTTAGCTAATCATGTTTTATGCTACAAACCCCATTTCGTTAAGATTTTGTTGATACTAGCAAACGACAAAAGACATTTTACAGGTTTTGAGCTAACTACTTTTTGTTTCACTTGTATCATAGGTCAGAGGCAATTTAATTTCGTACTTATTTTTACAAATTAAATCATCCCTGTTTTTTATGAGAAGTTTGAAACTTCATTCATTGAAAACCAAATATTTTATAAGATCTAATTTTCTAAGCTAGCGTCGTTTTTCGCCTCAGCTACGTTAAGGACTGATATGGAAAATGTTACATTAGCACCGTTTTAATATGAATTACTTCTTTAAAAATTGTAACAAAGCAACTGAATACCTGGAGAAAATGTAAAATAGCTATCCATATTGGATAGGACTGGGTCGAACATGTACATATTACCAGTTATATCACATGTATCAGCTGTTTGTCACGTGACTTATATGAAAATAGAATTGTTCAGCTGAATGTCATCTTCGCTAGGCAAGGGTTTCCGATCCGATACCTACTCCACAACTGTTGTAGAGTAGGTATCGGATCGGAAACCCTTGCCTAGCGAAGATGACTGAATGTAGGAATTGAGGATAGTGCAAGGGCATGCGCTTGTTTTTCAAGAAAAAAAAATGATAAGCATTTAAAGATGTTTATTTTCTCTACCCAAAAAGTGCTGGGAGCTAATTTGTGCTGGTTGGGAAGTACCGAAAATGCTTATAATAGCTAAAAATTTCCACTTCGCTTAAATTCTGTTACAAATAAAAATAATGTTATGCAAACTGTGATCAGCTCCCAGCACTTTTCTAAATATACACTATAAAACAATAAATATTCCATATATATACTCAAACAAAATAGTCTATGCCCTTGCAATTTTGATGTAAATGCACGAATACGCTTATCGTTTTAGCGATATTCTCTACATTCCTTGTTCTGTGCAGCTCTAATGCTACTAGATAAATTGCTATTCTATACAAATTGTATTTAATAAATAATTTTCTTTTAGATTTAATGATTAGGTTAAAAAATAGCAATGATATCCTATTTATTTAAGCATTCTTGTAATTATTAAACCAGTGGATCTAGTCCTCTGGATCACCTGTGATGCGTCAAGTCAAGGCTGATGACGTCATATTTGACGAAAGACTTTCTTCTATTACTTGACTGTATTGATATCAAGTATTGCAATTTTACAAGATTTTATAAATAATTGATAAAATAAATAAATTCAAGTTGTTACGAACGCATCACTTTGTCGTTAATTAATTATTAATTTTTGTGGCTTGTTAAATTTTCTTGACGTCACAATTAAACTTCCAATACAATGTATCAGGAATGTGAACGCTGACCTCCCTTAACATAGCCGAGGCGCCAGTTTTAAAAGTAGGATCTAAAACGTTTAACTTTTGAAAAATAAAACTTTATTCTGATTTTTGCTAATTATCTATCCAGGGTAAAATCAAAGAGATTTATGATTAATTAATTATGGAATTTTTTTTAAAAAAAATTCTGACACCAGCCAGGAAATGACCTTTTTAAAGATTAAAATGACAACTGTGGAAACTTACTGTATAAAATGTAATAAACGATTCTATGAATGCGCGTATCTTTGCTCTAATAGCCTTAGAACATTTTAATAGCTTTTTTTTCCTTTAATGGGAATAAAACGGTTTGTAAAGCTTTGATTTCGTTATTTAAGTTTAAAATCTTTCAGAAATTAACACTTCAAAGCATAAGGATGCTTGATATTACCCGTATACATTCGCCTAACAAGAATATTCCTACCAAAACGACAAGAATATTCCTACCAAAACGAATGTTTTTGCATAAAAAATGACATGGGGTCATTATTCTACGGGGTCATTTTTCTACAATGCACACGGAGAAAAACGACCACAAGGCCATAATTTCTACGGAAAAGTGGGTCATTTTTTACGTAAAATATTGACCAGGGGGTCAAATTTCTACGTAGAAAGATGACCCCCGGTCAATATTCTACGGGGGTCACTTTTCGTCGTTACACCGGATTTATATTGATATTTCCTGTCTGATATGCGGGATATACAGTTCGTACCAATCGCATCATCTCGTGTCTTTCCGTCAGAGGTCGGAAAAACAACCACGAATGTATTAACATCACCGGATGTTAAAAATTTATACATTTCCTGTTTATTCAAATATAGGATTGACTGAGTTAGAAGTCCCTTCTATAGTATGTTTCAGGTAATATCATTACATTGAATAAAGTTAAACTCCATATTCCACAGATAAAAGGTCTCCATGCATTGATCGTGAAAAGGAAGGGTTGTAATGGCGTCTATTATATACATTCGAGGTCGTTTTTCCGCTAGTCGGAAAGGCCTGAGAAGTTGCGATTGCAGTTCGTACGTTAGAGACAGGCAATACCAGTCTAAATTTGGATTTTAAATGTCTAACCACGTAGGTGTCGGAACCAGGAAGGGGCTAACCCCCCCTCCCTCCTTTTTTTTTTGCTAAGATAGACATAACATAATTAATTGAAAATTGGGGCTTACCTTTTTTGTGGTTTAGTCCCCCTTTTTTAATGCGCTTCCGACGCCTATGTAACCTAAACATAAAAAAATTGAGGTCATTTAATAATGCCAAGATTCTAGATACATAGCTTTCCTTACAGTAAAGTTTCCTTACGGAATTACCCGTAATCAAAGTTATAAGAAGAATAATCTAATAACTGCTATGAAACATGTCCGACAAAATATTTCCTTATAAATGATACTTTTTGCAAGCAAGGTTATTATCATGACTTAAGCTGACATTAAACGTGGATGTTGAAGTCCTAGTTACATCAACAATTTGTACTGCTTAAAAATTGAAAGTTTGATTTTAGTTTAGTAACTTCATGTAAATGGAAGTTACTCATTAAATACATGCACAGCATAACAAACAATAAAACGTTGGTCAACATTCGATTTATTGATATTTTGTATTTGCTAAGAAAACCATTGTATCAAACATGGAATTTGCTAAATGTTAACTTTAAACGGCACTGTTGATATCCTTGTGTTATCAGTTCTTTGTAAATAGCTTGTTATACCCCCCCGCTTGAAAATGGAAGGGTATACTGTAATCGGTATGTCCTCCGTCCGTCTGTACGTCCGTCCGTCTGTTACGCTTTAGGGTACCCATCTCTTATCCGCAACTCCTCTTATATACCACTGAGTGAAATTTAATGAAACTTTCACAGAATCTTTATTACATATTGCCATTGTGCACCTCCTATTTTACTTTTTGATCCGACACATATTTTGGGTTTCCCGGCCACAGCAAAACATGGACTTTGTCATCAGTTATAACCATATGGGAGGCGGGGGTATCATTTAGTGAGCTCATCGCTCACAATACCTCTGCTTTTATAAGTTATTGACAACAAGGGATATATTTTCCATTCCCAGAAATTGAATATAAAAGGTAAAATACGTTAATTTGAAAAAAAAATTCACTTTTTGGGGGGGCATTCAATCAGTGTAAATAGAGTCTTTGTATTGTTTGATGCTGAAAACTAAAATTTTTAATAGTGCAAGTTGATTTTAATTTTAATACATCTTCATTTGCTTTAAACAATAAGTGACTTTTAAAAAACAAAAAGGCGTTTTTTCCAATTTTTTATTCAGTTTACTTTTTTACAATGCAGTGTGGGGAATTTTTTTGTCGTAATAAATTTTTAAAATTAAAGTAGTATCTCAAAGAACTAAATTAAGTCCGCTAAAGAATATTAACACAATACAGATTGTCATTCCAAAGAGTTTTATTTGCTTGATGATTTCATTATTGTTATACATTACAGACTGCAAATATGACTCAAAAGAATCCGATTGCTGGCAGTACTTCCCTCGCTAGAGACAAAATAGTTCTTGCCTTCGAAACAATGCATCCTATAATCTTCTTCGTAAGAGACTTCACGCCGTTCCAAGCATCGCGAAAAACTTTTCCCCATGTTTCTTTTGTCCAACTATAGGTGACTCGTCCTTCTGTTTTTATGGTAATTCGTAGCCTGTTTTCTTGATTACCTGCGCATACAATGATGGGTTCATCAAGAACTTCATCGATGTAAATTACAACCTTCACGTTGTTGGCACAAGTTGCTACAACTTCATGGATTCCATCCCGAACGTCGTAAAAGGAATCCCTGAGTTCTTCGTTATCCCTAAACTTCTGTTTTACTCTTACAAATGCTCTATTCAAAGCCTCATCATTTAACTCTCCGCTTTCCTAAAATGAATTAGAATGAAAAAATAAATTTATTGCTTTTAATAGAAAAAAATTTATTGATTTATGCAAAAACTTTAATTAATATTTTTACCTACCATGTTCACGTACACACCAAATCCAACTAAAATTTGCGCAAACTGAGTTATTAGACTGATTGGTCCAATTTAAATAGAGCCTCGTTCTGAATTGGAAAAAAAGGAGAATTAAATGTAGCGAGATATTCAACACTTAAGATTTAACAAGCAATAGTGAGTTGGTATTACCGAGAAGAAGGTAAGTATTTTTTTTCAAAATTTATTCCTGTCTGATATCAGCAAAAGTATATATTAAATATTTCACCATATTTTAAGGTGAAAATGCCTTTAGAGTCATCTAGCAATATTAATTGATTGGCGATGTTGTTTGAGATTGAGGAAACCCTCATTTTTATTGAAACTTGTAAGTTCTTAAAGAATGCAAGCTTTTTTTTATCAATCACTCTAAACTTTTCCGATGCCAACAGATGCACAAACTTTGTTCCTAAGAAAAGGAATTTTGATATAATAGTTTTACTATTGATTGAAATGTCATAATAGTTACTAAAAAACTATGCGGTGTAGTGTTTCTAAAATGGCCTAAAGTTTAGATTAATACGTCCTCTGCAGAGCCTTACTATAGATTACGTGAATATGTAAAATTAAAATAAAATGTTTTTACAGTAATTTCCCACCTTGTTAATTTTTTAAAGAGGTTTTTATGTAGTCATTTTGTTTCGAAAAAAGCAAATAAAGCATATAGGACTGACTGTTGATAAATTAAGAAATAAATCATTATATTTATATTAATTTGGTATTGAAAAAGTGCAAAAGGATCCCATACCAAGGGAAAAACCTAAAGATGATTTCTAGAAATGAGAAAACTTTGAATAGTGATCAAAATCATTATTTCAATATTAATGGTACATGTCTTTTTCAAAACCTCAGTAATATAATACTAGTACTCTAAATAACCAATGCTTTTATAACAAGAGATAGTTCTGTTTTACAATTGTGGATCAGAATTTTCTCTTGTTTTAAGAGCATTGATCATTAAGAATACTAGTATTACTTGAATATTTCTAATATGTAGACATGAAAATTAAATAGGCGCACATTTCATAAACTCATAATTACAACTTTTAGCACTTGGAAAACATGCCTTTAAATACATTTCTTAAAAAGTGTACTGCTAATAAACATGTAACATTTATTATATCTATCAAAAAATCTACATTTTTAATGACAAAAAACATCTTAGGAAAATATTGAAATAACGAAAAGCTATCTAGCTCAAGGATTTATTAAAAAATACAGATAATTAAGAGCAGTGTGACTGTGGACCTCTTAAATACATCAGACGTGGAATCAGGTGCCTGGGAAAAGTGAGTACACCCGCCAAATATTCCTCCTCATGGCCGAATAAACGAAAAAGTCCATAATTCATCGTGAAAAAATGGCCTATCCCTCTGTTTAAAAAAGTAGACTCCAAGATAGATTGTATTAGCTGACAATATCATCGTATTGACTATAAAAAATGACAAAATATTGACATTAAACGAGACTGTTTAAATCCTTGTGACATCAAATTACATATAAATAGATTGTGTCGTTTAAGAAATTGTTCGCACGTGTAGCATATCCTCTTGTCTAGCACATCAATTCGGAGATATTTGGAGATATACATGTAAACTCCATATCTTTGCAAGTTATAATGTATTATTGTTATGCAAATAAGGGAATTTTTCGATAGAAAGTAAAATATATCAAGTTTGTCACAGAATTTTTTGTTGGGCTACCTTTAACGATTTTTCCCTTTAATTTATCCAAATATACAACAGCTGTATCAGACTGTGTGAAGTATTCTTATTTCGAGGTTAAAGGGGTATATGGAATCAATGGCCGTAAAAAAGATTTTTTCCTTTAGTTTGAGGTTCATTAAAAAATTCTCCTGCATTTGAAAACAAAAACAGGTCTCCTATTAACGGAGAGAAGTTACTTTCCATGTGAATTCCAACAGACACATTTAAACTTGATCTCTAAAAACTACAATAATATTGTAAATCAGAATCTTAAGCATCATCTATTTTCAGCTTCTCAAAATCATATTTTTATGACCAATGACAAGTCAGAAGGTATATAAATACACAAGTTTTCAGTTTTGTTTTATTGGAAAAGCAGCTGTCTATTGAGTCGAAAAGCTTTTATTTATCACAGGGATTTGTTGTTTTAAGTGTTGAAAAAAAAAAAACCGAACGGTTTAGTGTTATCGGTTTTGGTAAAGTCTTTGATTCCAATTTGTCTTAAAATTCCTGGAGTTTTTAAGAATCCATTATAAAAACCATTTCTGGATACAGCATCTCTTAATACACTACTCTTAATTTTTTAGAGCTCAATATATTTTAGTGGAAATAAAGAAAGAGGGTTGGTGGAACATTTATTGGAATCCGCAATCTATCTTTGTGTGTAAGGATTTTTATTTTGTTTAGAAATCCAGTATAAGCATTGGTATATCAGAAGCAGAATCCATGATGATCTGAGTTACAAGACAAAAAAAGAACATTTAGGTTACATGTTTTGTCTTCTCCGAATAGTACATATTTATCGTGGAATCAATCTTTTTCTGTTTTTCTTATTTATTAGAGACGGGGAATATTTGGTTTTCATCGCAAAATGCGAGGTTTCATCATACAGCTCCGTGATACTAGTATTCTTAATTCATTCTCACAAAGTGTTAGATATTACATAATTAATGGAATGAAAATGGCGCAAAAAGACTTGGTTGTGATTTATATTTTAATTCTGTCTTTGAAAAATGTCAGCGCTAATTTCTACAAACTAGCTTGCTTTGCAGAAAATTTTATAATCAATTTTATGCCAAAACATACATTTTGACACATTTGACATATCATTAGAATTAAAAGGTAAAGTAAGATTCGCTTAGAAAAATATCCTGCAAAAGGACTCCATCCTTTTAAATCTACTTTTATATTTTGTCATGACTTATTACATTCTACTTAATAAGAAATAAATCACTAGTTAATACAAAAAAAAACTTTATTCTTTTTTGCTGACAATAACGTGTCTTTTAAATAAAACTTTTAACTAGATTATTATTCATACTAAGTCCATCAGATCACAGTCAGTATGTCAGATATCCACGTGATGTCCCCTCTAGTCTGTTGTTTGAAGCAAACAGCGATCCGAAGAATGATGTAAACCCGCTCACAATCTTTCTTGCAATTCTATCTACCGTCTGGAAAGCATTGTTGAAATGCAACGACCAAGTTTTCTTGGCCCATTGATACTGCACGTTTCCCCACTCGTCAATGTAAATAATGAGTTTGTTGCTACCAGAACCACAGCAAAGTGTGATTGGTTCATAAAGGTAATCATCCATATGGACTTCAACTGTAACATTGTCAGCACATCCACGTAAAGTATGATGCAAGTCGTCTCTTATATCGGCTAATGCTTTTGCAACAAGGATGTTTCTTCGAATATTTCTCGGTATTCTTCGAATGACACTCTGAAAAACTTCATCATCAATTCTGTCGCACCTGAAATCCTAAAAGTATAATATATCTATAGATGAAAATGAATATGAATGAATCAAAAATATTTATTGAATTCGTATTGTTATCAATATATTTAAATTAACAATATATTCAATTTTGCTTACCATTTTTAAATCTAGGAGTTGTGTACTGGAGTTAAAATCGCCGTGCTACATTTAAAGAACCTATCATTATCAAATATATAGTGCTATACCAAAGTTGCTATAGAAATGTGACTACGTCAGAACTCTTGCGCATGTGTGTGACACCAGACCAATGACAAGCTTAAATGTTACCATAATGTTTTACTTGTCACAAAATGGTTGAAAAAAGACCCTTATACTCAACAAATTAAGAAAAGTTATGATATTCTATACCTTCCACTTTGTGTTCTAAAAGAACTTAAAGACATATCGACGTCATCATTTAGCAAATAGCATTTTGTGAAATAGGAGATCGAGGTAAATTTTTGAATGATTCAATATATAAATGAAATACTGCTACTAAAAAACTGAAATAAGACATTTCATTTACCGGTGTAATATTGTTGATATTGGGTTTAAGCAGCCAAAAGGTAAGGGTAAATTATTTATGTATGATAAAGTTAGAATACGTGATATATATATTCCAAATCTCCCAACTATTCAATCATTTTCAGATGGACGATTTTAAAATTCGTGTGATGAATTTCTTTCGAACTCTAGAGGTAGATAATTTTATTTTTCTTTACAATGAAAGTTAAGCAATAAAAGATGTTTTATACGTTTTTAATATATTGTTGTTTGTTATATGAAGACTTCATAAATACAATGTACGTTCTTTGTTATATTTTTTCTGATGTTATACTTAGGCATGCAATGGAGAACAGAAATCTGTCTTTAATGATGTTCTGGAAGCATTTAATACTTTTCTTGAGGTAAAAAAATAAGAATTATATAAACATCTATGACACATATATTGGGAAAGTTAAATTACTTTATGTATATACTACTTTATGTATATACTTACACTCGCACTTGATATACAAATGCATATGTGTTTGGGTTACTGTTTCCACTGAATTTTATAATTTGCTTTTAAGACCTTGATTAAAAGTATTGTTTTCAGATAATATAGAAGTATATGTATATCAATGACTATAACAAATAACTAATCATTCATCTTTTACAGGAAGTACTTTTATCGAAACATATCACAGTGGGCTCTTCGGATACTATTAATGTGCAAGAGCTTTTATACAACGATTTCCTTGAAATGTTTCGGTATCTTCAGGTAGGAATAACATTTCGGACCATTAACAGGAACTTAAACTAGCTTTAACATATGGAATGAAAAACACAAATCCTTCGGCACGTTTTCAACCTTTCAATTGCATTGTATGTTGTTGTTGTTTTTCATTAAATAAAATGTAAATCTTTTTGTCCCTCAAAATATTTTTTTTTACTGATAAAAGCTTCCTTTTTTAGCCAGATATGGTTGAGAAATTGAAGATTTTTCTTAATAGACTGAAGGTAAATTATCTAATTGTGTTTATTTTATCTAATATTTCTTTAAAACATGACATATTCTCTTCTTTTTATGAAACTGTACATGTATTTAATCATAATTATATTCATTTTTAATAGTCATGTTATACAAGACCAACATTATAGAGAATGGCAGAAAATATCATTCAGAAACTTTTATGTGCATCATGAGTTTTTCAATTTTTTTTCTTTATTTTCAAAGGAAGCAAAACAGGCCCATCTCAATAGTCTTCACGGAAAGATATCACTTTTCCGAACTAAACAGGTTTTTAGTTTAAGTAGACTTTGCATGCATGTAGATTAGATTCTTAATTGTTAAATTTGTAATGTATATATCATTTTTTTTTCTCAGTAATTTTTATCTAAATATTTATTAAGTAAGAAAAAAAAAGGAACAGCATTAAACAAAAGTAAAGATAGAATTTTATGTTAATTCTTAAAAAGTTTGAAATGAATTAAATTTTCATATAAATATTAAGCAATATCTTTATCAATCTTTAAAATTTTTGATCGTTACTTGCATAAAACGTTACATATAGAATATTTTGACAAGAACAATAAAATTTATGTTGGAACTTATTTAAGAATTTTCTTATTTAACATACCTTCATATGCGTTTACTATGTTGAACAAACATTGCAATTTTACTTGTTTAAGGTAAATAGATTGCTTGTTAATATCTAATTAATTGATTTACTTATTGAAACTTTTTAACTTCTTTTCTCAGGTGGACGAGAAAATTGTCCTTGATATGAAAATGAAGGTTTGTAAGGAATTTGTTGTTCTCTCTTTTTATAGATATTATACAATTAGGGACTTCAGCGTAGGTTATATGTGGTCAGTTTTTTTCGACGGAGAAAAATGACCCCCGGTCATTATTCACTCCGGCGAATAATGAACCTTTATGGATAAAAGTTGAAATTTTAGGGAGAAAAAAAATAAAGAAAGATACCTATTGGCGACAATGTTTACCTGAGCTTAATTGGGAATAAATTGATGATATGTTGATCTCATTAAATTTTAGAATTATCGCTACTTTAAGGTCAATGCAATGATTCAGAATCTAAAGGAGTAAACGATTTATCGAGCCGAAAGGGCAAGGTGAACATTGTTTTTTCCATGTTGAAAAATTTGACAGAAAAATGCAGCAATATTACATATCATTATACCCGCGCTTGAAAAGCATGAGGTTATAAAGTGATCAGTATGTCCGTCCGTGCGTCCGTCTGTTACCTTTGAGTTACCCATCTCTTATCCACGACTCCTCTTATACCGCGGAATAATATTTAATGAGAGTTTCACGGAATCTTTATTACATAGTGCCACTGTGTATTTCCTACTTTACTTTTTGATCGGATACAAATTCTAAATTCCCCATAGAAAAACATGAACATTGCTATCCTTTCCATCATATTGAAGAGTATCCATCTCTTTTCCGCAAATCCTCCTGTACACTTAATAAAACTAGAGGTACTGTGAGCAATGAGCTCACTAAATGATACCCCCCGCCTCCCATAATGTCCATGTTTTGCTATATATTGTTTTACGGTAATGTGTAAAGAGGAATAACTCGTCCTATCAAATGTTATCTAGAAGCTTCTATGTGACGTCATAGGTAAACATATAATGGCAATATGTCCATGTTTTGCTATGGGAAACCTTAAATACGTGTCGAATAAAAAGGTAAAATAGGAGGTGCACAATGGCAATATGTAATAAAGATTCTGTGAAAGTTTCATTAAATTTCACTCAGTAGTATAAGAGGAGTTGCGGATAAGAGATAAAGCGTAACAGACGGACGGACGTACAGACGGACGGAAATCCCGATCACTATATACCCTCCCACTTTTCAAGCGGGGGGTATAATTAAACTAGAGGTACTGTGAGCGATGAGCTCACTAAATGATACCCCTGCCTCCATATAGTTACAATGGCAAAGTCCATGTTTTGCTGTGGCCGGGAAAACCAAAATATGTGTCGGATCAAAAAGTAAAATAGGAGGTGCACAATGACAACATGTAATAAAGATTCTGTGAAAGTTTCATCAAATTTCATACAGGGGTATGAGAGGAGTTGCGGATAAGAGATGGGTACCCCAAAGCGTAGCAGACGGACGGACGGACAGACGTACAGACGGACGGAATTAACGATTACTATATACCCTCCCGCTTTTCAAGCGGGGGTATAATGATACTTTCACAGATTCTTTATTCCATAATGTCATTGTGCACCTCCTATTATACTTTTTGATCTGACGTTCATTTCACGTTCCCAAGAGCAAGGCATGGACTTTGCCATTATAATCAGATTGGAGGCAGGGGTATCATTTATTTCAGAGAGTTTAATGTGAGAACCAGAATAAACATTTTCATTTTTGTAAAGTTTTCTTCATACTGAAACAAAATAATTATGAAAAAGTAATTGAAGACCATTCCTTTTTATTATATATACTAAAATATACTATATATATCAATGAAAACTTAATTTGACGCAGGATCAAGAGAGGATGGACTTCGTTGATTTTCTGTTTGTGACTACAAATACTATGCAAGGAATAATCCAAGTATGTATTTTATTCAAGAACAAGAGAGAGAGAGAGATTTGTGTGAGGGTATCATCCTGGAAATTTGCATATGAAATATATGAAGATAACTAACATTATTTAAGCTCGAGTCCTTTCAAACAATACCATACAGCAGCAGAGCAAACTTGAACCTCTGAAATATAAGGGGTGGGATCAAGTGACATGGAGAAGTAAGCATCCTCTGCCAATTGGTCACACCAGTTGTGTTCTCATTGTTATGGTCGACCTTTGGCTCAGTTTAGCTAAAAATTAAGAAAGTGGAAAAGTTTATTTCATTATCTCAAATTATATTACGATAAAGACATCTTGTACATGGTATTGAACATAGTATCATTGTAATACAGTATGAAATTTATAACTTCTTAATATGATTCTTTTATTTCAAATTCTTTTTATTTTAATTATAACAACTTTAGCGAGGTCCAGATGACAGCACGTTGAAAAGAATTTTAGAAAAAATGAGAACACATCGTGGAACATTTAGTGTAAGTCGTAACAATTGTATGCATGGTAATTTAAAAAAATCAGGTTTTAGAATTTCAATTTTAATATGGTTATTAACGAGAAATTGCAAAACCATTTGGTTAAGTAAGGTAAACTATATATATCCAAACAGTTATTTTCCGTTGAAATAAATACCTGTTGATAAGAGCAGTAAAATTTAAGTAATTAACCACAAAAAATTAATATGTTTTACGGTGTGACCGTTTGGGCGAGCGCAGTTGTACCATTAAAACACTTGAAAAATTGATCAACCACTTCAAACATCAAGCCGCACGAGACATCCCGACTAGCTGTGACGTCAGATGACGTCATGGAGCTCGCCGGAGCTTACGGAGACAGCCGAGCGTCTGGTTGAAACTACAGAGCTAGTGAAATTTTGGTGGAAAAAACATTGCAGAGTTATTTTTTGTTTCATTGAAAGATTTCTACAAACTGAAAGCCTTTTATGCTTTACGTTATTATTTATTCATTTATTCGCGCAGACGACATTTGGTAGTAAAGGAATTCTGGGAATGTTTCACAGAGAAATTTGCCTGACGTATGTACAGATTTCATTCCGAATTTCCTCTGTTCT
This sequence comes from Saccostrea cuccullata, assembly GCF_032062105.1. NCBI lineage: Eukaryota > Metazoa > Mollusca > Bivalvia > Ostreida > Ostreidae > Saccostrea > Saccostrea cuccullata. The sequence continues at coordinate 1,158,609 of NW_026920935.1, read as the reverse complement.
TACTTCTTACACGTTAGTCTACTGAGCTCGCTGCGCTCGCTATAAAAATGTGTTCCTATAAATTAACATACAATTTTATCATATTAGGTATACATATGGTATATACCAACGGGATTTGCTTCCTAACAAAACTTTTACTAATGGGGTTTCCTAATCCGAGTGCACTATGTGTCAAACCCTGACTACTATTTAGGCATAGTGCATGCAAAACACAACATTATTGTTATTTTTGTGCTGACTGTTGCATAAAAACGAAAATGCTTTCTCCATTTCCAATGTTTCATTACTTCTTACAAATATGTTAATACACACTTATTATGACGTCACGTTGTGCTACATGTACGTCATTATTTTTTTTATTTTGAGTGTTTCATGCAATAAGGCATATTTTTATATACCTAATGTGTATCACTCAATTTTACTGTTGATTTTATGAAATCACGTGACGTTGTGATCCGACTTTCCGTGGTTTTCTGAATCCATATCACCACTCTCTGAAACTGATGACGTAGTACGCAGAAATATGACGTCATATTTCTTGCGCGATAAAAAGTCCCTTGTTATTATGCTTTGTTTAATGGATTAATATTATCCAATTTTATCTATAAAGGTTTATTTTAATATATATAGCCAGTTATAAAGGGGTATATAATGAATTTATTACTATAACAGTAACTAGATCCGAAGAGCCGTATCACGTCTCGTTGACAGCTGTCTCGCCCTCGGGGCTGAGATATCTCTGTTTCAGCCCGTTGTCAAGGGGCTGTCTTGCCCTCAAATTTCAAATCATTATTTCTGACTTTCTGTTTAATGTGTGTGCATTAGAAGTAAAATTCATATTTAAGTATTAAAGAGAAACATTGTGTATCGAAAATTTAACCAGAACCTTTATAAATTATTTATTTATACTAGAATTTCGAGAAAATTGTTTTTAAAAAGTGCGCCAAATAATAGGCCTTCTCAGAAGATTTGATCACGTACCGACCCACTTCAATTCCCATTGAAGTTTATAAACTTGTTATTTATTACTTATATATACATTTGAGATGGACAATTAAATATAAAATTAAATATATTCGGATATAAATATTGCACTAACCGGTCGCCGTAGATTTCCGTCAAAAGTACGCAAGGTGTAAATCGGCTTGAAAGGCGGTTACGCTTCGAATTCGTCAGGCTAAGAATTCTATTTCGAAGGGAATACTTTGTTAAAGGCTACTTGTGATCAGTAATAGGGAACAGATTCTTGTCTGGGATTATTTTAATTTGTGAAAATTGATCATTAATGCTGAAAAGACACAACAAACGCGTCCGAGAATGGATGAGAAAAAGTTGGAGGAATTTCGGTCTCCTGAAAGGGATGGATGGATCCGATGGATTGAGATATTTGTCCGAGCCAGTTAATTTGCAATCATGTGTAAAACTTCATCAAAAACAGTTAATCTACGATTTCAGTAACTAAAGGCATATTTATAATGTTAACACGGAGACACTGGCGACAGTTTACTTTGAAGCACGACAGCACCGATCGAGGTGTTTCTCAGCTGCTCGTGGCGTGATTGCAATGCTTTGATATTTTCGAACAGATTTACACATTTATCGTGAGTAAAATTTAATGAAAAAAATATAGTTTTAGCCTATATCATGAAGATTTAACTTAAGGTCTAACAAAAATAAGGATAAATGTTAGAGACTGTGCAGCTGACAAAAGTGACTTGTAAACAAAGGCTAGTTTCTATCGGTATATTCTCTATGTACACAGGTTAAATCGATCGCCAAAAATGTATGAAGTACTTGTTTACGTTGTAAATAAAACAATTATTTCACTTGCTTATTTTGTTCATTTTTATACATGAAAAGCAAGACATTTTATATCTATAAAGTAACGGTAGATATTATTATTATATCTATAAGTAACGGACGTTACGGTAGATATTATTACGCCGTGTGATTCGGCCATGTATTGTATAAAATGGGTAGGCAAAATCAGTACGACATTTCACGGTATTTTTAGGTCACCTGAGTAAACTCAGGTGACCTATTGCTATCTGTTTTCGTCCGTCGTCGTCCGTCGTGCGTTAACATTTGAACATTTTCAGCTTCTTCTCTGAAACCACTGAACCAATTTCAACCAAATTTGGCAAATAGCATCTATGGGTGAAGGGGAACAAACATTGTGAATTTCATGGTCTCTGCCCCCCTGGGGCCTGGGGGGTGGGGCAAAAACCACTAAAATTAGTGCAATCTTTAAAAATCTTCTTCTTTACCTCTGGACATCAAGCAGTCAAACTGTTGGTATGATTGTAATCAGCATTGAGTCCTCTACCAAAATTGTGAAATTCATGGCCCCAGGGTCAGGGGTTCTGGTGTTAGGGCGGGGCTCTATTGATTATATAGTGAAAATGCATTATTTCTTTGAAAATCTTCTTCTCTGTTCCTGAATATTAAATAAACTAACTAAGTACATAGTTATGATGAGTAAGAGCGTCTCTACATAAATGTGAAATTCATGGCCCCAGGGTCAGGGGTTATGGTGTTAGGGCGGGGCTCTATTGATTATATAGTGAAAATGCATTAAATCTTTGAAAATTTTCTTCTCTACTCCTAGCTATTAAATAAACTAACTAAGTACATAGTTATGATGAGCAAGAGTGCCTTTACAAAAATTGTGAAATTCGTGGCCCCAGGGTCAAGGGTTATGGTGTTAGGGCGGGGCTCTATTGATTATATAGTGAAAATGCATTAATTCTTTGAAAATCTTCTTCTCTGTTCCTGAATATTAAATAAACTAACTAAGTACATAGTTATGATGAGTAAGAGCGTCTCTACATAAATGTGAAATTCATGGCCCCAGGGTCAGGGGTTATGGTGTTAGGGCGGGGCTCTATTGATTATATAGTGAAAATGCATTAAATCTTTGAAAATTTTCTTCTCTACTCCTAGCTATTAAATAAACTAACTAAGTACATAGTTATGATGAGCAAGAGTGCCTTTACAAAAATTGTGAAATTCGTGGCCCCAGGGTCAAGGGTTATGGTGTTAGGGCGGGGCTCTATTGATTATATAGTGAAAATGCATTTATTCTTTGAAAAGCTTCTTTTCAGCTTCTGAGTATTAAATAATCTAATTAAGGACATAGTTATGATGAGGAAGAATGTTTCTACCAAAATTGTGAATTTTATGTCCCCATGGTCAGGGGTTCTGGTGTTAGGGTGTGGCTCTATAATGACTATATATAGTGAAAATACATTACATCTATTAAAATCTTTTTCTCTACTCCTGGGTAATAAGCAGCCTGAACTATTTATATAGTTATGATGGGCTCTTCTTCCAGAATTGTGAATTTCAAGGCCCCTGGGTCAGGGATACCAAAATGGGGGGGGGGGGGGGCTCTACTTATATACTGAAAATGAATTGTTTGAAATCTGCTCCTTGGTATTTTTATCAAGCAATTTTGATAAGCAAGTGTGCTTTTTCAAAAATTGTGCAATGTGTAGACCTAGGGTCAGGAGTTCATGTGTGGTAGGAACACTCCTGATTATTGCTAAATATTACTGATTAGTTGACATATACATTTTTGTTCCCCTACCCTGCTTATGGGTATTAAGTAAACAAACTAAACAATTTTTAAGTGTATATTTATGATTAGCAATGGTGCCTCTTTCAAAATTGTGAATGCCGTAGCATCTAGCTTAAAACATAAACCAAATTCAATCATTTGAAAGTTGTTGCATGATGCTCAGGTGACCTATAAGGCCCATGGGCCTCTTGTTTAATAAAGACTCATTAAACCATTACAATTGTGGACTTTTCCAATATTTTACTCTCTATATAAACGAAATATAATTAGTTTTACATTATAAAAGCTATAAGTATGCAGAATTTGCGCATTTTAAGAAAAGTCGGGGCATTAAAACCGGATCCGATCACCCGGGGCAAACCCGAAAATTCCGAAATAATGAAGGCAAATCGTTTGTATTGGAGGATGCTAGCTATCACTTTTGTGACATTGTCCAACTCTAACCACATGGAGGTATTCTCAAAAGAGCCTGACACTGGTCAGATGACAAATAATCTCGAGTAAAATAAAGTAAACCTGTACAATTATTCCGGAATTTTCAGGTTTTTCCCGGGTGATCGGATCCGGTTTTAATGACCCCGTTTTTCTTAAAACATGTAATTTCACGTAAATATTGCAATAAACAAGGAAGAAATATAAATTTATAGTTAATACATATTCTTAAACACCAGAATTATTCATAACTTCATGGACTTTATGCAGCATATGTCTGAAAACGTAAATTATGAACTTGGGAAACTGCCTACCCATTTTACCAACTTGAAAATCAATAATTGCCGATAAAAACTAAAATATAAAGTATTTCATGGCAATTTTAGCAGCGAATATAAATAATCATGTATCAAATACATTCTGAAAATTTCAGCTCGATCGATAGAGTATGAAGACAGAAATATGAAAAACATCGATCTGCCCCGGCTTTTAATTTGCCCCGGCCCGGGTTTGCCTACCCATTTTACCAACACTCCCTCTGACCTCTGACAAACTTCATACAGAATTGAAGATATTTTCTCTCTGTATGTTTATATAGTGGAAAGATACCACAAATGTATATATTCCAAAGTGAAAGTAGAATATTTTTAACTATGGGACCTTTTATATCTTTGTTATCTAATGTGCTTCGAAATGAAATGTTTCAAAACACCAGGACCATTCTTGTTAATGACCAGACCAGGCAAATATTTCTCTATATGATTATTCACCGTCAAGCAAGGAACATCGAAATAAAGAAAGATAACTCAAATTTTCTTACGACAAAATTATACAAATTTTTGATCGAAAAAAATCTAAATATTTGTTTTTTTCTTTGGTTTTAGATATATGATATAAACAACATCACACCACTGTTTTGATCTCGTCCTTGGTATCAGCCCTCGGATGGTCTGGCTTGGGCTGATACCAACCGCTCTGGCTGATACCAGGGCCGAGATCAAAACAGCTGTGTGATATTCTATATCTAATATTTACATTTGCAAATGTTTTCCTTTATATCATAGGCGCTCCCCATGTAATTCTGTAAATGACGTATGATAAGTATATATAGGTCTACCCCTCTATACTATAAAATATCCAAGGCCTGCAACTGGGCGCCATTGTGGATTTCGCCTGGGACCTCTGACTGAATATCAGCATCGGGTACTCTAATTTATTGAAATAAAATATTTGCAAACTTTTATCCAGCACCATTCCGTTGCTTTCTCTTGTTTTCAAACATTTCTCTATTACACCGTCACACTTAGCTGATCTCGGCCGGAAGAAGTCGATTTCGTCGATTTTCAACAACTCGTACGAAAATAACTTTCGGAAGTTTGACAATATTTAGTGGAGAAAGTACATAGGCGCTTGGTTTCAGGATGGTGTATTTTGTGTATTATGTGTTTTTTGGTTTGTCTGAATACCCTGATTAAAATAAAAATGAAAACTCGCTGAAATTAGCACGTTTTAAAAATGTCATATTCCTCGGAGTTTTTTTTTCTTTCTGGGGTACATTTTTTTTGTTTCTGTACACAAGCCCCTGTGATACTCTTTGAAAAAATAAAAAAAATATTATCTCGGAAAGAGGTACTGATTTTCTAACTGATTTATTTTCTCTACACAAGTCGGTATAAGCTAGACAGGCATGTAGCAACAGGGGGGGGGGGGAGGGGGGCTGCCCGCCCCTGGATTACCTTTACTATTGAAAATGTGCATTGAAAGGTTGGTTGCCCCCCCCCCCACTCATACCATAGTATTGTGATATGAAGGAAAATGTACTAGTATTGTATGGGGAAAAAAATGAAAGTGAAAGGAAGTTGGCTTTGAAAAAAATTGACCACTACCCCACCCCCCGAAATAGGATTTTCGTGTTTGAGCGGTTTTTTTTTTTTTGGCTTGTCAACTTTTACAGCTAAGTGAAAAAAAAATGTTTCTCTCTGGCTGCCCCCCCCCCACCCACCCCCCTCACTTTCAAAAACAATGCTACATGTACGTGCCTATGAGAGTATATATACTGTACACATGACATTTTTAAAACGTGCTAATTTCAGCGAGTTTTCATTTTTATTTTAATCAGGGTATTCAGACAAACCAAAAAACACATAATACACAAAATACACCATCCTGAAACCAAGCGCCTATGTACTTTCTCCACTAAATATTGTCAAACTTCCGAAAGTTATTTTCGTAAGTTGTTGAAAATCGATACTTCTTCCGGCCGAGATCAGCTAAGTGTGACGGTGTAATAGAGAAATGTTTGAAAACAAGAGAAAGCAACGGAATGGTGCTGGATAAAAGTTTGCAAATATTTTATTTCAATAAATTAGAGTACCCGATGCTGATAACCAGCCCAGTATACCCCAGAAACCCTTAAAGTAAGTCAGTCAGAGGTCCCAGGCGAAATCCACAATGGCGGCCAGTTGCAGGCCTTGGTTATTTTATAGTATAGAGGGGTAGACCTATATATATACTTATCATACGTCATTTACAGAATTACATGGGGAGCGCCTATGCTTTATATAACACTACTGAAGGCAAGCGTTTTTATAACTGTGTAAATACAGGTATGGGGTCAAGAGGTCATAGATGTGCGTTTGGATAAACGTTCGACGTAATTTCTCTGTGACGTCATAAAGGTCGACGCGCGTATAGTGGATTACATACATGCCGTTGGGTTTGAAAAATAAACGCATTTCACACGTTAAAAGTAACAATCAGGCAAATATAAAGTATGAATAAGTCACAAATGTAAATATAAGTAATAAGGTATCATTTTTTGAGTTTTATTGAGATGTAAAACGGGTTGGCACATGATCAAATCTTCCATAAAGCCCTTCGGGCTTTATGGGATTTGATCACGTGACCAACCCGTTTTACATCTCAATAAAACTCAAAAAATGATACCTTATTTCTTAATTATATAGGGCCTACAGTGAAATATTAGTACTGTATCTCGAAGTTGAGGGGACCTGGGCACTACTTTGATACAGTTGTATATCCGGGGTTCGAGATATCCGAAGTTGTCTTCCAAAGTCGAATCAATAATTTCCGAGTTTTTTATTTTGTATATATCTATTCATGCATAACACTATCCTGTATTATCAATCATGTAGTCTTTATGATGAATGATTTTTTTCATTTTCTTTGAAAAAATACCCCCCCCCCCCAAAAAAAAAATTAATATGAAATAATTAAGAACTAACATCGGCCTTTTAATGCTGAAACCATTGTTAAAAAAGGATGACTCAAAAAAAAAAAATAAATAAATAAATAAAAAGTTGATGTGGCATTCCACCTAAATAGTGCCAATGCAAATTTTAAATACATAATTTTACATTAAATAATGAAATAGGCCTACCTGTAGATATTTATTTTTCTCATAAACCTGTAGTTCAATTTTATGAATAAAAATCTTCTCGTGACTTCCTTATTTAACAACTTTAATTTTTTTCAATTTATTCTAAACTACATTTGTGTAAATATACAGTCCCTAAAAATATTAATTTACTTTAATAATCTTTCCTTCTTAAAAGATTGTAAGAAATCCTTGCTTTTTAATAGTTTAAACTCCTCTCCTCTGCAGGTAAACAAAAAAAAAAAAAAAAAAACAGAGAGCCTGCAAATTCAGAAAACACAAGGGGGTGGAGCTATCATATCACTCAGAACCTTTTTCACACATGAGTGAACAAAGCAGTCCCAGAAAGCAGGCACAGGGACAGCTGGGACTGCTGGGTCTGCTTTTGGAGCAGTCCCATAGCTGTCCCAAAGCAGTCCCGGGGACTGCTTTCTGGGACTGCTTGGGTGTCAGGTTGGGTCTGGTCGGTACTGTTTCACGTCGAGTTGACAGGCGCGAATCTTCAGATCAAACGAAACGCGAAGTGTCGAGTTTGATCTGATGATCCGCGCCTGTCAACGAGACTTGATACGGCTCTTCGGATCAAGTTACCGATATAATGATAAATGTATTATATATCCCCTTCATCGTCTCAACCCACGGTCAGGAGTCAACATATAGGCTACATGCAGCTCTCTCCTACCCGTAGCTGCTTGATCACAAAAAGTGTCGTAAGCTTGAATATTTACGCCTCTCTTTTGTGACGTCATATTCAGTCAATGACAACATTTGTTTTCATCGCAATTGAAATCAACCATCAACAATTTACATAAGCAGAATATTTCGTACACTGCGATTGGGTATTGAAAGATCACATCAAAGTTCATTTTCCGACTATGCTTTACTCGCATTGGTCAATAATTTAATGAGCTACGAAATATTATCTTCTCATTCAACCACGGCCAGAATAGGAAAAGATCGTACATTATGGCCGTGGTTTGCGACGGTGATACCCTCTTTTAACAAGCTAAATATAGCAAAATAAAACTTTAGAGATCATTTGTATAATATTTATACATAAAACAAAGCATAATTTCAAGGGACTTATAACGCGCAAGAAAAATAAAGTCATGTTTTTGCGTACTACGCCATCAGTTTAGTGGTGATATGGATTCAGAAAACCATAGTGTGCATGGTGATCTGGAAAGTCGGATCACGACGCCACGCGATTGCGTAAAATCAACAGAAAAACTGAGTGATACACATTAGGTATATAATAAATCCTTAGAACACTATGCGATAATTGTTGGGTATGGGTTATATAGAGACAAACTGACAGGAAGCATAATAATATCACATATAACGTAGTATGCAGGTAATATTTTACAAGCACTTAGCATCAGATGAAGGGAGCGGTCCCCACCAACGTTTTTCCAAACATGACCTTTCACTATCGAGAATGTGCATTGAAAGACAGTGTTATACCCCCTTCCCCTTCCTTTTGTTGCTGACTAGTCGTACTAGGATAACTAAATTGTGAAAGAAGTTCCAACCACCCCACCACAGAATAGGAATTCAAAGTTTGGACAATTTTCTTTTTCTACCATATCATATTATTTGGGAAAAATCGGGATTATTTCTTCGCCTCTTTTTCAAAAGTGATACCATGTGCCTATTAAGTACAAATAAGGAAATATAACTCTTACATTTTCTAAGTTGTATATATAAAGTTCGATATTTTCTAGGCCTAGAATATAATTCATAAATGAGAGAGATTTAAAGGGTTAATAATTTTGTATTCAGTGAATGCCAGACGCTTCTAATCCAAGAACATTTAGTAGGTTATTAATTAACTGATAGGTTGCTTTTTATAACATTAATACTTGTATATATATGATGATGATTATACATACATACCTTGATTTAAAACCAGATTGTAAGCATGTCATCTTTATATTATGATTGATAAGAATTGTAGTAAACAGCTCTGGAAGTATAGAGCATTAGAAACTGAGATCAGCCAAAACACTTCTGATAATGTCACCTGATTTATTATCAATCTTTATCTACAGTACCAAGACGAAGTACTAGAAGTGGAGGAAATCAACAAACGAAACCTTGGGAAAATGATTATACGGCATGTCGGACATGAAGGAGTGGATGAAAAACCAGATCTCCGGCGTCTTTTGCAGGCTTGCATTGACCACCTGCAAACAGAGTCGGAGAGTTTTTGGAGGAATGCCTCTATTACCATTTATGATGAAGATGATAACATGTACAAAATAGCCAGTGGAACGAAGAAGCACCAATTCATCTGCCGGATGAAGAATGGAGAACCGTTCATAAAAGATAAAAAGGCTGTTTCGGAACACAAGAAGCCCAAGCAGAGTCAACCTCCATCTACGGCTCATGGCCATCCTCATAAAACTCAAGATAAAAACTGTGTCATTTGCTAAATGGGACAAGAATTACTCTTGTACAGACAGAAAATGACCAAATCTTGATTTCAACCATTTTTTATAGAAGAAAACAGACATTGATACCGATGTTACCAATGTTACCGATGAAACCGATGTTCTTTGTGTATTATGAATCTATTGGTTTTGGAAATAATCAAAATGTGAAAATAATTAACCAATTTGCCTTCTTTTTTTCCTAAGTAAAATAATTCTTTCATTCATGCATTTGTTAACAAAATACATATTGTTCCGAAAACAGTTTCTCGGTGTTCTTGCATATGCATTTTGAAGTACCCTTTTCCTTGTTCATTAAATTTATCAGAAAATTTTAAATATAGGGCCACTTTAAAAAATTATAGTTGCTTGCCCTCTCCCGACTCTGTGTAAAATTACTGGCTAGATAGGTGGGTATGAAAATCTATTTCCAGAAAATTTCAACATATTCGTTAACAGAATGAGAGGAATAATCAGTAAAAAAAAAATATCGTGTCCTGGAATGTAAAACAGAAAAAACTTTGAGTCAGGCCATTTTTAGTCAGTCGGTCGGGAGAGGACAACCAAACATATTTTAAGAGTGGCCTAGTTATCTTACAATGTTAACTGGAAAAATGACACTTCAAAAATATATAACATATTTTTCAGAATGCATGACCTGAAAAGTTAAAAGTTTTATTTGACTTAAAGTGAAATAATTAAGGATATATAACACAAACAAAAATTTGATGCATGGATTGACAAATATTTTTTGACTGATTTTGAAAGGAATGACATAAACATACCCGGTACAATTAATCCCTAAAATAGAAGGAAATCATGTTTTCGTTGGAGCTCAAATATTATGTGAATTTGTATCGTTTTGTATGTAATTCTATATAAAATTGTTGCAAAATTTTGATAAATTTCCCCACTTTACTTGAAAAACATTCAAGTTGCCTATTAGAATATTAATCTATGAAAAATATGCTGATTTCTGAAAAAAGTTTGTGTTATTTATTCTATAAAAGTCGGTGTAAAATATTTCAAGGTATTTTACTCGTCAGCCTTTGAGAGAAGTTTGGCGAGAACCATTATTACAATTCAATTTTTATGCCATGTTTGAATTGAACAATACACGTAAATTTTAGAATATTGAATTTTTAAACTGCTCACAAAATTGTAAAGAAACAAAATTTATGGGGGATTATTTCTTGTGCTATGGCATAATCAGAGGATTTTTTTTTTCAAAATTACGCTCTTTAAAGCCCTCTATATTTTTTTACCCGGAGAATTTTTCAGCCCACTTGGGCCGATTTTAAAGCTCAAATGAGCTTTTCTGGTCGAAATTTGTACGTTGTCTGTCGTTGTCGTATACTTTACATAATTTCAATTTCTTCTCCAAAACTACTGGGCCAATTTCAACTAAACATAATTGGGCGAATGAAATTCATGTTTGTTCAAATGAAGGATCACGCACTCCTCCAAAAGGAGATACATGTAAAAACAAAATAGCGAAACATGAATGACATCATTGAAAAATCTGCTCAAGAACAAATTTGCCAGGAAAGATGCAACTCATATGTACGGAATCATTGTAAGATAGTGTAGATTTAAATTTGTTCAAGTCATGGCATCGACGGTAAAGGGAAGAAACAATGGACGATCAAAGTTTTACATAGGAATATATAGGAAAAAACTTTCAAAATATTCTCCTCAAAAACACCAATGTTAAGTCATATTTTTGTTAAAGCCTCTGTAAAAACCATGACCGCGGATGTAAAGACGAATAATAACCCCCATCAAATAATGACCGGGGGTCATTTTTCAATGACAGAAAATGACCCCCCACCCGTTAAAAAAAATTCGTAGAAAAAGAGCCCCAGGGGTCATTATTTTATATGTGAGTCCTATAAAAAAAATGACCCCCGTTGAAAAATGAGCCCTTTCAGAGTGATCCAAAATTCAAAAGTTTAAATCGATACTAAGCATCCAATCGCCAAAAAAATTTCATTCTATCATTTTGAAAAAATTTCATAACGAAATCATAGGAACAATAAAAAAAAATACATGTGCATGTACTATGCATGGTACATATCTTTATATAATTTTCAGTCTGATCAAATGAAAATAGAGTTAAGTATCATCACAGAATTATTGAATCAAATACAAGTGCCACAAACTTGTATCAAAAATGACTAATTTAGAATGTCTGAATGCTCACAAAAAAGGACGTTCAATGTGCTGATATCATGGATCTTTGTTATGGATTTTTGTCATGTTATGTGATAATGATGATGTTCTATCAAAATAGAAGTTTTAAAAAATCATTGTCATTTGCAAGTGTAATAATTAGCGATTTCAAAACAATATTTACTAAAGCTATTTTTCTTATAAAAACTTGTACAAGTTATTAGTTATTTTAGGATCATCTAGTAAGCTCATGGCTCACAGTACCTCTAGTTTTGAAAATCTATGGGTTGTTTAGATACTCTACGGGTATATGTGCGAAGTATATACATATATAATAAAAAGAATGGTCTTCAATTAATTTTTCATATTTGACACAGTATGAAGAAAACGTTACAAAAATGAAATTAAATGTTCTGATTTTCATATTAAAAATGCTCTAAAAATATACACAGAACAGAGTGAAAGGGTGGAATAAAACAAGATTAAAACTAGAGGTACTGTGAGCACTGAGTTCAGTAAGTGATACCCCTTGCCTCCCATATGATTATATGAGCAAAGTCCATGCTTTGCTCTGGCAAACACAAAATGAGCGACAGATCATAGCAATAATTGTATAATTTAATGAGATCAACATATCATCAAATTATTCACAATTTAGCTCAGTTGAACATTTTGGCCAATAGGTCTCTATTTTTTGCCCCCTAAAAATTTTGACTTAAATCAACAAGGGGGTCATTAATCTACGGAGGTCATTTTTCTTCACATGGGGTATCCAAATTTTTAGGGTGATGACACTTTTTCTACGGGCAAAAGGGTCATTATTCACCGTAGAATTATGACCGGGAGTCATTTTTCGCCATCGAAAAATGACCCCCGGTCATTATTCTATGGAGGTCATTATTCGTCTTTACACTCACAAGTTAAAAATTGACCCTGTTGAATATTGACCCCACCTCAGAGTTTGAACATTTTTTGAACTGGGAAGTCGTTTTACGGATTTATCAGTATCTCTATATTTATATTTCGGTTTCATTTTTTCCCTTTTCAAGAATAATAGAAATAAACCTATCATCCCGTGAATATATATGTACATTTTGATCAGTACACGATTTCAGCTATCTTCAAGCATGATAACTTTATTTTTCGACAATACTTTTAAAATCCATAGCATCCATACATTACTACAAAACTATGAATAGGGCGCAAAACAAAATCCTGGAAGTCTGGTTTCTAGAAAGGGAGCCTTATATATATTGATCAGGTGGGCAGAACATATCATTTAGTCATATTCAGTATAAAAATTAACAAAAGTAAAAGCCTAAAAATTAGAATGAAATACATCGGCCAAAATGAATTCAATGATAAGTTATATTTGTGAAAAAGATCAAAATAGCAACCATAGCATGTTGGTGAAATCCTTGTAACAAACTTATCTGTCAGTAGCCTGCCTCGGCTTAAAAATTGATCGTTTTCGGAGCATAAACTTGAGAATGAGATTATTTTTATTCTAAAACATATCATTCTTATTCGATACAATGTGATTCCTATTCGATTAGTTTTTATTCCTATTCGATATAATTTGTAATTTGTATTCGATAAATTGCTATTCCCATTGGAGAAAATATGAGAATGTGATTCCTATATCAGAATTCTTTTCGAAAACACGCGTTTCTTATTCGATATCATTCATTCATATTTGAAAACATGAGATTTCTATTCGCTAATTTTGTAATTCCTATACGATAATTTTATCCTTCTTATATTCGATAGTTATTTGGTTTATATGCAATACCATTTCTATTTGAAAAAAAATGTGATTCCTATTCGATAAACTTCTTATCTTATTGCATAATTTTATTTCTACCATGCGTTGTTTTTGTTATTCTTTTTCAATAATTGTATTCTGGGAAATATGACAAACCTAGAACTGGTTGTAAACTCAATTAAATAGGAATGGCATGTTTAACATGATTATCGAATATAATTATTTTATTTTCGAATAGAAATGACAAAATCATCGAATAGGAATCACATATTTTCGAATCGAATAACTTCTTAAAGGTGATGAATTCTCGAACAGAGGTAACATTTTTTTCGCACAAGAATAACAACCAATCGAATAGGAATCACATTTTATCGAACAGGAATGACATGATTTAGAAAAAGAAAAACAAAATTTTTGAATAAGAATAACAAAAAAGTATAATTATGCAACGTTTTACCCGCCATACCATAAACAGGTGAATATTACTTTACAAATACGGAAAGTTCACTTTGGAAAATATGAAGAAGAAATCACTTCTTTTCTTGTGCAGTGTAGTTTCAGTTGGTCCTCATCTTCTATAGTCAGTAAAACTTCCAAACATGAAACAGCTGTGGCACATTAAGTGGTGACTTTAATTCAGAGTTCACTGGGATACATCGAGTCGACATATGAACTAAAAGTAACAATTTGTTACTTGATCATACGTCATCGGTGTATCTAATAAATGTTGAGTTGAACCCCACAGCAAGTGTTTCCTTCTTGTCATGTAAAGTATTTTTAAAAAAATTCTAATTCTGCTTCATTGAAATATTAAAACAGGTCTGCCAATAAAGGAGCACAATTAGTGCCCATCGAAATTCCAAGTTTTGAAGGAAGATTTGTTTTCCGAAGACTGCATTAAACGGATAGAGATAAGGAACTCCAGCTTCCTTTTAATATCAACTTCAGGATACTTTTAGGTAGAAACAGGGTGATTTTTAACAAATTGATTTTCGTTGATGACCTATCACGAGATACGAAAATTTCTGAGTACCATTCTTATTGAGAAAGAAGTTGTTCATGATGTAAAAATGTATAGTTTAGAATTTGTAGTGAGGAATGCTTGTTTAGAGTGTACAAAAGCTGTACGTTTTGATGTTACTGACTTTTGAAAAAAATGGAGATTTCAAATTTTCTAAAATGAGGGAGGGGACTAAGCATCCCTAGCCCCCCCACCCCCTTTTTCCCGACGCCTATGGATTAAATCACAGTTGTGAAAACCAAGTCATAAATATGTGTTTTATGCTGTTGAATTTAGAACAAGTTTCGTGATCAAAATTCCACGACCCGGCTCAGTTTTCAAGGGACTAGGGTCTTAATTCAACACCTTTGGTCTCAGTATTCAACGTTGAAAAATGTCCCCCATGTCAATTTTCAGCCCGGGTCAAATACTGAGTATAAACGTTACACCAGCGGTCGGGTGGAGCCACAATTCAAGCTTATTAATTAAATTAAAACACGATTAAAGCTTACAAGAAGTATATAGGAAAAATCCTCAAATATCTTTTTCTCATGAATAGCAAAGCTATGATTGGTCATATTTATATGGAAACATCCCCAGGTGGTGTATGTTTAAGTTTGTTCAAATCATGACCCCCGGAAGTAGGGTGGGGCCACAATGGACGATCAAAGTTTTAGATAGGAATATACAGGAAAAAACTTTTAAAATCTTCTCAAAAACAGAAAAGCTATGATTGATCATAAATGTAATAATGCCAAAGCGGATGAAGGAGATATTATCCATATATATATATATGTCAGAGATGAAGATATTCACAACGCCGCAATTTCTACCTTACAGTGTTGTAAGTTGGGTTAAAACATTAAAATAGACTTACAGTGTTGTAAGTTGGGTTAAAACATTAAAATAGAATTTTTTCTGGAAAAAAGCAAATCTGAATGAATATAAAGACATTCTTATTATGTATTACACAGAAATGATTATTTTGATAAATCAATGATGAATTATAATTGTTTTTAAGATAATTTAGTAGTAAAAATTTTTTGCCACATGCAATTTAACTGTACATATTTGAATATAATAATAAAGAGGCGGACCTAACAAAATACAAGATACCAACCGTCGTGGGCTGGAGGTTTTGATGCATTTAGAGTTTCCAAACACACCTTCAAGAAAATGTAAGCAAAAAGAAAGGATTCGTTTGGGTTCCATTTGAAATCTTGACCGAGTAAAGTAATAAATTTTCTTTTCAGTCTTCTTATATTCATTCCTTTTTTTCTATTCTGGCATTATTGATAGTGAAGTTCCCTCACCTTTTACCGCCACAACCATCAAGAGAGAATACATGGACTTGATTCTAAGCCGATGGCAGTACACAGGTAGTTATATTGACGCAAGAGAATTCTTCACACATACAGCCACCTCTTTAGAATCCGTGTGCATCCTCAATGAATCAGGAGACCCTGTGGCCTGGGGCTTTGAATAACATTACGGAGCTATCGGGATTATCAATATCGGAGGAAGAAACTTGGAAGTGCTGTTGTTTCCCCTCTGTCGAAGAAAATTCTGAGGAAACATGACTTTGTTTACAATTATATTGCATAAACAACTTGGGTATGAAGAAGTTGAAGTTTATCCCGAATGTATTTTTACCTGGTTCTATTACGAGAATGAAAAGAAAAGAGTGGACGAATCTGTTCAGTAAAAAGACTCTTACATATGTCTAATTCAATCAATTTTTAATTCATCAACTCATATGGAAT
This sequence comes from Saccostrea cuccullata, assembly GCF_032062105.1. NCBI lineage: Eukaryota > Metazoa > Mollusca > Bivalvia > Ostreida > Ostreidae > Saccostrea > Saccostrea cuccullata. Next base: position 1,142,068 of record NW_026920935.1, on the reverse strand, counting down.
ATTTTAGGGGGGAATTTAAAAAATATATATTTGAAATATACATTATTTAAAATTGAGTTTTATACAGGGATGGTTCATGTGAATTTGATGATGTTTTGTTCATGTTTTTTTCCTTGAGATCTGAAGGTTTTCAGGTAGGTAATTTTCCGTCAAGCAGAAACCTCAGGAACTATTCCATTATGGAAAAAAAATTGTATCACGATTTCTTCCACTAGCTGTTAAAGAGATTTTTATTCCTTTTTTCTTAATTTTCTCATGGAAGTAGTGTATATGTACTTAAGCATTAGTCCTACCTTAAAGGTGAAGTAATTGATCAGGATAATAAATAAATGAATCCTCCTGTTTAGTCTAGTGATAAATATGGAGATAACGAACAGTATTTCAGCTTGTTGTCCAGTTTAGTAATACAGATAGGAGCAGAACAAACACAAGCCTCCAAAAAACATCAGAGGGGAATCAGGTGCCATAGGTGAGAGAGCATTTCTATTCAATCAATCACTCTCGTCGTGTTGTCCTTGGCATGATCGTAAAAAAAAAATGGGAAAAGTTAGTGGACAATTCGATCAGTGTATAAATGATGGGCTAAAATTTGTATTTAAAAATCAGTCGGCATTTGATTCAATTATCGGTCATTGCATTGACCATAAAACATGCGAAATGATGACTTCAAACGATATTGTTGATACCTTTGTCCCATCAACCTGTTTTGTCAATAACTTATCTCGATTACGAGCAAACTTTAAAACGATCGTTTTAAAGTTTGCTCGTAATTGTATAGCATGAATTTGTTTATTGAATCAACTGAGAGACGTACACACCATATGCAGGTAATAAGGGTATATCGCTGCATAAGTTGTGGATTGAAAAGTCATCTGTTTATATAATATATATTGAGGATCTTACCACGAGCAACTGACCAATCGTTGAATGAATAGCAACGTTTACGCCAAATACATGTACACACATTTCACTTCGAACACGTAGTGCAGGTCAATCTACGATCATGTTTATGGACTGCAAAATAAAAAACAAGAAACTAGGAAAGATGTTACGGGCGTTTTTAATTTGTTTTTAAATAGAAAAAATGTTTAATAAAATGTAGTTTGTGTCTAGTTTAGAACACCAGCGCTTCAAGGGTAAGGAAAACGAGCAGCATCTCTTATGCATTTTAAATGGACACAACTTTGTTTACGTTCGTGATCACGTGTTCAGCCAGGGAATTCACCTGGCAATTGTATTCACCGATAGTACAACAAAGGAATTAATACAGACGCAAATCGCTTTTGCAGTATGACTTTCAGAAACCTAGACTTCCGCGGTTTATTTAACAAATGAATTGTTTGTCATTATAAGCATGAAAATAATATTTTTTAAAATGATTTTCATTTACCATAAGATTTTTCCTGTTATTTCAAGCGTAAAATTCCTGTAGTATTCATAGTAACCCTTAATGCAATACTCATTCAGCTGATTGGTCAGTTAAAATCATGCTGGTGCCTCATTTGCTAAATTGACGCCAAAAAATGTAGTCCCGGTTCCCGTGCAAAAAATATTTGTCCAAAACGAAATTTTAATTCATGACTGCAGAAAATTGTATTATAGAGAATACTTATGTAAGTTTGGATGAATGAAGTACATTTCTACATACTAGTATATTATCAGCTGATTCTAGGGTGGTGAAAACTGAAACGCAACATAACTTTTCTGTTTACCATGCCTCAACGTGATAGTCATTTCCTAACCACATTTCCGTGAATAATTTACCCTATCTCGCTGAAGTCTCGCTAACTCTCGCCAGAACCACTGCCAGAGCCACTCTGAACTCATCGGGTTTTATAATTTGCAGAACACCGAAAAATAAAAGGTTCCGAACACATTAGTAGGGGTGAGAAATATCAAAGGTGATTTTTTTTTTACATAAAGATACATCATAGTCTAACTGATATTTTCACACGTTTAGAAGCATCTATCTAAAATATACATTTATATAATGTAACAGGAAAGGAGAAAATGCATGGCTGGACCGGGAATCGAACCCGGGACCCCTGTATCTCTAGTCAGGTGCTCTACCAACTGAGCTATTCAGGCCGATATCCACGGCCCAAACCATTACATTCCTCCCTCGTTAAATTGTCTTCGCCCTCGAAGACACAACCCAAGTTCTTTTTTGCCCCTGGCAGGACTTTCACCTGCAATTCCAGGGGTGGTCAACGGCACCAAATCTAACGGGAGAGGAGAAAATGCAGCAGACCAGACCGGGATTCGAACCCGGGCCCCCTGAAACTCCGGTCAGGTACTCTACCAACTGAGCTATCTGGCCACCGGCGATCGAACCCGGCTATAAAGGTCTTTGGCCCTCCAAAGACCCCAACCCAGGCTCATCCCTGGCAGGTCTTTCACCTGTCAATTCCAGGGCATGGCACGGCACCAAATGTAACGGGAGAGGAGAAAATGCAGCAGACCAGACCGGGATTCGAACCCGGGCCCCCTGAAACTCCGGTCAGGTACTCTACCAACTGAGCTATCCAGGCCGATATCCACGGCCCAAACCATTACAATAACAAATATTTTCCATAACCATATGAAACAACTACGATATTACTTGGTTATTTTAATAAAACTATAGATTTCAAGTTTTCCCTCAGATATTCCCCTATGACATGAATGTGCTCTGGTACATGTCGTGCTGAATAAAAACATCACAAAAAGTGTAAGTAGATGTTTGATATCATTTATCTAAAAAAAAAAAGAGACATTCCATGATAACAAAACCATTTTTCTCTATATTTAGGTGAGGTACATGAGACTGAGACAAACTTTCATAGAATAATTCAAGAAGTTTAGGCCTAATATATATGTTTATATAACCAAGTGACCCATTTTTAAGGTATGGTGAACTTATCAGTTAATGTTTCATGTATAAAATGTTGGCAGGTGGTTTTGCTTTATACGTGTACATGTTTGTGTAAGTGATTCTTCATGTGCTGATATATTCTTCATCATTCTTGCTTTGCATTGATTCTTATGGAAAGTAGTTTCTGTAAAACATGCAGATGTACACATAGTGGCCAGCTGCTCAGAAAAATATAGGAGCTTGAGTTTAGTAATCCGCTGCACAGGAAATATATAGGCAAAGATTACAAACAAATATACTAATGGTCAACTGCACCAAAAAATAAAGGATCATTTTACAGTGGCCAAATACAAAAAAAAAACAAAAACAAAACAAAACAAAAAAAAAAAAAAAAAAAAAAAAAAATCCTTTGGAGTTTAAAAGTTTATAGTTAATAAATGCACAATAAATAAATAAATAAATAAATAAATAAACATCTAATAAAACAAGTTTAAAAAAAATCAGATAAGCTTTTAATTTTTGTGAAAAAAAAATCATTTATGAAAAATAGAAACTAATGGATAATATCCTCAAAATATGATAATAAAATGTTGTAGAATTCCTCCTTCAATATATAAATACAGGCATAGTTAATTAATAAACTTTAATGTAAATACTAATTGTACCCCTTAGAGGGCCCGATAATCGAGGGTGATAATTATACGTTTGTTTTGTTCAGTAGACGTTCAGGGAACACACCCGCAATTCTCTAAAACATCAGAGGTGGGATCAGGTGTCATGGAAGAGTAAACATCTGCCTTTGACTCATCACACCTGTGGTGTGCTCCTCGTCATGATCGAGTAAACGTGAAAAAAATCAATAGAAATTCTGCTATTTCTTAATCCAAGACTTAGATGACATTTATTTCTTAACCAATGAAATATTTGCGGATATTTTCATTATCTTATTCGAATATACTTTGTGTTTTTCAATATACCAACGTGTATATGGTATTTTAGAAATAGATTGAACTTTGGGTAAATGGTTTTCATTGGTTAAGAAATATATTATTTGATTCTCTTGAGATGCATTTTATCTCACTCTATCCGAGTTAACAATGATGGCATTATTTTTTTTCTACAAGTAATACAATTATAATAATATCTTATTTAATTATAACCAGTTAACGGAAGCTGGAAAGAGATGAATGATAACAACTGGGTTTACCGTTTTAATTTTCAGATCAACGGCACCCTTTATCTCAAATCAGTTTCCCATAATTCTGGTGCAATCCAACTAAACTTTTATACCTATATGCCTTTTTAAATATCTTTTTCACGGGTAATTTTTTTCTCCTTCACGATTTCCTAACCATCGCACCAAGTGTTTTTCAAAGAAAATGTTTTGCTCTTTTTTTTTAAATTACCTGTATCAACAATTTCTATTTTCACATCGTTTTCTTGTCTTCATTATATCATATATTAATTGTAAAAAAATTGATTTAAATTTCAGATACATTAATGTTTTTATTGATAGTGTACTAGTAAAGTTCAGATGGAGGCTTACGTTGTTCTGCGAGAGGAGGAGTATCCCACTCTTCTAGAGGAACTAAAAAAGCAATTACCAGCATCACTAATGGTTAGCATAATTAAAACTATATTCTTCTACATTGAATGTCATTTCTGAGATATATAAATGTTCGTTTTCTTCATCTATTTCATTGCTTACAAAACGAATTGTAATTTAAACTAGATGTACTGTAAGCAATGAGCTCACTAAATGATACCCCCGCGTCCCATATGAATATAATGGGAGAGTCCATGTTTTGCTGTGGGAAACCCAAAATATGTGTCAGATCAAAAAGCAAAAAAGGAGGGTGCACAATGGCAATATGTCATAAAGATTCTGTGAAAGTTTCTTCAAATTTCATTCAGTGGTATGAGAGGAGTTGCGGATAAGAGATGGCTACCCCAAAGCGTAACAGACAGACGGACGGACATACCGATTTCTATATACCCTCCCGCTTTTCAACCGGGGTGGGGGGGGTATAAAAATTATAGCGTGCTTCAAAGAGTATTTTACCTTACTTCTGTGCTTTTACTGTGAGAATGACTATTTCATTATCTCATTTGTTATTCTAAAAACAATCAAGCAAAATTCACTATTTGAGAATAAAAAAAACTTTCCTAGGAGGTGAAATAAAACATTATTATGGAGAAGATATAATGGACGTTGAATGAAAAGCGTACTGTTAAAAGAAATACTATGCTCAAATAAGTAGACTAAGTTCACATTTTTTCTATGACACATATGAAAATATAGACTTTTCTCACAATACAGAATAGTCTATTCAGAAAATCATAATTCAAAATACTAGTACGAGTTAATAATAAACGTCAGATGGTGAACATAATGTAACTATCACGTTTTAGAATTTAAGTATTTAATTACTAGTATTTAAGTATTTCACAAGAGTTGGAGGAAGAATGTTTACTTAGTACAACTAGATCGAAAAAATGTGTACTTTCATTTACTTTATTTCTATATAGGTGTACTATCCACTGATGTTATCCCAAGAAAATCTTCTTCCAAAGTTTAAAACAATCTGTGTTGACAAATGGCCGGAGTTTACTTGTGTCTTAGAAGTGGAAAACCTGGTATGTTGTATAGGTCATCAACTTTGGATAGGTCATCTACTTTGGAGACAGCAGGGAATGTGCCTTGCATCAAATCTATTTTTTAAACTTGGTTGTTTTTTGGACAACCCAGTAATATTTCTAGATTGACAAAAACGATACCGTCTGATCTTCCTATTTTGTTATGCAGAGTAAAACGTTTACTTCAAATAGATAAAATATTGAGGTAAAAATCTAATATAGTCGTGAATTTTCAGGCTGATGACGTGTCCCCACACAGAGTGAATGCCTACTGTAGGAGGGAGGAATGTAGTGTTAACCTATATAGCATGATCTGTCAGCTCCTTCAGAAAACACCATCGGATATTCTCATTTACGGTAACATCATTCATTGTAAACTACTCAAAATGGTTATGGTTTTTCGAAATACGAATGTGTTTTAAATACAAAGACGACTCTGTTCTTTCATGTACGAGGATTGCCCTTTGTTCTATTCTGAAACCAGGTGGACCAAGAAGGATGAAGGAGATAATTTCTAAGTCAAACGATTCAAACAGCTCTAGGATATCGGCTTCAGGGTGCTGTAAGCATTTCCATGATTTTGTTATTCAAGTCTAATAATTGTAAAGTTTTCATTTAATCACTTCACTTTGTGAATGACGCTTTTTCCAGGATGTGTTCTTTCGATAATACTGTAATATGTACGGATGTTTTTGTCTCTTTTGCAATCCATGGCTTTTCGGTCCTCAATGCTTCCCACAAAGCCATCTGCATCAATATCTCGCCATAGGGCTTAAGGAAGCTCTGCGGTCTGAAAAGATTTGGGTTGAGAATATTCCTAGTATATGAACGTATTTGAACGCACGTATATGAGGACTTTCCCTCGCGATTTTCAGACTTCGCAAGTCTTTATGCCGATTTATTATTAACAATTACTTTCTTTTTGCGATTTCCAAATACCACTAAAATTGTTGCACGCAATTGAAAGTTAGTTCAAAATGCATGTATTTGATCAGTTAGTTAAATCAGTTAATCAACATTGAAGAATACATTTATCATTAAAGGAACTGTAAGTGAATATTAATATTAATGTTCTGATTTCATTTGTTTAAACAAAACATAGGTGGATCCAAGAGTGTTCGGGGAACTGTGCCCACAGATTTGCTAATTCACAATGCCTACAGAGTATCCAAAGATACCTTAAAGAAAAGGTAGATTATTTTCCCCCCTTTACATTTATCTAACAATTTATATCTGAAAACCATTTGTTTTATAAATCTTACCTCTTTTTTTCTTTTGTTTTTGTTTAGTGAAGTCCCTGTACATTTTTCTGTTACAACAATTAAGAAAGAACACATGGATTTAATCCTAAGTAAATGGCCGCAATCAAAAATTTTCAGTGATGCAAAGGAATTCTTCACACATACAGCCACCTCTTTGGAATCCGTGTGCATCCTCAACGAATCAGGAGAACCAGTGGCCTGGGGCTTTGAACAACATTACGGAGCGATTGGGATGATTTACGTTTTAAAGGAGTATCGGAGGAAGAAACTTGGAAGTGCCGTAGTTTCAATTCTGTCGGAGAAAATTTTAAGGAAACATGACTTTGTTTATGCAGCTATTGAGACAGAAAACACAGAGTCTATTTTATTGCACAAGAAGCTTGGCTACGAGAAATGTGACATATATCCTGAATGTATCTTTAACTGGTTTTTTTATGAGAAGGAAAAGAAAGGAACAACTAAATGTTGTCAGTAAAAGTACGTATATACAAGCCATAATTATACATCTCAGCTAAAGAAGTTAATAAATTTACTTATGAAAAACATTTTTAAGTTTAAAAAAATATTACATGTGTAATTGCTTATATCTTGTAATTGATTCGGTATTCAAGATAAAACATATGGATATAACAAAATGTATTCAAGTTCAAAAGTCCATAAAACAAAATAGGAGCAGAGCAAACACGGACCTCTCAAACATCAGAGGTGGGATCAGGTGCCGTGGAGGCGTGAACATCCCCTACTCTATCGATCATAAAACTTACGAAATGATGACTTTAAACGAGACTGCTGAAATTCTTGTTTCATCAACTTGATTGTCAATTTACCTCTTTTTAGACATTGTTCATACGTAGAGCATGCTCTTGCACACCGAATCAACTGAGATATATAAACTCCGTTTACAGGTGATGAAGGTATATTGCTGCATAAGTAAGGGAAGTTGACATCACGCTTATCATAGAGTTTGGTTGTTAGATTACCATTTACGTCCATTTCAAGTAAAATATCGGAATCCAAATATAAAACAGAGGTGTCAGACTTGGTGGCATCTTTTATCTCAAGCTCACCAGGATATATCTTATCGACATAAGAATGGAAATTACCCATGCTAATTGACAATACGTCGTCGATATATCTAAATGTTGAGTTGAAGGCCACAGCAAGTGTTTTCTTCTTTTCACGCATAAGAATTTTGCACAAATTCTGCTTCGTATGAATACAAAATTGGTCTGCTAATAACGGGGTGCAATGGTACCTGTGGAAATTCCAACAGATTGTTGGCAGACCTGCAGGCATGTTTACGAAGCTATCTTATGAAAAAGAAACGTCTTAAGACATACTTACGACATTTCTTGTGGGGTTTTCGAAAGTATTGTCACGTTACTTTTTTGGGATGTACGTGAACTTATTTGATTGTAGGGGAATACTCGCTCGGGGTAATGATTAACTTTATTCTCTATCTGGATTGCTCTACACGTGGGATAATTTCCTGATTTGGACTGCCCTCTACGATGGCTGTAAAAATCCAAAGAATAAAGAAATAATATACCGGGTATTTTTAATAACTGAAGTTTATTTTTTTAAATCGTCGATGAAAGTCAAAGTGTATTTTAATTGAAAAATTCAGATTTTTGTAGAGGACAGTATCGTAACTTAAGAAAGTTCTTAAGAATGATCTTAAAGTTAAGACAGCTTTTGACATATCTTAAGTCTATCTTAAGCAAAAATGGTTGCATTACAGTCATACAACACTTTTAAAACGTGCTAATTTTAGCGATTTTTTATTTTAACGTGAGTATTAAGCACAACTAGAAAAACAAATAATAATTCGAAGACACTATTCTGAAACTAAGTGCCTATGGTTGTTGCTTGCTCGACGAAATCGTCGTATCAGACGTGACAGAGTATTTAGAGATATTGATAACCCTTTTGACTAACTTGATGATGAAGCTATAATAAAAAATGTATGTTTTTCAAGATCCTTAATCCATGATTTATTTGAACAATTTCAAAATGAACTCAAACGTCCTTCTATTAGGAAGTCCTCAGAAAGCATGCAAAATCATGTGTATTTCATGTGTAAAAAATTACTCTTCCTCATATACGCCATTTTGAAATGCCCTTCCTGATGTTAAATTACATATATTTTTGTGTTTATTTTATAATGTGGTAAAAGGAGTTAATTTTTTGAAATTATAATTTAATCATATAATATAATTTTCAAGTCTGCATGCATATACTTTGTAAACACAGATTATGACATTCCCCTCGAAAGGTGTTAATTGCTTTGAAGTAACTTCTTGGCCGGATTGACACTTAATTATGATCAGTTCCTCATGCAGATGCACAACACATACAAAATGAATTTGTTAAAGATGTAATCTGTTACATGTTACAGTAACAGAATAAAACAATTGATCTATAATAAAAAAATGTATGTTTTTCACTTAACCTGAGAGAGCAATTTCAAAATGAACTCAAACGAGAGAGAGCATGCAAAATCATGTGTATTTCATGTTACTATAACATGTATAATGTTTTTTTTTTTACCCATGGTTAGAATGACCTAGTTCCTCATGCAGATGCACAACAGGTTCTTCTGTTAGGTTACAGTAACAGAATAAAACAATTGAATCTCACTTAACCTGAGAGAGCGAGAGAGAGAGTTTACATGTTACTATAACATTTATAATGTTTTTTTTCGGTGACCTAGCTCTGACCACAGGTTCTTGAGGACAGGAACATCCCCCCTTCGGGGGCTTTTTCGGGGGGGGGGGTGTAGGTAAACTTTTTCTCAGTATCAACTACTTTTAGTACCAATTCTCATACTACATTTTAGGTACATCGCTAAAAGTGGGGGGGCCAACCAGGCTTTCAATTAACATTTCCTATAGTATAGGTAAGGTAGGGAAAAAAAGTGTGGGGGGGGCAGCCCTCCCCCCCCTGGCCTCCCGGTTGCTACGCCCCTGCTAAAACAAACGTTCTATAAAATCTACCCTCCATTCTATATATGAAAATATATAGAGAGTGGGGTAGAAATTTTTTTTATATTTATGTTAGTTTAAGCAAATTTTCTGAATTGATAGGATAGATTATATCACAAAAATGTCATTGTGTCATCCATATATAATTTATGTGAAAAAACAGGCCCGGGGTTCTATACTAGGGGGGGGGTCCTGTCCTCAAGCACCTGTGGCTCTGACATACTTGTGCATGCTTCCCGCCGATTTTGCACTGTCTTCTATTTTGTTTCACTCATATAACAGGACCTTTTTTTCTTCACTTTTTAGTTCTTCCTGTAATTTGTTAATTTTCTCAAATATTGCCTACAATGCTTTTTTTCTTTGAAGAATTTGTAAAACATTGAAAAATTTTAAAAATAATATGGCATTGTGTTAACCACCACATCAAGCAGTATTTTGAGAAAATTTAAGACTTCTCTTTCGACTCATCTCCCCCGTGTCAGCGGCAGGCGGTGGCACGATAAAGATCCCTCACTGCTCAATGGCCCTGAGTGCTGAGTAAAGGTCAAAATTTGAAGCCCTTCACCGGCATACGGTGACGTCTCCATATGAGTGAAAAATTCTCGAGAGGGACGTTAAACAATATACAATCAATCAATCAATCGACTTATCTGCTGGGTGTTTTCTTGTCGAAACAGAAATTGTTAATTGTATAAGGGTTCCACGGATTAAATTGGCGCGCTTTTCATCTTCAAGAATTCTGAATGATCAAATTGCATAATATTTGAATTTTATATTTCAGTATATAGTCGAAATTAGATGATTATTTTAAATATATATATATATTCATATTCATAGATTTTTCATAGATTTTTTTTTAAAAATCAATTTTTTTTTTCAGTCTTTTAATATTTTCATTACGATGACATAACGTGTAGCATTATATAGCAAAAATGACAACTTTCTAATTCCTGACAATGGTTTTAAACTTTGCGTATTTCTATGTCATAATGATACAATAATCTTACGATGATCTTAAAATTTCCTCAAGATATGTCTTAGGAAATTTCTTATGAAATCTTAGGAAATGTTCGTAAACATGCCTGCTTGACTTATCGTGGGGAATGGTTGTGTATATAGTTGAAAAGTCGTAAGTTTTTAAGCTGTTGATTTTGGTGAAATCTTGTCATTTCAAATTGTCCTAAAGTTCCTGATGACTTTAACTTTTTAATCGTCAACTCCCCCTACTTATGCATCAATATTCGTAATAACTACGGACAGTCTCGGCAGGATTCTAAACCCATGACCTTTTGATCACGGTGTGAGCGCTTTACCGATTGAGCTACCGACACTGTTTTGACTTAATAAAGACAGAAGTTTGTTTTCTAATGTTATTTTACAAAGAGTAGCTCTTTTTCAGTAAAGAAGATTTTTTTTTCAATGTTGAAATTTTGGTATTGTGTCCAAACAGAAAAGTTTGAACTTTGTTATCACAAAATATATTCAAAATTCTGCCCTTTAAAATAATTTTATGGTAAATTTATCCAAAATCTTATACATTAACTATATAGCTTTACTGGTATGTTTTCACATTTTGAAGTGGAAACCAAAGAGCTAAAAAATGTTTAAGTGTTTTCAATATTATTCAAATGCTAAAAAGTGAAATAAAGTGAAAGTCATTCATATAATACTATAAAAATGGATTACAGGGAATTCGATTTACAGATATGAGTACATCGACATCAAATTTTAACATTATCATGTTTCATCTATAGATTTTTTTTCTTTATAATGATTCTGCATTGCACATTGCAGTATTTGAATAGTGGATTTTAAATCTATTCTCTGCTTCTCTGTACTGCAGTTAAACAAACAGGACAAGAATCCTTAATTGTATCTACTCCAACTCGAGAACATATTTGTGAAAACTTGTGTGGAATTTTTTCTCTCAAAATAATCTATAATATTTGATAGTGTTGAAGGTATATATATTGTGTGCAAGATAACTTAGACATTATATTCTTATAATGGATTTTACACTTCCAAAATGTAAGGACCATCCAAATCATACTTGTGAATTCTTGTGCAGGCAATGTAGAGCTGTGATTTGTGGTAAATGTCTTATTAATTCCCACAACAAGCATTTCATGGAAGACCTGGAAGATGTCTGGAAATCAAAGAAAGAGATAATTGAGAAAGATCGTATACATTATACAGCATGGGAAAAGGCTTGAAGAAGCTGTAAGGAAAGCCAAAGATAGTTATCTGGAAAGGTTAAGGGAGAGAAAGAAAGAAGATTTTATAATCCTGCAGAAACAAAAAGACGTCATCAAAAACAATTTAGAAAAAGCTCGCAAAATGGATCGTGTTATACCAGGTAGTCACAGTACCAGTGAAGAAATCCTCGCCTTCTCAGTCTATATGTTGCACGTCAACGAAAACCTGCGTTTCTTTGCGTTTAACATGTTCATGTTTTTTGTATAAGATTAAATTTTAATTCCTGCTGAATCATTTAATAGCATCAGACTATTTTTGTCCCCAATTAAATTTTCTGTCTTAAACTGTTGAAGGTTTAATAAATTCAGCTGACAAAGTTTGTAACAATTACATAATGTAATTACGTTTTCTTTGGATTGTTAATATTACAAAATAAAATTTCTTTTTAATTCAAGATTTGCAGGTTGTTGTGAATATTGGGTGAAAAAGTAACGAACATGGGGATAAGAGGGGGACTATTGTTTAAAACGTTGTGAAGATTAGGAATTATGTTTATAACTCAAACAACATACAGATATATTTTATCAGTGATGAGTTATTATACTCTTTTATCTATGTATACCACAGAGTCTGACACATCTGTTTCATATTTGGATATTTTAATTGAAAAGGCTTAAATGGATAATCTAACAACCAAGCATTCAGGCAAATGAAATAATCTTAACTTTCAACTGTAAACTTCCCTTACTTAGACAGCAATGAACCTTCAGCACCTTCATACGGGGTTTATACCGGTATTTCTCGGTTGATTCGATACGCAAGAGCATGCTCTACGTATGAACATTTTTTAAAACGAGATTAGTAATTGATAAACATAAGCATAATATAATTTAAAAGTTATATGTTATACAATGATAGCAAAAGCTTTTTTACACTATATATTACATGTATATAATAATTGAAGAAAATATGACATAAAATACCGAATAAGTATTAAAATCATGATAATCTCGATGGATGTGTGGATACCTATAGTTTTTAAGACTAAAATACAATTCTTGGTCAATTTTTGATCAGAAAATGCATACTTGGTGTTTCTTTTGGATTGTTCCTAATATATATTGGAGATTTATTAATTTTCATTTTATTAAACCACAGAATTATAATATGATTAACTGTAATTTAAAGAAATACTGTGTGGATTTAGAGATATTTTTGTGAGCATTTTCAATTACTTCAGTTGACAATTATACGAACCTGAGCATCGGACTACATTGATGACTTAGTTTTTAAATTTATTTTACAAAATGAAGCTCTTTGTATATAAGTTAGAAATATTTAAAAGTATTAAAATCTCGCTTACCTATGAATCCAACAAGAATTAACTTTGTTACTAAGATTTACGAAAAATTTTGTCCCATTTGTCAAACTTATGGTAATTTTATTCAAAGTCTTAGACAATATTTACTATATTTTTATGTTCTGACATTTTGAAGTGAGAACCAATAAGCTAAAAACTTTGTTTTGAAATAATTTCAATATTATTCATTTACTAAGAAATGAAATAAAGAAGGGGCTATTATTAATATACGGTAAATATAGTTTACAGTGTACTTGTTATACCAGATATGAGTGTATGGATCTGAAATAGTAAACATTATCATGTTTCATCTATATATTTTTCTTTATAATGATTCTGCATTGCACATTGCAGTATTTGAATAGTGAACTTTAAATAAATTCTCTGTACTGCAGTTGTAAAAATAAGACAGAAACTTCAAGTGTACACTCCAGTTCTTGAATATATTTGTGAAATGTGGATTTTTTCTCTCAAATATTCTATAATTTTTTAAAGGTATATATATCGTGTGCAAAGCACACCTTGAACATTGTATTCTCATGAGCATGCTCTACGTATGAACAATTTCTAAAAAGAGGTAAATTATTGACAAGCAAGTTGATGAAACAAGAATATCATCAGTCTCATTTAAAATCATCATTTTGTAAGTTCTATGGTCGATACAATAACCTTGTCAGCAAATTCAATTTATCATTGAGTCAAATGCTGACTGACGTTTTTCATACCAATTGTTAGTCCATTATTTATACACGACAACGGATGTTTCCGTTATTTCCTGATCATGACAAGGAGCACACGGCGGGTGTCACCGGTCGGCAGGGGATGTTCACTCCTCCATGGCACCTGATTCCACCTCTGATGTCTCGGGGGTCCGTGTTTGCTCTGCTCTTATTTTGTATTGTTTTATGGACTTTGAGATTGAAAACTGTTCGTTATCTCCATATCCTTCTTTATCTAAGAAAAGTTAATCTTCACTATGTTGCCATACGGGGGCATCAGTGTTTCACAAACATATCTTGTTATTTCATCAACACATATGTAACATTTTAGGGTGTAATTTAAAAGAAGTAGATATGAAACATAATTTATTTCGAACTGAGTTCTGTAGAGGGATGGTTTATGTAAATTTAAGTTGTTATGCCCCCGTAAACGAAATTTCGGGGGTATATAGTTTTTGTCGTGTCCGTCTGTCTGTCTGTCTCCCTCTCTGTCTGTCTCTCTGTTTGTTTGTTTGTCCGCAAAAACTTTAACCTTGCCCATAATTTTTGATTAAGTGGAGCTATGAATTTTATATTTCACATGTGTATTCCTTGTGACAAGACCTTTCTTTGGGTACCCCCAAATTAGACCTTTGACCTTGACCTTGGAGTTTGACCCACTTTTACATGAAAATTTTAAACTTTCATTTTGGCCACATCTTTTGAACAGTGGATACCAGGACATTTATACTTCACATATGTAATCTTTGTTGAAAGACCTTTCAATGAAGATCAACAACCTTGACCCTTTGACCCTGACCTTGTAGATTTCCATACTGGTGAAAAAACTTTAACCTTGGCCATAACTTTTGAACGTTAAGGGATACTGTAAAACGAGAATATTTGGCGCACTACTAATTTTAGCGCCTTTGGCGCAAGAGCCCCTGAGCGCTAAAATTTATTGTGCGCTAAAGGATTTCTAAGTATCATTTTTGTTTGTGTTCAAAGCTTTTACATAAGTACATGTAAACCGGAACGTGCGATTACGTAATGTCGAAGGGTCATTGGATTTTATATATACACTAGCACTGCACATGTTTGGAAGACAGAAAGTTCTGCCAAAAACTATTGTTACCCCGGTAGTTGTTACCCGATTATTATCATTAGCACCTTCAAAGTTTGGCTTCTCGGCGTGTCAATCATCTATCGCCTCGAGGTAAACAATGCAATCAAGCATGGCGATTGAGCTTGCAGACACCTGATTAGGATTACCGTTTTATCTAAGTAATTTTCTGTCGATGAATGCATTGTTTTAATGTGATTTAAATGAGTAAATGCTCCATTTCTTTTAATTGAAAATAGAAATAAAATAAATTTTAACATTGTACAACGTCCATGTGATAGCAACACGTACCGCGGTAAAGGTAACGAATGTTTACTGATATACGGGAGTACTAATGTGTTTCCGTGCTTGACTAACCAAAAAGTCAAATACGGGTGTGGATAAAAAAACAACACCTTTATATATTTTACTGACAAGTGCAAGCGCTAAAATTCATTTTCGCCAATGCATTCCCACTTGCGTTTGCGCTAAAATACGCCAAATGCGCCAAATTTTCTCGTTTTACAGTATGGCTTTTATACTTCATATGTGTAATCCTTGTGAGAAGACCCTTCACTGGATACCAAGAACTTTGACCCTGTGACCTTGACCTTTGAGACTGACCTACTTTTAGAAAAGCAAACCTACCATAACTTTTAAATGGTTACGTATTTCATTCTTGTGACAAGACCTTTCATTTGATAACAAGAACTTTGACCCTTTGACCTTGGAGTTTAACCTTGGCCATATTTTCTGAACGGTAAGGGTTAGGTCTTCCATACTCTACATAAGTATTCTATGTGGCAAGACCTTTCATTTGATACCAATTACATTGACCTTTTGACCTTGACCTTAGAGATTTTTGTACTTATTAAAAAAACTTTAACATTGGCTTACTTTCAAATTTCACAATTGTTTTCCAGTGAGAATACCCTACTTTTGATACCAATTAATTAAATTTGCAAGAAAAGTTTAATCTTTGCTATGTTGTCATACGGGGGCATCAGTCTTTCACAAACACATCTCCTTTTGTTCATGTTTTTTTCTTGAGATCTGGGGTTTTCATTTAGGCAATTTTCAGGAATTGTTCCATTATAGAAAATAAGATATCACGAGTTATTCCACTATTTAAAAAGATGTTATTCCGTTCATTAATTTTCTCGTGGAAGTAATGTACATGTACCTAAGCATAAGCCTTCACAACATCAGAGGGGGATTGGGTGTGATAGGTGAGTGAGCATTAATTTCTAGCCAATCAATCACGCTTGTCGTGTCCTTGGCATGATCGTAAAAAATCTGTAGACAATTCAGTGTGTAAATAATAAGCTTTGTATGTAAAAATCGGGTCAGCATTTGATTCAATTATCGATCTTATTTGCTGACAAGGTCATTGTGTCAACCATAAAATATGCAAAATGATGACTTCAAACGATATTGTTGATATCCTTGGTTCATCAACCTGTTTTGTCAATAGCTTGTCTCGTTTTAATATTTTCTCGTACGTAGAGCTTAGTCTTTTGTATCGAATCCATTGAGAGACGTAAACCCCATATGCAGGTAATAGGGGTATATTGCTGCATAGGTAAGGGATTGAAAAGTCACATTTATATAATATATACATGTATTTGTTATTAGGTAACTACTTATGTCTTTTACCTGTAAAATAAGAAAATGAAATATGTGCAGGAAACGAACTGTATTCAAGCTCAAAATGCAAATCACGAGCAGAGCAAAATAGGACCTCAGAAGCATCAAATGTGGGATCGAGTGCCATGGAGGAGTGAGAACCCCATACCAACCGGCCATACCCGCCAGAGAAACCAAACGATTTTCAAACTTTATTTCCCACCGAAATATGGCTGAAATAATGCCAATTCGGCGTAAGGCACTGATCAATCAATTTTACAATATTAAATACTTAATTGAGCATTTGACTTAATGAAAGATTGTATTCGCAGATATTTCAATGCTTTTTATTCAATGTTTAATTTGTCCTTTTCTATTTATTTTGAATTTCAATACATTGTTATATATACATGTACTTAATTAATGATAAAGCAACACTAAGTTACAGCATTGGCAATTATAGTCTAACTGATCATTTCACACGTTATCTGCCTAATATATATATATATATATATATATATATATATATATATATATATATATATATATACATTTTCATGTATACAAATATTATCCATAACCATATGAAACAACTACGACATTATTCATGAAACTGTACATTTAAAATAAAGTTTTCCCGCAAGTTTTCCCCCTATGACATGAATGTGCTTTGGTAGTTTTACATAAAAACATAACAAAAATGTAAGTAGATATGTGTATTAAATATTATTTTATATCTCTGAGAAAAATTCTTTAAAATTATGAGACATTCCATGATAATAAAACCATGTTTCTATACATGTAGATGAGATTGATGAGACTGAAACACACTTTCATAGAATAATTCAGTATGATTAACGTTTATATGACCAGGTGACCCATTTTCAAAGTATGTTGAATTTATCAGTTTATGTTTTATATGTAACATGTTGACAGGAGTTCATGCAATATACGTGTTAATTTTGTGTAAGTAATTCTTCATGTTCTGATACATGTATTCTTCATCATTCATGCTTTGTTTTGATTCTTATGGAAAGTATTGGCTGTAAAACAGGCAGGTGTATGCTCCTCGTCCTGATCGAGTAAACAGGAAGAGAATCAATAGAAATTCAGAGTGAAAATAATCATGATAATGACCTAACAATATGTACATGTATGAATTTATATTCGACTTAATGATAGATTGCGCCAGCTGATAAAGTCACTGTATCGACAATAGAGGTTAGCCAACTTCAAGAAAATAAAAAAATTCAACAGTGGTATTTACACTAAGGTACATATGAGTTGAAATCTCCCTTATTTGCAAGGCGAAAAATTTAACTTGGCAATTGATCTTGAATACTGTTCGTTATCTACACATGTTTCATACATGAATTTCTTTTTGACAGTGTACTAGTACAGTTCAGATGGAGGCTTACGTAGTTCTACGAGAGGAGGAATATCCAACTCTTCTGGAGGAACTAAAAATGCAATTACCAGCATCACAAATGGTTAGCATAATTAAAACTACATTGTTCTAAATAGCATGTGTTAGTTTGAGATCATAAATGTTCGTTTTCTTCATCTATTTCATCGCTTAAGAGAGAAAATGCAATTTAAAAAATTGCAGCGTGACTTTAAAGGGTATATTACCTTACTTCTGTTCTTTTACTGTGAGAATTACTATTTTATTACCTCATTTGTTATTCTTTACAAACAATCAAGCAAAATTCAGTACAAGTATTTGAGTTTAAAAAAACTTTCCTAGGAGGTGAAATAAAACATCATTACGGAGGAGATATAATGGACATTGAATGCAAGGAGTATTGTTAAAATCTGTGAAAATATAGACTTTTCTCAAAATACATGTACAGAATACTTTTCTGAAACAATTCAAAATACTAGTACGAGTCAATGATAAATGTCAGATGGTGAACGTAATGTAACTATTACGTTTGAGAATTTAAGTTTTAACAAGAGTTGGAAGAAAAATGTTTACTTAGTACAAGTAAATAAAAAAATATCCTGTCATTTACTTTATTTTTGTGTAGGTGTACTATCCACTGATGTTGTCCCAAGAAAATCTTCTTCCAAAGTTTAAAGCAATCTGTGTTGACAAATGGCCAGAGTTTACTTGTGTCTTAGAAGTGGAAAACCTGGTACGTTGTAAAGGTCATCAACTTTGAAGACAGCCGGGCATGTGACTTGCGTCAACCTTTTTTTTTAAAAATTGGTTGTTTTTAACAACCCAGTAATATTTCTAGATGGACAAAATTGATACCGTGTGATCTTCCTATCTTGTTATACAGATTAAAACGTTTACTTATGAAAAGTGTCCTTAAAATGTCTGTGGATAAAATGTTGAGGTAGAAATCTAAGATTGTCGTGAATTTTTAGGCCGATGACGTGTCCCCACACAGAGTGAATGCCTACAGTAAGAGGGAGGAATGTAGTGTTAGTCTACATAGCATGATCTGTCAGCTCCTTCAGAAAACACCATCGGATATCCTGATTTACGGTAACAGCATTCATCGTAAACTACTCAAAATGATTATGATTTTTAGAAATACGAATGTGTTTTAAATACAAAGACGACTTTGATCTTTTATGTACGAGGGTTGTCCTGTTTTGTATTCCGGTACCAGGTGGACCAAGACGAATGAAGGAGATAATTTCTAAGTCAAACGATTCAAACAGCTCTAGGATATCGGCTTCAGGGTGCTGTAAGCATTTCCATAATTTTGTTATTCAAGTCTGATAATTGTAATGTTTTCATTTAATCACTTCACTTTGTGAATGATGTTTTTTCCAAGATATGTTGCTTCGATAATACTGTAATATGTACGGGTATTTTTTGTCTCTTTTGCAATCCATGGCTTTTCGGTCCTCAGTGCTTCCCACAAAGCCATCTGCATCAATATCTCGCCAAAGGGATTTTTAAAACTCTTTACAACTTACTGAATTTTTATGCAACATACGCTTAATGCCACGTCATAGAAATATGACGTTACCGTTTCCCAGAAAATTACTTCCCTTATTTTATGAGTTTAAAGCAAGTATAAAATAGAAGGAATTTTGCAATAAATTGAAGATAAAATTAACTTTTTAAAGTGCGGAAAATGCTGAAAAGATCTGATTTTGCGTTAGAAATAGGAAATAGTATATGCGTTAGAATGCGTGACTGCGGGGAAGGGGGTTAGTATATGAACGTATTTGAACTTACGTACCGTATAGGTAGAATTTTTAGCGAGGATCTAATGGTGGCATTATTAGCGAGGGTTCTGAGATCGCTATATATATCACTAAAAATAAACAGTCTTTAATTTGTAATAACTTCTTTAGTGATCATTTTAAAATCGCTAAAATTTTGTCCCGCTAAAAATAATTAAATTACCATATTTTAAGGACAAATTGCTAAATTTGCGTCTCGTTAAAATTTCCACTGATACGGTATATGAGGACTTTCCTTCGCGATTTTCAGACTCCGCAAGTCTTTAAGCCGATTTATTATTAACAATTACTTTCTTTTTGCGATTTCCAAATACCACTAAAATTGTTGCACGCAATGGAAAGTTAGTCCAAAATGCATGTATTTGATCAGTTAGTTAAATCAGTTAATCAACATTGAAGAATACATTTATCATTAAAGGAACTGTAAGTGAATCTTAATATTAATGTTCTGATTTCATTTGTTTAAACAAAACATAGGTGGATCCAAGAGTGTTCAGGGAACTGAGCCCACAGATTTGCTAATTCACAATGCCTACAGAGTATCCAAAGATACCTTAAAGAAAAGGTAGATTATTTTCCCCCTTTACATTTATCTAACAATTTATATCCGAAAACCATTTGTTTTATAACTCTTGTTTCTTTTTGCTTTTGAATTTTTGTAGTGAAGTACCTCTACATTTTTCTGTCACAACAATTAAGAAAGAACACATGGATTTAATCCTAAGTAAATGGAAGCACTCAGAAATTTTCAGTGATGCAAAGGAATTCTTCACACATACAGCCACCTCTTTGGAATCCGTGTGCATCCTCAACGAATCAGGAGAACCAGTGGCATGGGGCTTTGAACAACACTACGGAGCGATCGGGATGGTTTACGTATTACCAGAGTATCGGAGGAAGAAACTTGGAAGTGTCGTAGTTTCTATTCTGTCGGAGAAAATTCTAAGAAAACATGCCTTTGTGTACGCAGCTATTGAAACAGAAAACACAGGGTCTATTTCATTTCACAAGAAGCTTGGATACGAGGAATGTGACATACTAGTATATCCTGAGTGTATCTTTAATTGGTTTCTTTATGAGAAGGAAAAGAAAGGAACAACTAAATGCTGTCAGTAATAGTATATACAAGCCATAATTATACATCTCAGCTAAAGAAGTTAATAAATTTACTTATGAAAAAGATTTTTGATATTTAAAAAAATTACATGTTTAATTGCTTATATCTCTTGATTGATTCGATATTCAAGATGAAACATATGGAGATAACAAACAGTAATCAAGATCAAAAGTCCATAAAACAGTAAAATATAGGAGCAGAGCAAACACGGACTCTAAAACATCAGACGTGGGATCAGGTGCCCTGGAGGAGTGAACATCCCCTACCGACCGGTCACACCGGCTGTGTGCTCCTTGTCATGATCGGGAAATAACGGAAAAATCCGTTGTCAATTCAGTGTATAAATAATTGACTATCAAAAGGTATGACAAACGCGTCAGTCAACATGCATTTGAATCAATGATAAATGGTATTTGCTGACAGGGTCAGTGTATCGACCATAGAACTAACGAAATTATGACTTTAAACGAGACTGCTGAAATCCTTTTTAATCAACTTGTTTGTAAACATTTTACCTCGCTTTAGAAATTGTTCATACGTAGAGCATGCTCTTGAGTATCGAATCAACTAAGATATATAAACTCCGTTTACAAGTGATGAATGTATATTGCTGCATAAGTAAGGAAAGTTGACATCACGTTTATCATAGAGTTTGGTTGTTAGATTACCATTAACGTCCCTTTGAAGTACAATATCGGAATCCAAATATGAAACAGAGGTGTCAGACTCGGTGATATCTTTTATCTCAAGCTTACCAAGATATATCATATCGACATAAGAATGGAAATTACCCATGTTAATTGACAATACGTCGTCGATATATCTAAATATCGAGTTGAATGCCACAGCAAGTGTTTCTTCTTTTCAGGCATAAGATTTTGCACAAATTTTGCTTCATACAAAAATAGGTCTGCTAATAACGGGGTGCAATTGGTACCCATGGGAATTCCAATAGATTGTTGGCAGACCTGGTCTCCAAAAACGACATAGATATTGTCAATCAGAAACTTAAGCATCTTTTTGATGTAAACTTCAGAGTACTTGTGTACAATGAGATTGTTATACCCCCTTCCACTTGAAAAGCGGGAGGGTATATAGTAATCGGTATGTCCGTCCGTCCGTCTGTCTGTTACGCTTTGGGGTACCCATCTCTTATCCACAACTCCTCTCATACCACTGAATGAAATTTAATGAAACTTTCACAGAATCTTTATTACATATTGCCACTCATTATTGCACCTCCTATTTTACTTTTTGGTCCGACACTCATTTAGGGTTTCCCATAGCAAAACATGGACACTGCCATTTTATACATATGGGAAGCTGGGGTTATTATTTAGTGAGCTCTGACATTGCTCACAGCAGCTCTAGTTTTTTAGCAAAATGATTTTGCAAATGACCAATGACAAGGTAAGTAAATTTACGAGTTCCATGATAGTCAATGATCTCAAAAAGCCTGGACTTTAACTTATCGTGGGGAATGGTTGTGTATAAATTTAAAGTTGAAAAGTCGTAAGTTTTTAAGCTGTTGATTTTGGTAAAATTTTGTCATTTCAAATTGTCTCGGCAGGAGTCTGAACCCATGACCTTCCGATCACGGAAGGAGCGCTTTGCCGATTGAGCTACCGACACTGTTCTGACTTAGTAAAGACAGAAGTTTGTTTTCTACTATTATTTTACAAAAAGTAACCCTTTTTAAGTAAATAAGATTTTTTTTCAATGTTGAAATTTTGCTATTGTGTCCAAAGAGAAAAGTTTGAACTCTGTTATTACAAAATATATTTAAAATTCTGCCCTTTAAAATAAACTTATGGTTAATTTATCCAAAATCTTATACATTTACTATATAGCTTTACTGGTATGTTTTTTACATTTTGAAGTGGAAACCAATAAGCTAAAACTTGATTTCAATATTATTCAAATGCTACGAAGTGAAATAAAGTGAAAGTCATTCATATGATACTGTAAAAATGGATTACAGGGAATTCGATATACAGATATGAGTACATCGACATCAAATTTTAACATTATCATGTTTCATCTATAGATTTTTTTCTTTATAATGATTCTGTAATGCACATTGCAGTATTTGAATAGTGGACTTTAAATCTATTCTCTGCATTGCAGTTATACAAACAAGACAAGAAACCTTAATTGTATACTCCAATTCGCGAACATATTTGTGAAAACTTGTGTGGATTTTTTTCTCAAAATAATCTATAATGTTTGATAGTGTTGAAGGAATATATATTGTGTGCAAAATAACTTCGACATTATATTCTTATAATGGATTTTACACTTCCAAAATGTAAGGACCATCCAAATCATACTTGTGAATTCTTGTGCAGGCAATGTAGAGCTGTGATTTGTGGTAAATGTCTTATCAATTCCCACAACAAGCATTTCATGGAAGATCTTGAAGATGTCTGGAAATCAAAGAAAGAGATAATTGAGAAAGATCGTGAAGTCGTTACACTTTATCGCGATCTTGAAGAGAATATCGCTTTGGAGGAGGAAGAAATGAAAAAGAAATACGAATCCATAGAAAATGACATCATACAACATGGAAAAAGGCTTGAAGAAGCTGTAAGGAAAGCCAAAGATAGTTATCTGGAAAGGTTAACCGAGAAAAAGAAAGAAGAGTTTATACTCCTGAAGAAACAGAAAGATGTCATCAAAAACAATTTAGAAAAAGTTCGCAAAATGGATCTTGTTATACCAGATAGTCGCAGTACCAGTGAAGAAATCCTCGCCTTCTGTACGTTAGACGTTAAACCTCTACCTGAGGTGCCGAAACTTAAAAAGACATCACCTCCAGATTTTGTTCCAAATATGAACTTGTTGGAGGGAATAACCGAAAATTTTGCAAACCTAGCAATTTGATTTGCCAAATTTATGACAAGAATTGGTGGATAAAGAGGAATTTGTTTCTTTTCGTTTTAAATTTTAAATTTTAGAGTTTAATGAATCCAGCTGACAAAGTTTGTAACAAATAATTAATTTTTTTTGTATTGTTAATATTACAAAATAAAACTTGCTTTTAATTCAAGATTTGCATGTTTTGAATATTGGGTGAAAAAAGTAACTAACATGGGGATAAGAGGGGGACCATTGTTTAAAACATACATTTTAATCCCTGATGTATCATTTAATAGCATCAACACATTCATTTGTTTTTAATTGAAAACCTTAAATGATAATCAAGGAAATTTTCAACTGTAAACTTCAACACTTAAACAGCAATGTACCTTCAGAGGGTTTAATGATTCCAGCTTTTTACAAAGTTTTTTTTAAAACGAGATATAACAAATACATAATATATTAAAAGTTTTCTTTTTTATACACTATGTATTGTTAATATTACAAAATAAAACTTGCCTTTAATTCAAGATTTGCAAGCTGTTGTGAATATATATGGGATAATTTTCATTTTATCAAACCACATAATTACAATATGATTAAATATAACTTTAACGAAATACTGAGTGGATTTAAAGATATTTTTTGTGAGCATTTTCAATTACATAATAATTGACAATTATACGGAGGTAACTATTTTTTTAAATACTAGTATTGTAAAAATGGGAATTACGTTTATACATGACAGCTTTAGTAATAACTCAAGCAACAAACATTTTACTTTTTAACTTTTTCTTAGTTTCAATGAAATGTTGTAGTTTTCTACCCTTTATATATACCATTAGTCAAACTTATAAATTTATTCAAAGTCTTAGTATTTACTGAAACATCTTTGTTTTAAAATAATTCCAATATATTTTATAGAAATATTTTAATTGAAAAAGACGTGTATTTGATATACCAGATATGAGTGTATGGACTAACAACATTATCATGCATTATATATAAACAAGATGGTTTTAATTTTTCAGCGGAAGACCTTCTTGTCAACTTTTATTATTATTATTATTATTCTTTTTTTTCCTACCTATACAGAAACTTTCAATATACCTTCAGCACCTGCATTTTTTTCGGGGTTTATATTTCTCGGTTCCGATTGTCGATTTTATGATTTTTGAAGAGCATGCCCTACGGCTATAGAATAAAATTTCTATGATAGTCGATGATATTTTTATTACAAACAAGTTGCTGAATTTCAAAAATTTTACCACCTTTTCTACGATACCTTTTTACCTGGAAATATTTTGTTGAAACATGTAGAACAAAAGAAGTGTAGAATTCTCTTTCAAATAAGTTCTAAAATGGTCGATATCAATGACCTTGTTCATCAATTATGATTTATTTTTTGCCGTTCTTTATTTTTGGGTAAAGCATAAAAATTAATTTTCCGCTGAATGATGTTTTTCATACTAATTGTTTTAGGCCATTATATACACTTCTAAATTGTCGCATGGATTTTCCGTTATTTTGTACAGGCGATTTCTGACAAGCATTTTTTCATGAAACTTTCACAAAATATGTGGGTTATATGAAATTGTTACATCCGAAGAGAAATTTGAAAAATTCTCTTCTGGTGCCAAGTTATGCTTTCACTCCTCCATGGCACCTCATTCCACCTCTGACGTTTTGGAGGTCCGTGTTTGCTCTGCTCTTTTGTATTGTTAAATGGACTTGAAAACTATTTGTTATATCCATATACAATGTATTTCATCAATTCAGCTGTCTGTAGCCCACCTGGCAACTATGCCTAGGTATTCACTTAAGGCAGTGCTACACAATCTTCACTTGCACCCAGGTAGTCCTTGCATCACATAGGGTATGCATAGAAAAAAAACTAGAAGTAGTATAGTGAAGTTTGTATTTGTCGCCCTTTGGTGAAAGATATTGCCCTACGAATATAAACTACACAATATCATATTTGATTTAAGGTCCATTGCTAACTGACATCATGCATGTAATTTGCTTACTAAATGTTTAAACCAGATATTAAGGTAAATTAACAATTAAGGTACACAGTCTGCTACACGAGAAGAGTCTCGACCTATGGAATGGTCTGTGGTACCAGGAGACAAAATTATACCTATTTTTAAAAAGACTTTTCTGCTCATCATAAGATGTAAATGATTGGCTGTTTGATGTCTATAAACGTTGAATAAAATTTTCAGAAGTGTTAAGAATTACAAATTTGACCAAATTATCCGTCCCTTGGGTCTGAACCCTAGACTTGGGGAGGGGGATATGAATTTAACAGATAATGATATAAGTAACTGAGTCTTAACAAGAAAAATTTGATAAAAAACGGTAGGGAAAGAACTATATTTAAACTCTTCTGTTTATTGATTTTTTCCACAACATTGGTCTTGTAAATGCGCACTAAAGCATTTGAATAGACACTTTAAATCTATGTCTATGTACCTTATTTAAACAATTTTGAATTGACGCATAGAAGATAAGGTCTCAATGTCGCTCTGGTTAATTTTTTTCTAGAAACTTCTAGAACAATTAAAAATTGCGTTTTCAAAATTAAAACCAATGAATAATCATCGTTATTTTGTGGACTTTCTGCACTGAAGAAATTATAAATATTTCACAAAGAAAATGGAAATTACTCTACCAAAGTGCAAGGCTCATGAAAGCCATACTTGTGAATTCTTTTGCAAGCAATGTGAAGCCGTGATTTGTGGAAAATGTCTCGTGAGTTTCCACAAAAAACATGAAGTGGAAGACCTGGAAGATCTTTGTAAATCTAAGGGGGAATTAATCGCCAAAGAACATGATATGGTGAGAAACGCCATTTCCCTGTATCAACAACTGGAAATGGATATAGCTGTCGAAGAGCAAGTCATGAAAGACCAATACCGTATCATCGAAACTGATATCGTAATCCATGCAGAAAAACTGGAGGCAGCAGTCAAAAAAGCTAAGGAGCAATTCCTTGAACAAGTGATAGAAAAACGAGTGGATGATGTTTTACTCTTAGAACAACAAAGAAAGGACGTCATAAGAAACTTAGAAGAAGCCAGAAGCATGGAACTTTTTCTGCCAGACAGACTCGATACATGTGAGAAAATACTCTCTTTCTGTAAGTTAGAGGTGAAATCCTTACCCCCAGTGCCCAAACTTCAGAGGATATCGCCGCCCGAATTTGTTCCTGACACCGATCATTTGGAGAGAATAAACGATCATTTTGGAAATCTCGTGATTTGATCTACACTGCAACCAAAGAACATTTTCAACAATGTAAATTTAGCATTGGGAAACAAAAATAAAGATATGAATTATATTTCAATACGTAACATAGATTAGTGATAGGCATGCAATTAGTGATAGATATATTGAATCCGTGGCCATTATATTTTTATCCAAATATTTACTAAAATTTAAAAAAATCTAAATAAATATATTTTTGAAAATGAATTGTTTAGATCATTTAAAAAAATATTTCATGATTTTGATTGCAGATTTATCGACAGTAAATTTGTATATTTTACATTTATTACAGCATGATGATATTATTGTTTCATCAACTTTTTTGTCATTCTTAAGCCTCGTTTTAAAAAAATTTGTACGCAGAGCATGCTATTGCGTATATCGAATTAACCAGACATTTATTTCAGTGAAATGAAACATATGGAAATAACGAACAGTATTCAAGATCAAAACTCCTTATATAAAACAATACAGAATAGGATCAGAGCAAACAAGGACCTCCAAAACATCTGAGGTGGATCAGGTGCCATGGAGGAGTGAGCATCCCCTGCTGACCGGTCACACCCACCGTCTGCTCCTTGTCACGATCGGAAAATAACGGGAAAATCCGTCGGTGTATAAATAATGGACTAAGAATTAGTGTGAAAAACGCCCGTAGCATTTGACTCAGTAATAATTTGTATTTGCTGACAAGGTCATTGTATCGACCATGATAGAATTTACGAAATTATGACTTTGAACGAGACTGCTGGTATTTTTGAATTGTTTTATCAAGTTGTTTTTCAATAATTTACCTCGTTTAAGAAATTGTTCATACGTAGAGCATGCTCTTGCGCATCGAATCAACTGAGATATAAACTCCGTACGCAGGTGATGAAGGTATATTGCTGCATAAGTCGGGAAGTTGACGATTTAAAAGTTAAAGTCATCACGTTTATCATAAAGTTTGGTTGTTTGATAACCATTATCGTCTTTTTCAAGTAGTATATCCAAATATGAAAAAGATGTGTCAGACTCTATGGTATCTTTATCTCAAGTTCACCGGGATATATCGTATCGACATAAGAAAGGAAATTGCCATTGTGAATTGAAAATATGTCGTCGATACATCAAAATGTCGAGTTGAAGGTCACTCCAAGTGTTTTCTTCTTTTCACGCATAAGATTTTAGACAAATTCTGCTTCATATGAATACAAAAATAGGTCAGCTAATAACTGGGCGCAATTGGTACCCAGGGAAATTCCAATAAATTGTTGGAAGACTGGTCTCCAAAAACAACAAAAACAACATAGATATTGTCAATCAGAAACTCGGACATATTTTTGATGTCATCTTCAGAATACTTGTGTGTACATTCAGAATGTTTTTTAACAAAATAAAATAAAATAATAAAATGATTTTGCAAATGACCAATGACAAGGTATGTAATTTTACAACTTCCATTCTTATTGAAAAAGCAACTGACAATGATATCAAAAAGCCTGGACTTTAATTAATTGTGGGGAATAGTTGTGTATAGAGTTCAAAAGTTGAATATATTGTCGCACAGTACTCTTGAATTTTCTCCTTCACTAATGTTAATATCTTAGTGAGGAGTAAAGAAATAGGCTTGATTGAACATTTACTGGAACCCGCTATGTATCTTTGTTTGTAAGGATTTTTATGAAGTTTCGGAATCCAATATAGATATGGTAGTTCAAATTCATGATGGTTCTTTGGGATATACAAAATATTCAAAATTGACATATGATTTTGAACAATTTCTTCCCGCTATGTATCTTTGTTTGTGAGGGTTTTTATGAAGTTTCGGAATCCAATAAAGATATGGTAGTTCAAATTCATGATGGTTCTTTGGGATATACAAAATATTCAAAATTGACATATGATTTTGAACAATTTCTTCCTTAGAAAGGGAACGATGAGTATAAGTTGGATTACCACTTGTATAATTAAATCCAAATTCTTCTAAAATGCAATTATATATAAATAATGTGCCTTACAAACGAAGAATGTTGTTACCTGCTGTCTGCAGTCTGCAGGGCCCAGTATGTACTGATCATATAATCTATCTAATACTTTTTTCACTTCTTGGCTATTGAATACAGAATGATATTTGGTTTTTATATTGCCCCTCAATCTTTTAATACGCGACTGTAACATGGATCTGATACATTTAATCCATTATGACAAAGTGTCAACGTCTTTTTCATATCTGGCCCATCGCCTGGCGTAATCTTCTACAGAATCCATAATATTTAAGAAATTCCGACGCCATGCAGTTGAAGGATCGGGGTTCCCGAGCATTAAAATAAATACTAATTTGCATATGAAACAGAGAGCCCAGCAATACACTGATATTACTCTCCAATTGCATTGAATGATTGTTTACTGGGATGGCATTTGTAATAAGCAACAATACGTGGTCAGTCAAAGCCATTGTCGGCTTCTCTTTCATACGAAAAATAGTATCGTTTTCATTGAAGTTAAACATGCAGTAGATGATCGAGAAATATTGTGATCAATGTATAAAACTTTAGCAAGCTTGATCAAACAAAGTGGCATGCTGTTACTGGAATGATAGTTAATATAATTGTTAATTGATAATACGCCGTCATATCTAAATGTAGAGTTGAAGGCCACAGCAAGTGTTTTCCTCTTCTCATGCATAAGATTTTGAAGAATTAATGCTTCATATGAATTTTGAATAAATAATGCTTCATATGAATACAAAAAGAAGTCTTCTAAAAATGGAACTCAATTGGTACCCATGGGAAATCCAACGGAATGTTGGAAGATTTAAATCCAAAAACTACATACATGTAGTTATTGTCAATCAGAAACTCAAACATCTTTTTTAGATATCAATTTCAGAGTATGTGATTAAACCCAATCAGAAATAATTTTGAAAATGACGAATGGCAATGTAATTAAATTTACGAGTTCCATTTTTTAAAAGGCAGCTGTCTATGACGTTAACTTTAGCGACTTTAATTCATCGTGAGAAAAGGCTGTATCAAGTGTTGAAAAGCCGTACGTTTTGATATTGTTGGTTAAATGTTAAGATTTTAGATTGAGGATGTTTTAATTTTGTAGCGAGAAACTTGGGTGATTTTAACATACTTCATCTCGTATCCCGCCATAAAACAATTACAAGACGTCAATGGGCGACATCGCTCAGCTGAGCACTTGGCTAGGGGGAAACAAAAAACAAAAATCAATCCAGTATTGAAAAGCTTAAATGCATATAAGTGGCCCCGTCCTATCCCTAAAAGAGGGAAGGGGTACGATTTGAATAAACTTGCATATTCCCATGTAAAAATTTGTTCTTTCATGGTGGCCCAACCATACCCCTGTGGGTCATGATTTGAAAAACTTGATTGCACACCACATGTTTCTGAGGATATTTCCGTATAAATATAACCAATCACAGCTTTGTTGTTCTTATGAAGAGATTTTTATAGCTTTTTCCTGTATAATCCTAGGTAAAACGTTGATCATCTATTGTGGCCCCATCCTACCCCCGATTTGAAAAAAAACTTGAAACTACACCACCAGAGGATACTTCCACATTAGTTTCATCTTCCCCGGCCAAGTGGTTCTTGAAAATAAGACTTTCAAAACATGCCACCAATTTTTCACTATTTCTTAATTATATCCCCTTAAAAGAGGATGTGCCCATCATTTGAACAAAATTGAATCACTCAAGGATGCTTGTAGCAAGTTTTGTTGAAATTGGCCCAGTGGTTCTGGAGAAGAAGTAGAAAATGTGAAAAGTCGACAGATGGGCGGACAAGCGGACTAGAGAAAATGGTGATCAGAAAACCTCACATCGTGAAACTGTATTTATCAGATAATCTATGTTTTGCAATTGCAAATGATTGTTTTCAGTGTTAAGTATAGTTTACGGTTGTGAAACATAGATTATCGCGTTAACTATGGTTTACGGATGTAAAATATAGATTAACGTTGTTAACTATAGTTTACAGTCCGTAAACTATAGTTTACAACCGATAAACCTAGTTTATCGACTGTGAAACTATGTTTTGCTCATTTTTGTGAATTTGGCGTGCCATAGACGTGAATCTATGTTTAACAACAAAATCTATTGTTAACGTTTTATTACAGACAGATAAACTTAGATTAGTATTCGTAAACTATAGTTAACAACCGTTAGATATAGTTTTACAGATGAAAACTATACTTAAAGAATTGTTACATATAGTTTACGGTTTGTAAACTATAGTTTACAGTTGATAAACCTAGTTTATCAATTGTGAAACTATGTTTAGCACACCAAATTCACAAAAATGAGCTAATCATAGTTTCACAGTTGATAAACTAGGTTTATCGGTTGTAAACTATAGTTTACGGACTGTAAACTGTAGTTAACAACGCTAATCTATATTTTACATCCGTAAACCATAGTTAACGCGATAATCTATGTTTCACAACCGTAAACTATACTTAACACCGAAAACAATCATTTGCGATTGCAAAACATAGATTATCTGATAAACACAGTTTCACGATTTGTAAACTATGGTTTACAACATTTAACTATAGTTAACGATCGTAAATTATAGTTTACAGACGTGAATCTATGTTTATCAACAAAATCTATTGTTAACGTTTTATTACAGACAGATAAACTTAGATTAGCATTTGTAAACTATAGTTAACAACCGTTAGATATAGTTTTACAGGTGAAAACTATACTTAACGAATCGTTAACTATAGTTTACGGTTTGTAAACTATAGTTTACAGTTGATAAACCTAGTTTATCAATTGTGAAACTAGGTTTAGCCCATTTTTGTGAATTTGGCGTGCCATACTTTAGCGTTTCTGAAAACTTCAGTAAGAAGGGATCACTTCAGTTTGACACGTTGATGCACCCCATTCTCGAGTTTTTCACTCATATAGAGACGTCACCATATACAATATACTGGAGAAGGGTTTCAAATTTTTACTTTTACTCTGCACTCCAGGCCATGGAGCAATGAGAGATCTTTATTGTCTCTTTATTGCCTACACCTACCATGACAAGGGGCCTGGGTTTTTAAGGTCTCATCTGAAAGGACCCACAGCTTTCACTTCAAAGTGCTTGGCATTGCTTTATGTCAGAAAATATTGCTTGTGTAAGAAAGAGGATTACTTAATACACAAATATGGTCCCAGGATCACAAAACTTTTGACAGAAATTCAGTAATTTATATAATATCTGGAATTAGCTAAATACAGGTGGTTGTGAATCGGCAATGACATGTTTGACCATATTTCTGATTATATTTGTTAACAATATATTCAGATTCTGAGGAAATCCACTTCAGCATTTTCTTTTAATTCTTCCCTGAAATATTTTTTGCCAAACACTGGAATCATTTTTTTTTCTTCTTGAGATACCTTGTAGACAGAAACAAAAACCTGAATAAAACAGTCTACTTGTTAAATGCTCTTCACTTGACTTCCATGTCAATAAAATGAAATCAAATCCAATAAAATCAATATATATAGGTGATCATTTTTTCATTTAACTTCCTTTTATTAATAAAAAAAACTACTCACAACCAGTATATGTGAACTAAAAATAAAAATACACATACATGTAATTGCACCAGTCATGACAATACAGATACAAATAGGAAAGTTTCTTAGGTTAATCTAGCATACACAGATCCTAACCTTCCATACATACAGTTCCATACTCTAATGTACAATTAAATGTACATGAAGAATTTTACATGTATCTATTTCTAAAACCATATAATCAAATTTATCACTCCAATCATTTCTAAAACAATATTATTCACATCATTAAATTGGCATTTATATGTTTCATCTTACAAGAGAATTTTATCAAAAAATGAAACACATATCTTAAACATAATCATTTTTTAAAAATTTCAAATGACCAATCTTTATTTCCATTAAAAAATCTATATTTGTATTGGGTGTATGTACATGTCATTAATTTAAAATCAGCCTACCTTTTAATTTTTATTTCTTTGTTAATTCAATGTATGTTTTCTATTTGATCTAACTTTTTACTTCTCACAATGAAAACAGGAAGTGACCAACACTGCAGTATTCCAGTCTGTGATCAACAGGCATCTCTCCAAATAATGGTCAAAATGCAGGTGCTTGAACACCGTTCAATAAAGCTGTTAATGGGTTTTTTTCTTTCTAGCTATGTAATGCCAGTGTAAGCCAGAATTGTATGCCAACCTTTAGTTCTAAAGTGGGCCATATCCAGCATTCATCAAAGCATCCTCCTTTGGAAGATAAAGAAAAGAAAAATTAACAAACTGTTTCAAAGAATTACGGAGTTGTTGATTTTTACATTGCAATGATCTTTTGGATTTTTTTAAAAAATATTTAAGTCACAAGAAGCTTTAAGATAAATAACAATAACAATCTATAGTCTTCAAAAATATTAACAAGGTTAGAAAAACTTTTTACAAATAGAAAATATCTTTCCATCAAATCTCTAAAAATTACCATTGGAAATATTCCTAAGTGCACTGACCCCACTTGTGTGATAAAAGTGATAAAGGGTTAGGGCATATATTGTTAATGTGAAACAAAGAAATGTTAAAATGTACATATTACAAGTGTGTGTTTCAAATTGTAGTGTTGTACATGACAATTATTATTACAGTAAAACTTGCTAACAAGGGATTCAGTTAATTTAAATAATTTTTGGTTATAAGGAATAATTTGGAATTTTTCTGTCATTCTTTTCATAAATCGCAGAGAGAAACTTGACAATTAGAAGAATACTTAGTTGCAAGGAATTCCACTATTTAATAGTGATTTGCTCCTTTTTAAGGTGATCTATAAGAAAGTTGATGTCAGCCGGTTAACCCCTGAATATTTTGTCTAAATCTACTCAGCTTTCCCATACAATAAAAGTGTACAGTTACAAGTACATAAAGTATACTTAAGCTGTTGTATACATTGTACAACTTTTAGCACTGGAATTTTTTTCTACGTGTATCAACAAACAGTAAAGCATGCTAATAGCGAACATGCTTATAATGAATTGACATTTACAGCAAAGTGATTTTCATTCCCCATGACTAAATACAATTTCAAACATAATGGATATAATGAATTAGACTTGTAACTATGCAAAATTGTCCATCCCTGGCACTTTGCTATAAGTGTATTTTACTCTGTATACTCAATTTCTCCTTAATGCTGAGATGTATAGTACCTCAAAAAAATACTTTATAAAAGTTTAACAGTGTTTGTTTTTAAAAGTGGAAATGTTATGGAAGTAATTTTAAAAGATAATATGTATCCATAAATCCTTAAAGTTAACAACATCAAAATGCCAATATCTGGAGTATAGACAGTGGTAAATGTGTATATCTAATAATGATAGCCATGAAATTTATGAATTGTCTGATTTTTGCAGTGTGCTTGACATCAGGATTTAGAGCTTATTAAAGGGACCAATCCATTTTTTTTTTTACTTATATGTCTTTCCATAGAGAAATATTTTTTATCAGGAAGAGAAAGGTGCATACACAACATCACAATGATTCATACCCAAGAAAAAAAAATTAAAATGAGTTGACCTAAAATAAATAATTATCAACTATAAAACAAACCATTGCATACAAGATAATATTTCATTTAAATATTATGCCAAAGAACAGACGTTGAAAATGTAAAATATCAATTTTTAAAACAACTGGGGTCCATCGCGTATTCAAAATGTTGGTTTTATCATTAGATTTCAACCAAAATTTAAACTAGAGGCTACTGTGAGCTCAGAAAAAGAAGTTCCCTGCTCCCATAAAAGTCACATGGCAAAGTTCATGGTTTATAAATATTTGTCTGATTAAAACATAAAGCGGAGTTACACAATGGCACTATGTAATAAAGATCCTGGGAAAGACTCATTATTCAGTAGTAAAGCCTGTAAAGGAGGAGTTGTGGATAAGATGGGTACCCCCTAGTGTAACAGACAGACAAACTGGTAGATGGGCACCTCCATCACTATATCCTCCCACTTTTTAAATATTGAAATAAGGCATTAAAGTTAAAATTTATAATGAGCTGTAGGATTTTTGACAGTAACAACTTAAAAATGCAAAATTAAAAACATTCTATATGTAAAAAAAAATCTCAAAATATGCTTTCCCCCTCAAATTAGGAACAAATACAAACCACAAGATTGTAGAAGGTTTTTGTGATGAGGTCATCAAAGAACTTCTGTTCTGTGGCATACACTGAACTGTTGGTCCCCAGTTTCTTGTATTTCTGCTCCAAATTATCCACCACAAAGTTGGAGATTTTCTTGGCATTCTTTGGTGGTGGTTTCCTCCCCTGAAGGTATGTGGACTGAGTCCCCGCAGCTTCTAACAGGTACTTAAAGGTCTGTAAATCACAAGTCAAAACATTACTTGTCATATTTATGTAGAGACACTTACCATATATAGCTTTGCTTGTTCCTAAATCAAACTCTTAAGAGCTTTTGCAGAATCACCTAATTCCTCTATTATCTGAATATCTTCATACACAAAGTTGCTTTGAAAACTTCTGGAGTTTGACTTCATTAAACAGCCTTATTTATAGAATCAATGTACATTAATCATAAAACTGTATGTAAGTCAATTCAAAATGTTCATTATTCAACAGAGACTTACAGGGTTTACAGGTAATTCATCTTGTTCAAAATGACCATCCCACAGTGAGACAGTCAAGCTGGCATTGGGCTGTAGGAAAGACATAACCAAGGTTAATTTTGATAAGACATTTAAAAATCAAATTTCACAGTATAACAAGAGTTAAAATCTATCCAAAAACATATATAAATACATGAAACAGTAAAAACTGACAGTGTAAAAAGCCCACTTGTAATCAGGAAGCTAAAAGAAATTTTCCACATCTAGGTATTTCTAAAGTGATAGGAAAACTTTTGTTCCGTTAGAGCCCTCAATACTGAAAATATTTTTTATTTGCAAGCAGGAAACTTTATTTTCTGGTAATTACATGAGATGGTCTGTTTGAAAAATTTCATTTTCATGTATGTTTTTATTTGCGTAGATTATAAACAATACCAAAAATTCATGAAAATTCTGTCTGGCCTATAAATACCAAATATGGTGCATGTACTATCTGTCTCTTACAAAAATTTGGATATATACAGTACTACAGTACTTCATTTACCCTGTATTATCATTCCAGTAAAGTTTGTGAAGGATGAACAAATAAACACTTTTTTGTAGGCTTTATCAGATTATCTGTTATTTATTTTTGATAAAAGCCCTTTGCAAATAACATCTGACAATACATTTATGTAAATTTAAAAAGGGTTAACTTTATAAGTTACTGAAACATGTCTAACTTCTCTTTAAGAAGCTAAAATCATCAATGACTTAGTGAATAACTGAATCATTACCATTTTCTGGGTTTTCTCCCACTTCCATGATTGAATTACATTTTTGGCATTCCTTTGAGTGAACTCCTGTACAATTCCTACCGGTGGCTTTCCTTTGAACAGGGGAACCTCATGTGTTCCCGAGGCTACACAGTTTCTAAAGAAAAAAAAATATCACCACAATTAACAAAAGTGATTTAAACAAAAGTATTTGTTCAAAGGAAGATACAAGTAATTTCCAGAATGCCAACATATACATTGGGGAGCCAAGTAATACATTTGACTTGTGCTCCTTTTCTTATGATACAGCGTATCTACTGTAAAATCACATATTTTCATGGGGTCAAATTTTCATGGTTGAAGGAAAAAATGTGGATGAACATTTTAGTAGTTGTACATATGAAAATTTCCATTTCGTGGTGGACATGAATTCGTCTATTCATACCTCAAAAACAACGAAAATTAAACACCCACGAAAATTAGTGATTTCACAGTACTTTATGCAGGTATATTCAGTAAGTATAAATTGCTCACCCCTCAAACATGGGCACTACCCCCCAGGCCAGGATCTGTTCATCCCCCAGAACCAGGTCCCCGTTCTTTATGGAGTGGAGGGTTCCTGGTACATCATGTTCTGGTTTCATCCGGTAAATCAGGTCCAAACCAAACAACTGAATAATCAGGCAGGAGTAATTGTCATAGAAAGGGTGTAACAGCTGAAAATATTAAAATATCAATAAATAATACACCATCACAGCATTAATCAAACTGGCAAAGATGCACATTTTCAATGCCTAAATTCATATCCAAAGGTCAATTACTTTGGAAGAAA
The DNA here is from genome assembly GCF_032062105.1 of Saccostrea cuccullata. Classification (NCBI taxonomy): domain Eukaryota; kingdom Metazoa; phylum Mollusca; class Bivalvia; order Ostreida; family Ostreidae; genus Saccostrea; species Saccostrea cuccullata. Next base: position 1,104,672 of record NW_026920935.1, on the reverse strand, counting down.
ATGGTTTTCTGGAAAATACTGCAGTAAGATAATTTTTTATCTTTGCAAATTTAAGAAATTTAAATTTGAAAAGGAGACCATTCTACCTGTAATTTTGTGTTTCAGACAAAACTTGTTAGTGATACTCAACAGGAAAATAACCCTCCTATAATCATTCCCATTTAAATCCTTTAAATCTAAATTTACTTTAGTTAAAATCTGCATAAAAACTGAGAGTAGATACCATATACGCAGAATGTTTAGCAAGGATTTAATTTTGGCATTATTAGCGAAGGTGTTGAGATTGCTAAATTGAATTAATTAAAAATTAATTGTATTTTTGTATTTGTATTAGCTATTTTTAGTGAGCATTTTGAAATTTCTAAAATTACATCTCGCTAGAAAAAAATACTAATTTTTAAGGACAAATCGCTAAATTTGCCTCTCCTTAAAATTTCCACTTATACAGTATTAGAAGGTATTAGGCAAAAATATCCTACATCCAAAAGATAATCTTTTGCAACAGACAAATTTCACTTAAAATTTCGTTATAATAAAATACATTACATTTGATTTTAAAATTCTTTATATACATTTTAAAATCTTACTTTGTGGTCATCAAGAAATTTAGGAGCAATTTGGAAGCTGTCATAATCATGCTTCAGTGTGACAAACTTTTCTTCCTTTCCGTACCCCTCTGGAGTCTCCTCCATATCTAGCACCTTCTCTCCCGGGGAGACCCGAACAAAGCAGTGGACGTAGTAGCCATCTAAAGAGGGTGGGAGTGGCAGGTCATTATAAAGAATCTTACAATGTAAACAAATCATCTGATTCTGACAGATCCAATATTAACTTCATGTGCCAGTATAATAATATTTTGGAAGCTTTGTTCCGAATTCTCATGCTTACGATTCTATTGGTTGGAGATAATTACCTGGTAGTCCATAGGCCTGGACCACTCTGGCATTGAGCCCCATTTTGACCCTGTACCTGACAGACTGAGCCAGAGGAAGGTTGTCAGCCACCGCTTTAGCTCCCTGTTTTTTAACATCCAGCTGATCCTGAAGCCATTGTAGTAACGCATCGTCTTCTTCATCTGTTGATAAACAAGCAAATTAATGCTAATATCTGAGTAAAAGTACTCCTAAATATGACATTTGGAGATTAAAATCTTAGAGTTATATGTAAATTTCTCATACTACATTCAAAATGTTCTCATACTACATTCAAACCTAATATCATTTGAGAATTGAGATACTGTGATTTTAAAAAAAATTCTCAAAGAAAAATTGGCTGGGAATTCTCCATCACTCTGACATATCCATCACATTCAATATATCAGTGATCGCGATACTGAGGTTCAACGGTACATGTACATGTATGTCTGAATTCAATAACAACATTTAAAGGTGCATGTATATCATAACTTCACAACAGGGCTGAAGTGCTTTATCTAACACACTAATCCTCCTCCAACATCATACTCCCTCTGAACCTAAGCTTACCGACTGCCACCTCATTAGACTGTTGTATTCTCTGAATCATCTCCCTGACTGATTTGGGATAGTTAAAATGTTCCTTGTAGCTGCTGAACACCCTCTGTTCTGATACTGTGGGGCGGGCTGGCTCCGAAAAGTAATAACCAGAGGAATAGGGTGGCATTGGGACTACTCCCTAAAATATAGGTAACATGTACATGACGTTAGAGCAAAATACTGGTACTTCATACAAATGTACATTTTATTCTGCATTTACTACTATATCCTTTTCTTTGGCAATAACTACATGTGTACATGTACAATGTAATAATTTTAATTATTATCAAAAGTATGAACATGTAATTTTGCAGAAATACTGTACGTGTACTTAAAAAAAGCGGACTTTATATTTTAAAGCCTTTGGATACAGCTAAGGAATCATTTATTTATACAATATATGACACATTAGTATATTGCACTAATTCATGAATATGCTAACAACTGAATACCCAGTGATTGTGCTAAATTTTGAATATACATGTACCAATTTATGTACAATTACAGAATTCAATGATAACTGTAGATCACTTAATTTTCGCGACACCTTATTTTCGCGAGATAGTCATTGACTTTTTATAAGCGAGACAAAATTTTCACAAATTGTGGTCATTGCACTATATAATCCTAAGGTATTCTATCATACGCGAGAATGAAATTTTTGCGAGCATACTGTCTCGCGTAATTACGCGAAAATAAAGTTCTCGCGAATAAAAAGTGATTTACAGTACAGATTGTAAAAAAATTGGCATTTTCCCCCCTGGGAGAAGAGAGGGGGTTACTACACTGCATGATACACACCTGTTGTGCTGGCAGAAGTCTGATTAGGATGGAGCAGGCTGGGACAGCCGGGAAGGAATCTAGGTCATTAACCAGATTCTTGGCTTTAGTGGGAGGGACCCCATTCCTCAATCTCAGCTGTGTACCACCTACATTTAACTTGCCATCCTAAAACATATTTGTATATTGATGATTCTTAAATGTTGTTCTGTTTTGCAGGAATTAAATAGGTATGCAGGAAAATAATCCCATGAGCATTAAATACAATGTTGGTGGTACAAGTTAACAAACACCTTGAACACTGGAACAAAACAGCTGCCAATGACGGAGATTTTGTCCGTGAGCACGTCCTCAGTGTAAACCCTCAGAAAGATGACCATGTCCGGGTCCATCTTCTTCTTCTGGTCATTAACGGTCAGTTTAAAGTCAAACATGGGACATCGGGCCGGACTGTTCAGGAGGGGTAGGGCCAGGAGAAGTTTGGCGTCATTAGCCGTCTTAATCAGCCCTGTCACCTGTAGGAACAGAACAAAATCTCACAGATAAAGTTGATAATGTATAGATATGTATAATGCAAGTACTATCCGTTGTTGTCATAGGTTAAGCAACTAATTAACATCGTACATGTATATCTTTCAAGGGAGAAAAACAGCATCATTCTTATGAAAACTAACTTTCAATGTATTTCTGTGAGAGCTGTCGCATTGGAATATCTGGTAGTTGTTGGAATGATAGTATGATGAGTAAATTGAAGTACATGTACATCTTATAAATCTAAAAGATAAACTCAGTTGCTCTCTGTTTTTCCACTGTAAAAGTGTCATAAATCACATAGGCTGTGATGAAGGCATCATCTACTCACTGTTGGATTACAGATCAACATAATGTAACAATAAATGTCGAGTCTTTTACACTCACCTTAATCATTGAGGAGTTATCAGGAATGAAGCGAACACTGTCAATGTAGAAGTCAAATGCCTCTGACAAACCTGTGGGCATGGGGTTACTAGCCATGGTGGTGGAGTTAGGCTCGACCCATGGCTCCTCACTATCCTGGGGTTTAGGGGTCTTAACAACAGGGGTCCTTCTAGGAGCAGGCTTGGGTTTGGGACTATCAAAAAATTAAAATAAGTTTGTGATCCCACTTTCTTTGAATGAAGAGAGAAGTTTAAAAGATAAAACAGCTTAAGAAATTATGGATATAAGAAACATATCTACACTAAATTCAAGAAATCTTAGACTTTGATCTGTAGCTAACCTAGGTTTTCGGACTGGACTGTGTCGTGGGGAGTGGGTAGCCAGTGGTGGTACCTGATTGGTGGACCCGGCAGGTAGTGTGGGGATAGGAGTCACCCCCTTAGGTCTGGCCCTACCCTCAGGCTCATTGCGAGGATCATACACAATAACCACCACCTCTGAGTTATATCCAAGGACAGTGTCTGAAGTATCAAAAAGAAACTGAGGTAAGTCAAATACAGTGTCAATGATTGTAACCATAACTTATCATTAAGCCTGGGACAATAAATATCATTCAGTATATTTATCTACTCATTTATATATATATCATTACTAAGCTCTTCATTACCCTGCAGTAAAGTCTTCTTCAAACTGAGGAAAAACAAAATTTTTCTAAAAAAGTAAACATTTGGGAAAAACCCACCTTCCTGTTGTTCTGGTACAGGGGAGGCTGTATCTGACGAGATCAGATTCTGGGGGAGTGCCCCGGGGTGGAGCGTGAACACAAAGTCCCCGTCCTGTAGAGACCACTCCACATTAGCCAGAGAGTCGACTGAGGACCTGCCCCCACGGGACGCACGCTGGAACAAAGGGATTCTGGCCCAGCCAAGCGGTACACTGGTTCCTGAAATACAAGACAAGCCAAGTGTGTACTTATGTTAACTGTGAGATACAACTCTTAAACTAGAAACATAGAAATTACTGCTTATGCATGAAATACACTTTGTACACAATAATTCAGAATCTAAAAAAAAAAATTATCCTTGTATTACAGAAAGGAATATTTCCATGTATACAAACTTCTTGTGATTTTTTCCAGTAAATAATGTCTGAATATCCATTTTTACAGTTTTTGAATGAAAGCTTTCTACAATAATTAAAACTGCAATCACTTATTAAATCAATGCATATTCTTATTATAACCAACTGTAAAGAAGTTGAATCACATCATTTACAATTAAATGTTAATGAAATAGAACAGTAGGACTTACTTAATGCCTCTGGGCCTGGCTTCCTGTACTCCACACGAACAATAGCGTAAGGAAAAGCACCTAACTCCCTCTCAACATCCAGTTCTGAAATGTCCAAACTGTCAAATACAAACTTGTCCTCATAAAAATGAACCTCATATATAGTATTTCCATAGTTGTCCTTTGTTATGGATGTTGTGACAGCTTTCCCCATAGAGAGACGAGATCGGAGCTTAACACTTCCAAAGTAGGCATGGGTGTGGATCTGCAGACCTTCAGCATCTACATTAGCCAACCACTGTTCCTGTAAACCAAAATCAGAAGAAATTAACAGGAAACTAATGCCATTGTTATCATTTAAATGTTTTTTTTATTTGCTGCAGAATTAAGATAGTGTGATTGTTGTATTATCATTATGAAAATGTTTGCAATCTAAAGCTTTAAAAACTGTATACATGTACAAAACTTATTCTTTAACATACTGTGATTGTAGGAATTCCATGTAGTATTAGCTTAGATGTACAATATGTATACATGTATAGTACTTACCCTTTCAACCACCTCAGAAGGAATGATAAGTCTAAGTATGATGTCTTTAAGCCCACAGGGGTTGAGGAATCCTGGGATACCAGGGGTGGGCGGGGCACTTTGTACCTGTCCCAGCCTTGATCCAGGTGTACTACAAAATCAATATCAAAATCAATGCATAGTAATAAACTGACATTTTATGTCAGTTTCCTTCATCTCCAATTTATGTTGTAAAGCACAAACATAATGTATGTAATGTATGTTTGACAAAATGACAACTAAACCTTTCCTTGTAATAGATAGTATGTATTTGCAGTGAGGTATGTGTATTTACCCTGGCCTTTGTCTGTTGAGGTAGGGAATTTCCAGGATATCCTTCCCATTTTCCAGATGAATCCAGGCCATCTGGACGTCCACCGTATACAGTTTACAAGCTTCTCTTAGGAAAACCTAAAAATCAAAATACTTTATTTAGAAAATTATAACAATCCTGTTTGCTCACCTTATGTTCTGTTTATTTAACTTAAAATTCACTTCTGAAATGCTATTTAAATATTTTTGGATAACTCCCCATTTCTAACCTCCTTCATTTGCATATAATCTCGAGCATTCATGAACTTTTCCCTGAGTAGTTCCAGCAGGGCTAGACTGAAGTGTTTCAGAACACTGGGCTGCCAGCCCTGCATGAAGCATTGGTCCCAGATGTACATCACAGCAGGGGTGTCCAGCACACTCACAAAACCCTGGGGAAAAACAAAACAGATTCAAATATAAGATGTCAAATCTGGTAAACATTATATCTGTAAATGAAACTGCAGGTAAATGTAGAACATATACCTGTAGAGTGTAAAATTTATTTCTTAAGTGGATTAAAGTTTCATGTATCCATACATACAAAGTGTATCAGAGAAACATTGGTATTACTGGTGTAAGACAATCTTTCTAGCTATTCTTTGACTGTGTACTTACTACATGACAATAAACACATTTGTTTATTATCATATTTATATTACCATATTTTTTATATGTACATTACAGCTACAGTGACTAAACCAGTACCTCTCCAATCCATCTCCTGATGAAGACGAGGGGGTCAGCCAACAGTTCATTTGACATGTACTCCTCCCTCTTACTCCCAGGGGTGGCCTTCAGTAGTTCCTCGGCTTTGGCCTTCTCCGAACTTATCAGATGCATCAGAAACTCCTGTAATTTTATCCAAAGAAACATCATTGTTTACTTGCTAGCTTGTTCCAAGGAAAAAATCATTTTGTATCCTCAAGCTCTGATTCCTCTTGATGTTTGAGTTTAAAGGATTGTATTAAATTGATTTAAGGGGAAAATATTATTTTCCTCTGCAGTTGAGAAAAAAACTTTCCTCCTACCTTTTTATTGACCTTCATATTTGTCTTGGCAATGGATTTCAAGTGAGTGTAAAGGTCAGGGTCAGACAAGCTCAAGGTCATCATAACCTGCTCAGCAATGGCAAATACTTGTGGCCAGGTGGGAAAACAGCTAGAGTTCAAAAGGTCAAGGTACATTGCCAACTCATACACATGTTCCCCTGCAATAAATGTTAATATGCTTTCTATTAATGCATGTTTAGGAGAATTGCTAAGGTCAAAATATTTTTGCAACTCACGCAATGATACAAGCTGATCCAAAAATAAATAATGTCTTACACCAATCTCTTAAATTGAGCAATGCCATTTTACAGGAAGTATAGGTTTCCATATTAAATTAATCTTAACAAAGCTATATGTTCATGCACCCAATACAAGTACATGCACATGAACATAGTAATATATGATAATTTGTAATAATAAGATACTGTAGACGTACTTTTTTCCATGGGGTCATAATTCCGCAGAATCTCAATTTCTGTTTAATCCATGTGTAGAAAATTACGCGGATTTCCTAGATTGTCACTATATGCCTTACTTTTATATAGAGAACGCTTGGACAAATTTCCGTGGAAAATTTGTCACTGCGTACATAGCGTAAATTAATACCACACAGAAAAAAGTACTTCTACAGTAATTAATATCAAACATAAACATATAATTTGAAAACACAGTTGTAATATGTCCACTTTTAAGTGTATGTTTGTAATATGTCCACTTTTAAGTGTATACGCTCCCACTATTATTCATGACAGTAATCAGTTCACCCCTTACCTTTCTCTGTGGTTTTTTCTGATGGAGCTTGGAACGCTATCTGGAGTGGAAACAACCAGTGGATGAGGTAGGGCTCATAGCTTCTGTCATAAACATACAGAATGTTCAGCACGCGCGACGCCTCCCTCATGTGGTCTGTGGACTTAAAGGCTACCATACTGGTCGTCTTATTGTAGGTCTGAAAATCAGAAGAGCACCTGTTCATCGTAGCTACCTCTGGTTGTCAATAAGGAGTTCTCAGAGTATGTATTGAGAAGAATGTTGATGTATACCTCAATGACTGCTGTTTCAATCAAGCCTGCTATTGGTGAGTTTGTGGCTCTTGTGATTCTTAATTCCTGAATGCCTCTACTGACTGCTTTTCCAAATCTCTCTCGAATAATTTTCTCCAAATTCCTAAAATCATTTCAAAATCATTAACTTATAGCTCTTTTCAAACTCTGCACATTAAATGGATTAAAACAATTTACAAAGCGTGATTTTTTAGATACTAATACTTCCATGGTTTTAATAAAAGAAACTTACGCTTCAGGCATTTTCTTCCTCTCCTCTCTGAAGAGTTCATCTGACCACATGAATGTCCTTAATGAGCCAGGTAACTGACGACCATGCATCTTCCCAGCCACGTAATCGTACTTTCTAGGGTCCCTCTGAAGAATGGCTTGTACAGCTCGACCAATCAGATCACTCTGAGGCCCCCACAGGGGCGGGGGATCCCCCTCAACTTTATGAATCATGCCTAGAATTGTGTACAATATATAATGTAGATAATTTGCTATATTTTTTATCTGTATGTGTAATTTTTTATTTTCTTAATACATACATGTACAAAATATTCCACTCTGAAGATTCTCATCACTAAGTGCTATTACATAATTGTAAGTCTGCACTTGCTTTTTTCAGTTTAAAATAAAGTAAACTGATATTTTTTTAGGGTTAGATGCATGCATTATTAATTTCAATACCACATTCCTTCCCACAATATGTATTCTATTCAAGGACATTACAATAGTTGTTTATAGGACCATACACCCATCACCTTCTTGTTAACATGCAAACACTGAATATGCAGATTACTGGGTTCTTTGTTATAGGGAATTAAATACACGTAATGATACATGTTATGTTAATATATACTGCAAATGTATTATATCTAGCATGTACGATATTTGGTGGAAACTGAGTTTTGAACAAGTTAGCGTAGATTTAATTTAGCGCATTTCTTATCATTCTTATTTATGTATATACATGTAAGTACAAAACATTTAGTGTTGTACTTGAATTAGTGGAAGTATCTTTCCACCAAAAGCGCTGAAAAGAATACACAGCCAAATGTAATACATTTACAGTAATATCTATTTCTACACACAAAGAAATCTTATACACACTAACAGATTTCATCAAGTTTCATGAACTTCTTCTTCTTTTTTTAAAAAAATTTTTGTTACATCTCTCCTCACAAAATTACTAAAGAGGACTAGGCTAGCTATTGTTATACATATGCATAATTTAACAAATACAGGTTGATTACTACATAATGATAAACATAAAACAAAAAACATTTCTTCTATATTTGAAACATTTTTGATACAAATACATGAATGTGTATTTAGGGATTGTTTTCATTGCATTCTTGGAAGTTTCATTTTTTTTTTTCTCCATTATTTCATATTTAATGTCAATAACATACAGTAACACCCAGACATTGAGACAGGTTAGCTGTAACTTACAGAAGCATGCACACTCACCACTATTTTTACCAGCTAATCAAAAGAGAACCAGTATTCTTATTCATTATGTGGGTAAAATTATAGACTTTGACTTCTAGATTTGTCAGTAAACAGAAAACATATTTTTCTTTATGTGTTTTCTTTAAACAAATTAATCTATCTCCAATTTAAAAAGAAAGAACTTATAAATTATTTAAATCATGAAATACTGCAATGCTTAACATTAAGACTGAAATCAAAATACTGAGTATTTAAAAGCTTTAAATAAAATATAGATTTTAAAAATACATGCTAAAATTAGGGTTCATAATTAGCAGGGAATAACTTTTAACTACTGAGAAGCTATTTGAAAATAAATAAAGTAATGTATTAAATGTATTTTCAAGAAAAATATCTACACTACAGTACATAATGTTTTTCAAAGGAAAACTATAAAGGTATGAAAGCTATGGGAACATCTGTATACTCTAAATTGTATGATGTTTTTATAACTTTTGTCTATTTTAATAAAATTATCAAATAATATTTCCAAGTGTACTTCATAAATTAATCACCTACGTGGCTGAATGGAGAGGAGTTTGAGATTAATCATTTTATGAATACATGTGTAATACCTCGTATTGTGGCTGAGTTTGGTTTATCTGTAGAGCCGGAGGATACCGATGACACAGCTGTTGTCGGTTTGACGCGGCTTGGGGCTGGAATCTTTAACATTCTGTTCAGTTTGTTCTCTAGCTTTATCTCATCTTCTTTTTGTTTCTACAACAATAAACAGTGTTTGTGAACTTATAATGGTAATAAGTAGGAAATTTTCTATTGTAGCAAACCATCTGTCAATTATACATGAATTTCATGTTACTACATGTATGAACTTTTAGCAATGTTTAGAAAAGAATTACTAGCAGAAATTAATAATAAGTCAAACAAATCTAGACCAACATCTTCCATTCTTCATGTGTTTTTCTCATGAGTTAAATAATTTAAAACATGATATATTACGCCTTATTCATTTACATACACTGTGAGTATATTTGACGAAGTTTGAATGACCCCTGATGAATTCAGTCAATATTGGGAGCATCTCTGATGAATAAATTTTGCACAACTGGACTACATGAACTAATAAACAAATTCAATTCTTCATATAACTTTTTACTCCTGAAGAATATGTACAAAGGAAGAAATCTTTTTACAGAAACAATTTCAAATATAATTCCTTTTAAATATATCTTGCAATTAGCACATTGCAGATTATTAAATATTTTTTAGGGGTTTTTTTTGGCACAGATATTTGTTGGTATGTAGACTAATCACTTACTTTGAGATCATTTTCCTGTTTATACTCTTCCCTCTCCAAACCTCTGAGAAAGATGTTGTATGTATGCTGTAGAAACTGCTCGTACTCATTGGGCTGAGTAGTGCTGTAAACATATGACATACATGTATATAATATGTGTGCTGTAGAAACTGATCATACTCATTAGACTGAGTAGTGCTGTAAATATACATGTGTATAATATGTGTGCTGTAGAAACTGATCATACTCATTAGGTTGAGTAGTGCTGTAAACATGATATATATAATATGTGAATATCTATATGATATATTGACACACTTTTCTTCTTCATCATTAGAAGAATGTTTAATGCTGCCATTGAATAGCTTTAATTTTTCAGTAGAATATACATGTAATTTATAAATGTAAAGGTACATACAAATCAAAAGATATAAGATTTATAAAACCTAAAATTGCAAACATACTCTCTGATAAGTTTGTAATAAACCCAGATGTATATGAATCCCAAAAATGTAATACTTGTCTCACCTTGTGTTGAGATTTTTGCCTAACATGACACTGTAGTGTAATAGATGTCTCACCTTGTGTTGAGATTTTTGCCTAACATGACACTGTAATGTAATAGATGTCTCACCTTGTGTTGAGATTTTTGCCTAACATGACACTGTAATGTAATAAGTGTCTCACCTTGTATTGAGATTTTTGCCTAACATAACACTGTAATGTAATAGATGTCTCACCTTGTGTTGAGATTTTTGCCTAACATGACACTGTAGCCTTTCTCCTTGACACACTTATACACTTGGCTGTTGAGGTAGGCCTGTGCCTCCTTCAGTATCTTCTGTTTCTCCATGGCAGTCATATTGGGAGGTTCCTGTTTTTGTAATGTATTCATTAGTTTTTTATACAAAGTCATATACAGAATTTTTTTTAAAAATCCAAAAATACTGGGAATAATTACAACAAAAAAAAAAAAAAAACAACAAATAAATACATGAAATCCTTTTGAAGATGCTTCTCTTTTATATACCAGTTAATAATTCTAACAATTATTATGCTATTCTAAAAACTTGCAAAATGTGAGCACTTTTCATTTCCAAAATCAATTACATGCATCTCATTAGTCTATGGTATTGATAGTTCATATATCTGTACATGTATTTTAGACTCTGACCAGTATCTGAGGGTTCCATGTGGCCTTGGGGAGGTACTTTTCTACAAACACCTCCCCCAGGGTCTGAATCAGGGCCTCCTTTCTCTCGGGTTTACTGAACTGTTTCTCCACCTTACTGGCCAGAGATTGTGCAATCTTGGCCTCCATCTGGAAAAAAGCATATTTCATATACACTCGCAAATATACTTGTGATTTGAAAATGTGTGCATTTAAAAATAGCATTACAATAACCTGCATATTAATTTATAATTTTGCATTCAACGGACAATGATGTGCTAATTCATGAATACCACTAATACATCATTAATAATTGCCATAAATGGTGTATTTGTGTGTAGTGCTAATTCATGGATACACCAAATTCAATACACCAAATTATGTTCATGTATAGTAGTTATGATTTCTGAAATCATGCAAATCATGTAATTAACTGATAAAATGAAAACTTATTTCATTTATTCAGAATCAAATGCATCAATTGTACAGGATATTGTATTTCAACAATTCCTGCTACAGTCTGGACTTACCGCATGCCATGGTGCATCTGGAAGTAACGTCTGTTGATAACAGGAATTAATCCAGTCCACTGAGAATGGATTTTTGTCTGATTTTTTGGAAGGATCCTCTCGATGAATTGACATTGTCAAACAATAATTTAAATCCAAGGAATTAAAACTTAGAAATACACTATGTAAGTTCACATTTACAAGCGTACAGATATAAAAAATAAATGATTGACACAGCACATAAAAATAATACAATATCCCTTGTACCCTGCAAGTCTATGTACAATGTTTTACATGTTTATATCACAACAAAACACAGTTTTCTGAGAGTCAGCTAAGTTACTAAGGCTTGAAGTTCTGGGGGATTTTCTCCATAGCAATGTTTAGCTAATGCATTTCGGTAGGAGTTTTCATGCTGAACACTCTGCAAAAGAAACAATGTAAAGGCATGAAAAATATTTAATTGTACCATATGAGATTATTTTCATAAAATGACATTTTGATAAAACAAGTTACTGTGCATTCTATCTGTGCTTCATGTGTCAACAAACGTAACCATAAAACCATTAACAGAACCCTAAAAGAAAATCGTGCAAAATTTAATTCTTCTCACCATAGAAGAAGTTCTACATTTGGCCAGACAGAGTTCAAAGTGATCAGATACGGAGCCAAGGGCTATGTCTAATCCCTCACGTGCATTAGTAAGAATCTTCTGTAGTAATGGTCTCTGAAAGAAACAGGCTGAAGGATAACTTCCTTGTCAAAAGAATATACAGAGGTATTCAACTAAAAAGTTTATATAATAGGTCCAAAAATTATGATACAAATATGGGAAGAAATAGGTTGTGTAATATGCAGACTTAGGGAGCTTTAACAATACAAGACAGTTTCTTTAGTGTGTTTGCTGTACCTTGTCTGGCTTTAGACAACAGGATACACAATATTCATACACAACACAACAGGCATTCTTCACACATGTATCACAGCGATGCTTTGATGTGGATTTAGATCCCTTCCTCACATTACAACACCCGTGGGGGTCCACTGATGTACGGTTACAAACATACCCTGAAATAACACAGAAATACAATGTATGATGCATTTTCCCCTTTGAAATAGTACCAAGCATACAGTTGACGACAACAGACAACGCACAAATTTTGATCAGAAAAACTCACTTGAGCCTTCGGCTCAGGTGAGCTAAAAATATTCTGTTTCATATACTTTGTAATTTTTGGAAGAGTTTGTAGTTTTACTCCAAAAACAATTTTTTATTCTATTAATGTGCAACAATAATCATATATCAAGGCCATGTCTTTACCTCTCTCATCTACAAGGAGACTCTTTCCCTGGACGGAATTCCTGCATATCTGTTTCTTTGTAGAGTTCCCTTCCCCCAGCTGGACTTCAGAAATCTTTGGCTGCCATTCAAAAGGTTGTCTTAACAGGGTATGCTTTATTTCATAATCGTCTGGTACAAGCTTTGAGTTCTGTTTTTAAAAAAGTGACAAAAAAGTGTATACATAAAAAAGAAAGGAAATATCGCAGTCTTTCCTACTCAATTTTGTCTCATGTCTCAATTTTAACTTATAATCATATGCTTATGAGATAAATTGTTTAATATTATGATATATATTTGTGACTTACAGCACGGTCTAAAAATAGATCTGATTCAATTTAGCAAAAGCACGGGTAAATGCTGATGTTTTCCTATTATAAATTTTGGAGAAATACCCGGTTATAATCCTGAGAATGTAAAATTTCTCAATCACTTTGTAAAAACTTATTCCACAGGGCTCCCACTAATACACTTTTCGTCATTAAGGAAAGGCATAGGTACATCTGATTTCTCGACAATGCAATGCACTTTATTTTATTCAATTTTTTTTTTATTATGTTTAACAATTCAAAATTGTAATATATATAAAACTTATGGTAGTATCCATTTAAAAAAAGAAAAAAAATAATAATGTTGGAATTACAGAATTAATTTGATATTGTATTGATATAATATTCCACACAGAATGTATACATAATTTAGATCCAAACGAAAAGGAAACTCGCAATAACGGAAAACATTCACTCTCCTCATGCAAAACCATTCAAGTCCATTTTTGCGTTTTAATCTTTTTTAAATCCTTCTCGCTTACGACAGCCATACGCCTCTTTCACTTCGTTTTTTAATGTTGCAATTCAATTAGAAAATAAAAATCCGTGATATCAAACGTGACATAAAAGTCCATCGAAATTTTTTTTCTGCAAATCCTGTTTTTTTTGTAAATCTAGATTCTAAAACTCCTGAAATATATTAAAATTAATCTCCATTTACAATAGATCACAACAATTATGAATAAATCCTTCGTTTCATCCATTAAGACTGACTATCACTCGATCACGTCTATTACGTCTACCCCGTTAAATTATCAACTCTGGAATTTTAGGTTTTCCGTGGAAATATATACACTGCCTTCCCCGTCCCTCATCTACAGAACTTCAGAACTTTTATGCACACAGTTATGTGTGGAGGAGCTATTTTTGATTGATCATGTCACAAATCATTTAGAAAACTCGACAGGTTCTGTATCATAGATACAAATTTGGGGGTGGAGACTCATGCTCTGCACTCATCTCCACCCCCAAATTTGAGCTGTGATCCAATTTACAATTGCGAATTTTTCTTACTGGCGAAAAAAAATTCATAATAAAATGATTTTTTTAGATGTACCATGTACAAAAATTGTGTAGTCCTGGTTAGCTCCTTTGTATATTCAATGTATACAGATAACTCCCATTGTTTATTTAATTCAGCAGAGGTGTGAAAATTGAAACCTACATGTAGGGAATCATGTCTCGCTTGAACGAACACAGCTGACTAGGTAACTAGCCTGGAGCAATAAAGGGTTACAAAATTGCTTGAAATAATATAACTTAGATTAAACAAGGGGGGATAAAGTGTTATTAGGAGATAAAGTTAGTAAATAAAAAAAAATTATCAACAAAATCTGGATCTATGCAGATGATTTTTTTAAAACCGAAAGTAGGTAACTGGAAATTGTAAAGAATGGCTTCAAATTTTACCTAATAAAAATTAAGAAATGTGTACATTATCCCATAAACTGACAAATAGTGAAAAAGAAATTGGTTTGGAAACAGAATTATCCTAGTAAATTACACTGAATTATTTACAATTACATGAGCTTGCATAATTATTATACCCTGGAGTCTCCAAGTTGTTAAAATAAAGTCAAGTTTTAAATCTAATTCTCATTACTTTTTAATTACTTCTTTTCCCAATTAATTAATGAAATTATGAAAATTTACATTTTTAAAAAATGTCATATATTTTTACTACGTCTGTAGCCCCCCTCCCCCCTTCCCAGGCAAACAAAAATTATAAACAAGAGGATATTTTCTGTCAAGAGTAGGCTGATATCAATCCAATATCAAATTAATTGTATAATTCCAACTTTATTTATTTTTTTTTAAATGGACACTACCATAAGTTTTAAACATAACAATTTTAAAACAATGTCTGTGATAAACATAATAAAAAAAGGAATAACATATATTATTGTCAAGAAATTGTAAAAATGCCTTTTTACTTATTTAAAATATAGAAAATGATGAAATAATACATAATATGCTTACGAGATAAATTGTTTAATATTATGATATATATTTGTAACTTTTTGACACTGCAACATTTATGCAATAGGTGCCTAGTTATTTATATCCTTAATACACTGTAGTATGGAAAGGGGGAATTAGTAAACATACATTGAAAATTCATAAATACATATATATTGAAATTTTTTGGCTGTAGGAACGGGTGGGTGGGGGGTATTTCTAGTCAAGTGCTCTAACCACTGAGCTATCCAGGCCGATGTCCTCAGTCCAGCCTAATTTCCTACAACACAAATTATTGCACCAAACCAAGATTATGAAGATCACAGAATATTTACTCCCACTGCAATGATGCTAAAGTTAAACTTTGCAAAACGTTCTCTGCATTAATATCTCATGATTAAGAACTTGGATTTACTGTTATTGCCTTTCCTATCACACAGATACCAATTTACAAGATGTTACTTACTAACCTTTGATAATTTGTTGGATATAAAGAAAATAAAACCGCCTCCTATTTTTTAACTGTAAGTTCAAAACATTATATTTTCACACAACAAATATGCAGACAAAGTTTCGTATTTAATCAAATTTAATTAAAAAAGACAATGATCATGCAATGATAATAAAAGTAGGTAACTGTTTATAGAAATAATTTTTTCAATAAATTGTGTCATATTTCTTTTTTAACTCTGGACAGAATCGGAAACATTATTTAATTCGAAACTTTCTATAGCTCTGTATTACTTATAAATAGAAAAATTACATGATTTGCAATCAACTTTCAACGTCGTCGTCGGACATGTTTTTAAAGACACAAACAATTAGGTAAACAATAAAGACACATGCTTTCGTAACTTATGTAATGTTAATCAGATGATAGTCGTAACATGATAAAATCGAAAGAGATCTTCAGGCGTGTGTTACACGTAGGCTAATCATAGGTTGCGGATACTCACTCATAGTAACTAGTTTCATACTGTAACTGCAACTGTCTGACAAATCATCTATTTGTTTTGATAAACACATTTTTTCTCTCTTGTAATATTTTAATTTAAAATGACCAGATCACCATGTAAAGAAATATAAACATAAATCTGAAATGATGTGATATGTACAAACATGCTAATGTGCTTGCTGTATTGACTTGATATTCCATGTTGTGCAGTGGACCATAAAATATATCTGTATCTTTACGTTGTGGTAACCAATTCTGGTTTAAATACGACAGAGAGAGAGGTGCTGTCAGCTATAGCTATTGAAAGATCCTGTTGAGGGCAGTCTTGAATGTCTCGACCAATTTTGCGAACAGCTGTGTTGTCGTCAAGATGGTTCCATTTAATCATATATAATAATATTTAATACAGTCGAGTCTTGATGATCCAAATGCTTCACATTTTTTGTAAAATGGATTTATGAAGAATGGAATGTACATTTATTCTTGGTGATTAAACCGGCTAGGTTTTTGTAATTTACATGTAGCTGGTTGCTTGGACAAAACAATTCACTGGTGAAACCAAGTGTCAATCTGTAGATAAATGAGTTCCACTTAATATATTTCTTAGTATCTAATGTAGCCACACAATATGACACAAATTTACAGATTATAATTGCATGTATGATTTTTTTTTCAGAAATCTTAACTGAAGAATAGGGAATGTTAGCTGCATTGTACATGTACCATGACTGATCGGAGTAGTCCGGTAACAGACGTGCCCCAGAGTGCTTGGCATCTCAATATGGCATCCAATCTGCAAGACCACATTCCAAGAGTTGGGCAGGCAGTGTCAGGGTTTGTTCCTCACATCATGGGCCCCAGCACTCACCATCGAGTGATTCTAAACCGACTCAACTCCAGAGACCATCATCCAGAGCCTACCCATGAATCGTCAGTAGTGGTAGACGTTGATACTAACGATGAGCAATTTTCCCCAGGAACTGGAGAGATTGATCCAAATTTGATGTCTCACGAACATTTCCAGCTGCCTGGGGGATTCTTTCAGGACGAGAACCAGAATGGTATACCGGGAGAAGGGGAGGAGCATGGACATTCCCACGAGGGCCCCACCTCTCGCTTCAACATCAAGAGCATTGTACTCAACTCGGGTGGATTTCTACTGATCTTATCCCTGAAACTTCTCTCTCAACATTTCCTTGGTAAGGATTAAGGTTTTACAAAGCAAAGATTAAGGTACATTCAGTATTTTAATTTGTGCAGTACTCCACATAGATGTGCATCTTAAAAAATCTCACCTGTCTAAATTTAAAATGTTTTGATTCATTGGTGTTTGCCTGTGCTTATGAAATTGAGCTTAATTAATTTGTTAGTATATTATTGCAGCATATACAGGTAAATATTTTAAAATTGAAATGTTTAAATTATTTGTTCTTTTCAGGATTCTTTGTCTTTCTGGCCATGTTTGGAACTCATGTATATGCCAACATGTCAATGCAGAAAGTTGTACACAAATCATCACTAAGAGTAGGTTTTCATTTGAAGTTCTGTATCTAAACAAAATCTAAAATTATACTAGGATGTAAAAACATACAGTTCAATGAATAGTACAGAAATATGCCTCAAGTAGTATACAAGTATTTTTCATTTTTGTAAATAAGAAAATTACTGAATGCAGTCTCAAGAATTTTACGAATTGCATTAATAATGGATATATATTGGAAAGTTTTGAAAAAGACACTATACATGTAACTTTTCTCTTACATTTCACATACATGTATTGCTTACAGAATGCTTCCTGTCGGGAACAGATTCTCTCATTCTTGTGGATCATCACTTTCCTGTCAGCGAACATAGCTGTTGTCTTGTATGCTTTTAAAGACCAGGCACTTTGGAATGTGTGAGTATTTCATGATTTACTAGCATCTTTTGCACACATTTTGGAGTAAGTAAAAAAATCAAAACTATAACATTGAGGGTAAAGTTTTCTCCAACAAAATGCAATGAATACAAAGAGTATAATGTTATTTGTATTTTGTAGACTGCTGTTCCGACTGCCCATCTTGTCTTCTCCCACATTCTGGGACTATCTGTGGGTGGTCTTAGTTACAGATTTCATCTTAAAATATTCCACAATTATAATCAAGGCATTTCTGTCTCTGCTGCCATTTGGACAGAAAAGGAGGGTATGTATAAGTTACATCACAAATAGTCAAAGGGTTGGTTCACATTGATACATGTACATGTATGTCCTTGTAGATTTAACTCTTTAACCAACCTTTTACCTTTGAATATTATTTTGATAAACGGGAAATATAAAAAATGTATAATATTCTCCTTACCAGATATAAC
This sequence comes from Saccostrea cuccullata, assembly GCF_032062105.1. Lineage (NCBI taxonomy): Eukaryota > Metazoa > Mollusca > Bivalvia > Ostreida > Ostreidae > Saccostrea > Saccostrea cuccullata. The sequence goes on along the minus strand of NW_026920935.1, from coordinate 1,085,831 downwards.
TCTTTTGTGTTCTTTATTTTTTTATGTTAATCTGACATATTTCTAAGTATTATATCACTTAAAATGGTGTGAAAATCATACTTTTGATAAGTAGGCGTATATTGTTTTTGTCCCGTCTGTTTATCTGTTTATCTGTTGTCAACTTTAACCTTCGCCATAACTTTTGAACCATGAAAGATAGAGACTTCATATTTGGTATGCATACTCCACCAATGAAGTTCTTTCAAATGACAACAAGGTCAATGACCTTGTGACCTTGACTGTGACCTATTTGCTAAAAATAGCTTTTCGAATTTTCGCCATAACTTTTGAACCATTAGAGATGGAGACTTTATATTTGTTATGCATACTCCACTAATGACACTCTTTCAAATGACACCAAGGTCAATGACCTTGTGACCTTGACTGTGACCTTTATGCTAAAAATAGATTTTATAAACTTTCTCCATAACTTTTGAACCATGACAGATAGAGACTTCATATTTGGTGTGCATACTCCACTAATGAAGTTCTTCAAATGTCACCAAGGTCAATGACCTTGTGACCTTTATCTTCTGAAAATATTTTTTTGAACTTTGTTGCCATCGGGCGCATAGTGTTTCATAAATTGACTGGAATCCTATAGCCTTTTTGAAATACATACCAGTAATCTGAATGCAAGAGTATATCACACTTTAGAAATGATATACATCTGAACTCTTACTGCCTTTTCATCATGATTTAGCATGGTTTCATTCAGTTGAAATATATTATTTTGTGTGTGATTTTAGGGGAAGATTTACAGGGTAGTAGAAAATATTATGCAGCTGTACAGAATGCTAACTCCCATAGTTCCTTGGTTTCACTTCCTGTTTGAAGATCAGGGATGGGTGTTGGGAATTATCTTAGTGGCATTATATTTCCTTTTTAAGGTGAGTATACACAACATTAGAGATAGGAGTGATGCTGTTAGAAAAGAAAAATCCCATAACAGCACAAAATTTTAGAAAAGATTTTATGGTATAATTATAGTGAGGGCAGAAAGTGGCTTGAAGCACTGCTTGTCACAGTGAGCTCTTAAAGCAATGCGTATGCAGTGAGTAAAATTTGGACTTTGCAAAATTGATCCATTTTGTTAAAGCAACGTTCTAGAGAGAATAACAAGAAAAGTTTAACAAATCAAATTCGACTCGCCTTGATTTAATGGATATATTGCAGATAAATAGTAAAAATCAGCACTATTCACACTCCTGTCTGGTAAATCAACTTACATTTGATGTCATGTGATGTCAGAGTCTAGACACACCAAATGTCACGTGCGGTTTGACGAGCCCGATGTAAATTAAAACTGAATAAGTATCTGTGCTCAATCTAAGGGTCACACCGTTAACGTATTAGATGCACAATAAAGTCATTATCAGTTCATACGTGTATTCTCAAAAACCTGAAATGAGCCCTGGCATCAAATATCTGTCAGGGGTTCATTTTTTCTGAAGCAAATGCATTTTTTGATCCTATTTTCTCTATTAAAGGTCAAGATTTTTGTTAATGATTATAATGATTAATGCAGCTATGTTTAACATTCATCTAACTAGATATTACTAAAATCTATTAATTCTTAAGTTCAGGCATTTTATAAGTAAGGATAAAATTTTATTGCAGATTTTTCAAGCAGTAGCAAAGGGATTTGAGGTTGTGAAATCCATCAAAGGCTTATTATCAGATGTGGTAAGTGTTAGTTTTTGTTTTGCAAATGCATGCATGATTTTACTAAGTATTAATAATAGTTTTGGTATTTCCTTCTAGGTTCACTCTTTATATGTAAACCAAATGTTGGGATGCACATTATGCAAATTCAAATGTTACAATGTTTTGTGAGAGATTGGAGGGAATTCTAAAGATCCTGTTTTATTTTAGACCTACGGAAGTAGACCTACGTCCACAGAGATTGACCAGTGTGGAGAGAACTGTCCAATTTGTCAGGACGACTATAAAGATCCAATCAAACTGGCTTGTAAAGTGAGACTCCATTTGCTTTTGATTTACTTAACAAGTGGGCAGTAAAAGTAATACACATGTGTATTTCTATATTATTGTAATGGCTGTAGCCACTGTGCCAAAATTAAACAGTGTTAAATAACATGGTCAAGGTGTGCTTAAGATAGGGTCTTATTTAATTATGCCCCCTTCGAAGAAGGGAGGGCATATTGCTTTGCTGCTGTCTGTCGGTATGGTGGTCTGTCGTTCCATTTAGTTTCCATTTATTTTCTTCACAACCGTTGCACATACTGAAATGAAATTTGGTATACAGATTTACCAGGTGAATATCTAGGTGAAGTTCTGTTTTGGGTACAATCGCACCATTTTTAGCCGGGCTTATTGCTCAAAGAGCAATTGCCGGCTTATGTCATCCTGTTCAAGGCGGGAAGTTGACCCCATAGTCGCCATTTTAAAGTTACGTGTAAAAATATAGTTCTTACTCTCAACCGCTTTTGAGATGATACAAACGCTAAATAAAGCAACAAAAATAAAACGAAGTTTAATCTATATAAATAAACATTTAATAGTAGTAATGACTTTGAAAACTTCAGTCCTAAGTCAAAGAACATAGTTCATTAGCGTAAGGATTTTTGATAACCAGTGTTATCGTAGTTCTCTACACATACGAGGTAAAGCAGGAGAGGGAACCAGACTGGCCTGTTTGTTTACATTCAGTTGCGGTACCAGATTAATTCTGATTCTGACAAAATCAGACCGTGGTATTAGGATTGAAAAACTCACTGTCAGTGTCTTATCATTTATATTGATAGTTTAAAGATAATTTTTTCATCAAAATATAAACGTGATTCTTGTAAGAAATTCATTCTACTCTGTAAATGAGTCCGGCTCTCTGTACTTCTGAGTACTTTGATTATCAGTTATGCCCATGGGACTTAGAAAAATTCCACTTAGTTGCATTTTCCGTTCATTTTCTTTGCAGAGGTTGCACATATTGAAATGAAATTTGGTATACAGATTTACCAGGTCAATATCTAGGTCAAGTTCTCTTTTGGTTTCAATTGCACCATTTTTGATAGAGTTATGCCCCTTGAACTTAGAAAAATTCCACTTATTTGTAGTTTCCGTTCAATATCTTTGCAGAGGTTGCACATATTGAAATGAAATTTAGTATACAGATTTATCAGCTAAATATTTAGGTCAAGTTGTTTTGGTTTCGATTGCGCCATTTTTGATAGAGTGATGCCCCTTGGACTTAGAAAAATTCCACTTATTTGTAGTTTCCGTTCATTTTCTTCGCAGAGGTTGCACATATTGAAATAAATGAAATTTGATGTACAGATTTTTTAACTGAATATCTAGGTCAACTTCTATTTGGTTTCGATTGTGCCATTTTTGATAGAGTTATGCCCCTTGGACTTGTAAAAATTCCAATGTGGGGGAGGGGGGCATAAGTGTTTTACAAACATCTCTTGTTCAAATTAGGAATAACTTTCTTAAGACTAAGGTCATTTCATTACCTCTTGGTTTAAATTTATCAACATTTACTGCATGAAAACATTAAAATGGTTCATGAATTTGAGACTTCCAAATAAACAGACTCAGTTTAGTGTCACAAAATAAACATGCAGTTCTCCTTTGTAAAATTTTTACATGCTTTTACTGGTACTTGTGCTGTACTTTTTTTTTAATTTCAGCATATATTCTGTGAAAATTGTGTATCCATGTGGTTTGATAGAGAAAAGACTTGTCCCATGTGTAGGGCACAGATTCACACAGAGTCCCCAATGTGGAAAGACGGATCTACCAGCATCCACATTCAGTGGTACTAATTCGGATCTACCAGCATCCACATACAGTGGTACTAATCCACATCTACTGGGGCAGACTAATTTTTCGTTAGGACTGGAATCCACAGCAGGGATAGGAATAGTCTTAAAATGACTGTACAATGGATGCTTTTCTTTTTAGTTGTTGCTTTGATTTGGTGTTTTATCTAAAATATCAATCTGCTTGGTTTTAAGATAGCTTTAGAAAAAGGTGTATGAGTGAAGTTTTAATCATAACTCTTAAGCTTATTTTAGTTTATTAAATTAAATATGTTTAGTGCCAAATTTTCCAAATTTGTGCTGTCAATATTAATATACACAGTACCTTTCAGTGAAAAAAAAATTGATCATTTTATGCTTTGATTACTAGTATTTGCTTGCAAAGTATTTTACAGTATTTTTTCATAAATAAAAGGTTATGTATCAGTAATTATCCATTGTTCTTGTAAATTTGAACTATCATGTAAATGCACAATAAATATTGTGAAAATTTAAATGTGAATCCTGTGTTTTTAGCTCTACTGGTCAGAGACCAGAAGAGCTTATGCAATAGTAATGCGTCCGGCGTCCGTCCGTCTGTCTGTCTGTCCGTCTGTAAACAATTTTTCAAAACGCTACTCCTCCTACAATTTTAGTTTGATTTCAATATTACTTGGCACACAAGTAGACTACACTAAGATACATAGAATAGTGCATCGGTTTTTAATTTCGATGAACGGTGTTGCCATGGTTACTAAAAATAGAATTTTCTGTGAAATTCCTTAAAAACGCTACTCCTTCTTCAGTTTTGGTCTGATTTCAATATAACTTGGCACACAAGTAGACTACACTAAGATACATAGAATAATGCATCGGTTTTTGATTTCGATGAATGGTGTTGCCATGGTTACTAAAAATAGAATTTTCTCTGAAATTCCTTTAAAATGCTACTCCTTCTACAGTTTTGGTCTGATTTCAAAATAAGTTAGCACACAAGTAGACTACGCTAAGATACATAGAATAGTGCATCGGTTTTTGATTTCGATGAACGGTGTTGCCATGGTTACTAAAAATAGAATTTTCTGTGAAATTCCTTTAAAACGCTACTCCTTCTACAGTTCTAGTTTGATTTCAAAATAACTTGGCACACAAGTAGACTACACAAAGATACATAAAATAGTGCAATGGTTTTTGATAAGTACAAACCAGTAGAGCTACAGTCTCGACAGAGACTTCTGGTTTAATGGGATCATAGTCCTGAATATTCTGTCCAGTGTGTTTATACCCTATGATAAATTTTATTTTATTGTCAAGAGCCTATTAAGTTGATACATTACACATACAGCTTTATGTATACAATACATTACGATCAAGATGGCCCTCTGGTACATGTACATGCCAATTCATAGGTAAAGAATTAAGAACACAATGTCAAAGTTAAAGCTGAAAAATCTTGATTAGGATATGACTTTTTTTCTCTGCCACCTATGATGTGAAGAGGGACCGTTTTTTAGCTCTTCTGAGCCAAAGACTCTATGAATTCATCAGAATGTGATAAATAAAAAGTAAGTCATGATGTCCTACTTTTGGAATTTCAAGGCATTGTTTTATTATTTCAAATAATGAGAGTCATTAGATAATCAAACTTTGTCATTTGGGGCATTTTGGAGTCTCAGAGTATATTTACCAAAAAGTAGGTCACATTGACCTACTTTTGAAATCTCATGGCTACTGAGTATATCTTAATATTTCAGATAGTAAGGGACTTAGAATAATCACACTTGGTCAATTGATAATCCTGGGCTCTCAAGAGTGTTTTAACCAAAATGTAGGTCATGGTGACCTACACTGGAATTTCAAGGCTTATTAATTTAAATATACAGTATACTTAGAGGCTTCAAAAAGAAGTGATAGATTGTACAATTTATCAGAAGAGCGATTCAAGGCCCTTGGGTCTCTTGTTCATGGACATAATGTCAAGGTTATTTAGATAGACCAAAGACATTCTAAAAAGCCTAAAAATATTTTTAAAAACAACACATATGTAGGCTACTTGATTTTTAGCTCTACTGGTCAGAGACCAGAAGAGCTTATGCGATAGTAATGCGTCCGGTGTCTGTCTGTCTGTCTGTCTGTCTGTCCGTCTGTCTGTAAACAATTTTTAAAAACGCTACTCCTCCTACAATTTTAGTCTGATTTCAATATTACTTGGCACACAAGTAGACTACACTAAGATACATAGAATAGTGCATCGGTTTTTGATTTCGATGAACGGTACTGCCATGGTTACTAAAAATAAAATTTTCTGTGAAATTCCTTTAAAACGCTACTCCTTCTACAATTTTGGTCTGATTTCAATATAACTTGGCACACAAGTAGACTACACTAAGATACATAGAATAGTGCATCGGTTTTTGATTTCGATGAACGATGTTGCCATGGTTACTAAAAATAGAATTTTCTGTGAAATTCCTTTAAAACGCTACTCCTTCTACAATTTTGGTCTGATTTCAATATAACTTGGCACACAAGTAGACTACACTAAGATACATAGAATAGTGCATCGGTTTTTTGATTTCGATGAACGGTGTTGGCATAGTTACTAAAAATAGAATTTTCTGTGAAATTCCTTTAAAACGCTACTCCTTCTACAATTTTGGTCTGATATCAATATAACTTGGCACACAAGTAGACTACACTAAGATACATAGAATAGTGCATCGGTTTTTGATTTCGGTGAACGGTGTTGCCATGGTTACTAAAAATAGAATTCTCTGTGAAATTCCTTTAAAACACTACTCCATCTACAGTGTTGGTCTGATTTCAGTATAACTTGGCACACAAGTAGACTACACTTAGATACATAGAATAATGCATCGGTTTTTAATTTCGATGAACGGTGTTGCCATGGTTACTAAAAATAGTATTTTTTGTGAAATTCCTTTAAAACACTACTCCTTCCTCAAGTTTGGTCTGATTTCAATATAACTTGGCACACAAGTAGACTACACTAACATACATAGAATAGTATATCGGTTTTTGATTTCGATGAACGGTGTTGCCATGGTTACTAAAAATAGATTTTTCTGTGAAATTCCTTTAAAACGCTACTCCTTCTACAGTTTTGGTCTGATTTCAATATAACTTGGCACACAAGTAGACTACACTAAGATACATAGAATAGTGCATCAGTTTTTTTATTTCGATGAACGGTGTTACCATAGTTGCTAAAAATAGAATTTTCTGTGAAATTCCTTTAAAACGCTATTCCTTCTACAGTTTTAGTTTGATTTCAAAATAAGTTGGCACACAAGTAGACTACACAAAGATACATAAAATAGTGCAATGGTTTTTGATAAGTACAAACCAGTAGAGCTGCAGTCTTGACAGAGACTTCTGGTTTTTTTCATAGTTTGAGCAGCTGTGTTTTGTTATGCCCCTTCATGGCTGGGTCGTATAGAGTTTGGTATGTCTGTCTTTCCATTCTGTCCATCCATTGCACTTTGCATTTATCTCAGATCACAGCAAAGTTTCAAAGAAATTATGCAAATATTTTAATCAAACTGTGTATGTTGATGCATACTGATGTGAGCTGTTCAACTGTATCAACATTATATGACCTTTCCTTTCACCTTGACCTCACTTTTCTTAAATCAGTGTTTTGCTCAGTTTCAAAGACACTATTCAAGATAGTGTAATCAAACTTCATATACTGATTCATACTGATGTATATTTTTTACCTTGGCCTTTCTTTTGATCTTGACGCCCATTATCTAAAATAAATGTTTAGCTTAGTTTCTAAGTAAATATTCATGATTTTGTTTTCTTCAAACTTCATAAGCTAATATTTCCTGATGTCAACTTTTCAACTGCATCATCAGTTTTGGACCTTGACCTATCTTTTGACCTTGAATGCACTTTTCTTCAATTAGTGTTTAGCTCAGGTTTTTGACCGTAAGCTTTCCTTGGATCTTTAGCTCACATTCCTTAAATTGCATTTTGCTTATTTTTAAAGAAACCATTTAAAGTATTTTCATGTATGCTTATACATAATTTGGTTAGAATTTATCATCAATATTCATTTTCTTTAGATTTCAATTTTAAAGAATTTTTTCAAGATATTATTATCTTCAAACTTCATAGATATAATTATAATTTAATAAAAAATATTCATGTTGTCATATACCCTCACTGGGGTGTTCATGTCCTTTGGGCATATTGCTTATTTGACCTTAATCTTTCTTTGACCTTGACCCCATGAATTTATGTTTAAAGAAAACATTTAAAATATACATTTTTTTTTTTACCGAACTTCAGAATATTTTTAATTAAAATGTGAATGTTCTGCAATTTTTAAAGAGCTTGTTATGTGTTTAAAATGTATCTTACACCAATCTGTTTACATGTCCTTCTTCATTTTACTTTTTTCAATAAAAGCATCGGGATTGCTTATCAAGTGTAAATAGATCGGGTTTGAAATACTGCAATGTCTGTAAACAATATGGACAACGAGAGAGAGTTCCTCGATTTGCCGAACGAAATTATTGATATAGTGCTTCAGAACAGGGGAATATCTTTTACAGATATATGCAGTATATCCCAAACATGCACAAAATTGCAATCTTTGTGTTTGTCAAACGAATTATGGAGAAGGAAGCTCCAGCAAAGGTGAGCAAAATTAAGTTATGCAACAGCTGACAGCTGAAATGAGAATAAGTGTATGAAAAAATTAACATTTCCTATGGCATTTGCTTTTGCAAATGTGTATATCCGTATTCATAACTGCATAAAATATTTCATGTTGTGCCCTTGAGTCAGCATGTCATCAATGTAGAAATTGATTGTTAATATAGGTGGCCCAAGCTGCTGCTGAGGTATTCACGAGAGCAGGCACATGATTGGCTGAAGGAGTTCAAAACTTACACCGTGGTGGGCCGTGCTGTGCAAAAACTTGTTAGCCAGCTATCCCCAAGATTTTATAAACTAGAGGAAATTCCAGATGATGGGTTTTCTGATGTGGTATCCCTGATGGAGGAGCATAACGCAGCTGAAGTTATCATAAACGAGTTAAATGAAATCATACATGATAATGACAGGTAAATAAAATACAAACAGATCAGCTATTACAAATGTGAGAAAGGCGTTGATAAATAAACAAGCTTAAAAACATCAGTTTATGGTAAAAAGAATGGAGGTGCATGTATTTCCTGTAGCAAAAAAATATGAATGCTTGTTAGCACAAAGATGATTTACAAAGTTTTTGCAGAAACATTTTACATATTAAAGTTTTTTGTAGACATTCATAGATTTATGCATGTTGCAGAAGTGCCATTACAGAGATTTTGCTTACTTAAAAAAAAAATTAAACAATAATATGTACATGTATATTAACACTAAACATTGTTAATTTAAAAGGTTTAAGAATTTGACAAACAAGTACTATGCAGTGAAGCTACTCCGACACATTTTTCACTTACATCTTACTGAGAAATGGAAAGCTCATTTACAACAGCCACCCGATGAGCAAAAACTTGAGAAAGGTAATAAAAATTTGTCAAGTATTTTTACAATTATTATTATTACAATTAAGCATGTTTACTTCAGATGTACATTTTTTTTTAAAGTACATAATACATAATGCATTAATATTTCAGGTGCTACCATAATAAGCCAGTGGTTCCAACCTACAGAAGATGTGACAGAAAATTCCATAATTGACCGCTTGGATGAAATTGCAGAAAGAGTTAAGAAAAATCTACCAGAAAATTTAGCATCAAAGTACACTGAAGGTGACTTTTATTTCTATGTAAAAATTTACTGGTAATATTACCTCTTAAAGAATTAATCTATAGTTACTATATGTAATTATAGTACACATGTATGTTTTTGTTAGCTTCAATCAAAAAATGTTATTTAAATAGCTTTTTAATTATTGAGCTTTAAAGTTATAAATGAAGAAATGTTCCATGGCAGATACTGGTAGAAGTAAGTTTAGTTTAAGTTTTATTATTTTGTTAGAATTCACTATAATAGTGCTATATGAAAATAAAATATGCTACATTTACAATAAGGAGTGCCATCACTGAGTACAGAACAAGAAAGAGTGGTTCTAGAAATCATGAACCATGTCTTGTACACGGAGATGGGTTTCCATGGAAATGAAGAAAATTATTATGATGAAAACAACTCTTTTATTAACAAAGTAAGTAAAACAGTTGCATAGGTGGCTTTTATAAGGTTCAAAAAGTCTATAATGTAGCTAGGTGATATAAATGTCTCAGCTGGCATTTGCTAACAGAAGTAGATTGTATTGTGATTAAGGTAATGTTTCTGTTTCTATTATCAGGTTTTGGACCGTAAGCTTGGAATCCCTATCAGTCTCTCAGTACTATATTTGTCTGTAGCCAGACGACTTGGTGTAACATGTCAATGTGTTAACTTTCCTTCTCACTTCCTGCTCAAGTGGAAAGAACATCCAATGTAAGTTGAGTTAAAGATACATTGATTAGTAAGGCCAGAAAGTGACTTAAGTTGTTTTAATGGTATTACTATATACACATACAACAAGAGTAACAAAACTTTTGAAAAATAATTTTTACATGTAGTTTTGTAGAATTATCTTCAAGTTGTTCTATAAAGGGAGATAATCTATGAACATGTGAGCTTTATCTCATTTCCTGTCAGATGACAAAGGCAATGATATTTATAATTTTTATGACACTACAGGGCTACTGTAGATAAGCAGTACACCTTTATTGATGCCTTCCATGGAAAGTTTATCACAGAGATAGGAGGTGATCATACAGTGTTCACAGACTCCATACCACACATTGAGGTACATCAGACAGAAAAATGAGTATTGAATACAAGGATGCAAAGTTAATGGTCAGGGCTGGCTGTTCATGAAATCTGTTTCTCTGTAATATGTAAAATCTATTTCAAGATTTGTTATTTTGTAGTACTTGTAAAAAAAAAAAATAGGTATGGTGTAAGCATGGATTCACAGTGTTACATGTTAATGTTCTATTGCATTTCGAGATTTTTTTTATATTTCTCATTACAAGATTGCATTGAAATGAACCTACAACTTTTTTCATCTGTTCATATATTTCAGGTTTACAAGAGAATGCTTCGTAACCTGATCAATATTGCTCGTAATCACCACCACATGAGAAGCACCACCACGTTTCTCCGCGATGCGGTGGAGATGATGCTCCTCACCACTCCAGATGATATAGACTACCAGTTCCTCCTGGTGAAAATCTACATGTATCTCAAGATCAATCAAGAAAAGGTACAAGTTTTTTTTCTTTTCCTTTCTTGTTTAATCTCAGACTGTCACTAGCCTATTGTATAGTGGTCGCCTTAAATCCTCTGGAAAATACAGAACAAAGTGGTGTCTTTCATGTCAGCTTCATCATTTCAATTATTGTTGTGACCTTTAGGTCAAGGACATACTGCTGGAGATGGAAATCGCGGACGAGGGCAGAGTTTCTCAGGTAGCACGCTTAACAGCTCAGGTGGAAAGGAGTGCCCGGGAAAACGAAGAACTGTTACAGAAAAAGGTCTGTATGATAAAAATTAAAAAAAAAGTCTGTATTACAAATAGATATGACATAAATATGACATCTGGAACAAGAGGCCCATCGGCCACATCGCTCACCTGAGAAGCTTTGACCATTCTGTTCTTTACCAGATTTCCCCCTTGTAATACATTATGTATCCCCACCCTACCCCACTGATCATAATTAAGACATTTTGAAATCAACTACCCCAGGATCCTTCCATGTGCAAATAAGTTTCAGCTTTTCTGGCCCAGTGGTTCTTGAGAAGAAGGTTTTCAAAGATTTTTCCTATATATTTTTATGTAAAACTTTGATCCCCCATTGTGGCTCCACCCTTCCCCTGGGGGTCATGATTTGAACAATTTAAAATCTACATTACCCAAGAATGCTTCCACATAAGTTTCAACTTTTCTGGCCCGGTGGTTCTTGAGAAGAAGTTTTTCAAAGATTTTTCCAATATATTTCTATGTAAAACTTTTATTACCAATTGTGGCCCCACCCTTCCCCCGGGGGTCATGATTTAATTTAGAATCTACACTATACCAAGATGCTTCCACATAAGTTTCAGCTTTTCTGGCCCAGTGGTTCTTGAGAAGAAGATTTTCAAAGATTTTTCTTATATATTTTTATGTAAAACTTTGATTCCCCATTGTGGCCTAGCTCTTTCCCCGGGGGTCATGATTTGAACAATTTAAAATCTACACTACCCAAGAATGCTTCCACATAAGTTTCAACTTTTCTGGCCCAGTGGTTCTTGAGAAGAAGATTTTCCAAGTTTTTTCTTATATATTTCTATGTAAAACTTTGATTCCCCATTGTGGCCCCACCCTTCCCCCGGAGGTCATGATTTTTACAATTTAGAATCTACACTATCCCAAGATGCTTCCACATAAGTTTCAGCTTTTCTGGCCCAGTAGTTCTTGAGAAGAAGATTTTCCAAGATTTTTCCTATATATTTCTATGTAAAAGTTTGATTCCCCATTGTGGCCCCGCCCTTGCCCTGGGGGTCATGATTTGAACAATTTAATATCTACACTACCCTAGGATGCTTTCACATAAGTTTCAGCTTTTCTGGCCCAGTAGTTCTTGAGAAGAATTCCAAGATTTTTCCTATATATTTCTTTGTAAAACTTTGATTCCCCATTGTGGCCCTGCCCTTCCCCCGGGGGTCATGATTTGAACAATTTAATATCTAAACTACCCTAGGATACTTTCACATAAGTTTCAGCTTTTCTGGCCCAGTAGTTCTTGAGAAGAAGATTTTCCAAGATTTTTCCTATATATTTCTATGTAAAACTTTGATTCCCCATTGTGGCCCCGCCCTTCCCCCGGGGGTCATGATTTGAACAATTTAATATCTACACTACCCTAAGATGCTTTCACATAAGTTTCAGCTTTTCTGGCCCAGTGGTTCTTGAGAAGAAGATTTTTTAATGACCCCACCCTATTTTTGTCTTTTCTTGATTATCTCCCCTTGCGAGGGGATATGTCCCTTCATTTTAACAGTTTAAATTCCTCTTCACCCAAGAATGCTTTGTACCAAGTTTGGTCAAAATTGGCCCGGTGGTTCTTGAGAAGAAGTCGAAAATGTGAAAAGTTTACAGACGGACAGACAGACAGACGGACGGATGACGGACAAAATGTGATCAGAAAAGCTCACTTGAGCCTTCGGCTCAGGTGAGCTAAAAAAACTTTATACAATAGGCATGAAGATGATTATATATGGCTGGTTTTGTACATTGTTCATCGTTATCATTTCTTACCAGATGATATAAAAAAAAAAGAACCAGGTTTCCTTACATTACTTTAGATTTCAAAATCAAGACTGTTGTATCTTAAAATACATGAACTGTACCAGTATTTGAAAACAGACCAAATCTTTTCCCTTTCTTTCCACAGACAAAACCAAAATACAGGGCAGAAAACAAAGAGGTCAGGTTCTCAGTTGGAATGGTGATGAAACATAAAAGGTAAAACATAACTGATTTATCAGCAAATTTCAACGAAATTTTTAATATATGAAGTTGAAGTCATTTATTTAAGACTTATGTGAATTACTAGATACTGATAAAAATTTTCCAGATACAACTACATGTGTGTAATTTTTGGATGGGATTCCACTTGTCAAGCATCTCGAGAGTGGATCATTCAGATGGGGGTTCACATGCTCCCTCGCAAAGACAAGCAGCCATTCTACAACGTACTGGTGGAGGACGGAAGCATAAGATATGCTGCAGATGGTAAGTGTATAGGGAATTCATGCTGCAGATGGTAGGCTTCTTTCTGCTTGTTAAAGCGGCAATACAGCTGCAAATTGTGTGTTTTTTAATTCAAATTTACCCAATATATCGTTCAGGAATAAGTTAAAAAGTTGAATTAAGCATTTGAGAAAAATAAATATTCCCTCCTCATACAAAATTAATGTAATTAGAATCTGCCGGAAAATCAAGGGTCGTACAACTTAGATTTGTTTACTTGTACCACGTGAATTCTAAAATGGCATGTGCATACAATGTAGGGTCTACAGTTATAATGGAATATTAAGTAAAATCAGTTCCGAGAATCAAAATATCTTAACTCTCCGATAAATTAATAATACTTAACATATTAGTCTGCATTCAGATGAATTTAACATGATTAAGTACAAATGTTGACGTTTTGTGTATTGGGGTGCAGGAAAGGAAAATCCATCAAATCATACGTCATCACGTGAAAATGTCAAACATAATACCTTTCTGTAGTTCCAATACAATATGCACTTCAAATGGCAATAAATTTTATATGTCATAAGTGCATTTTAACGTTGAGTTTACACTGATTTTTTTTTCTTTGAAAGCCATGGAGATACGAGAAATTATAGCATGTATCAACAAACCTGTAGGGTAGAACCTTCGCGAGTCCCACGTGAATGTCACCAAGATCCCGTTTCTTCTTCATCCAATGATTATATTAATCTTCCAACTAAATTTTTGTCAGCAAAGTTGCTTTCTTAATATGAAGCCCTATTTTTGGTTTTATTTTTCGTTTTGGTCGACTCTGTCAATGTAGCTGGCCTTCCGGGCTTCCCTCTCTTATCATGCTGTTTTGTTGATGAAAACTATATGCATGCTCGATAGCATGGAATGTGGAACCTCGAACGCGATGTATATATTTATGGACCATAAATAATTATTAATTTTAATGAAATACCAGGTAATCAGAATTATTTACTTATGAAATTTGTAATTTTCTGAAAGTGTTTCCATTTATGAGTATGAAAAAAATTCCAAATCCTATAGGAAAATTTTAACAAGTCTGTTTTTGAAGAGATGCGCCGTATTGTCACTTTAAAGAAGAACAAGATATCTACAAAACTGAAAAATAATTGACTATAATTTTTCAAAAGCTTGACAATAATTTGACTTCAATTTAATTTTAGCCTCTGCTTTCTGTTAAGATATTGTCACCACACAAAAATCATGGTAATCAGAGGGAGTTTTAATTTTTCCTAAACCAGAAAAATTGTATTATATTTCATATAATGTCTACAATGTACATGTATATTCTATACATGTCTTCTGAATTTTATAATAAATGCCTTTTATTTGAAGAAAATCTTTACCACCCAGACAATTACTGTGAAATTCCTCACCCTGATGTTGGCAAATATTTCCAAGAGTTTACTGGTCAGTACTATGTGATGAACAATGAGAAAGCTGAGGAGTATCCAGACGACATTCAGGAGACCCAAACCACAGTGGAGGGGGTGGGGAGGGGTCAATGAGGGACCCAGACAACAGTGGAGGGGAGGGTCAGGGAGTGGTCAAGGCCACAGTGGCGGGGAGGGATCAGGGAGAGACCCAGGTCACAGCAGAGGGCTGGTCAGTGAGGGACTTGTTACCCGTCAGAAGTCTCGTTAAGGGAGACAACTTCAGGGAATGAATAAACTAACAAGAAGTGCAACAATGGCCAGTTTCGGATATTATTGTATGAACATGCTATGACAGTGTATTTTTATTTAATCATATATGCAAATTTTTATATGTTTATGAAATAAAAAATGTTGAATTAATAGTGTCTATTTCAAATACACCAAATGATGAATTAACAGTTAAGCTATGTGTGTTGGTACATCTTCTTTATATTTGTACAAGAATTTGAATTAACCAACATAAAAGAATGTTTGAAATTTAAGACAATCCCTTTTAAGGGTTATATGAGAGCAGCTGGACTGCTAATGATTGAAGATGTTTTTCTATAATGCAGTTATAAGAAATAATTTTTCTAGAGTGATTATTAATCAGATGATAATGATTAAACTAGTTTTTTCGGATTGGTTTTCTTTTTTAATTTTTATTTATGGAATGAATCAATATTTTTTACGAGGATATGAATAAGGCGAGAATTCATATGAATGAATATAAAATTTACCCTTCGATTTTTTAATGCTAATAGCAATACTGCAGTGCTCCCACAAAATGAGTATTGTACAAATTAATATATATTTTGTTTTTGAAGTTTTTGCATGGTATTATATTTCAGTGACAATTAAAAGAACATAAAAGTATTGACCATGTACAGTGAAAACATTACTGCATATATAATTGGTTTGTTATATATCATAAGTTACTTTGTATAATGAAATCTGTTAATACAGTAATAAAATTTCTTTTAATATTTAACTCATCCTGAAGTAGTGTAGAACATCTCACTGGTGTTGACTTTAAAGTCCATTTCAGACTGTTTTTGAGCCATCATGTACATGTAGATGACTCTTAAGATATCACTGAGTTTCAGCATTCACACCCATCAGATTGACCTCTGGCCAAGATTACATATTTAGTTAGAATTGTAGTTTTTTCCTCATCTTTACTGATTTATGCGATATCTGCATCTGTGTGCTTGACAAGTTTCTGAGACCTTTTAAAAAATAGTACACAGACTATAAGAATCATATGTCTGTAGGATAAGTAAATAGTACACAGACTATAAGAATCATATGCCTGTAGGATAAGTAAATCCCTCAAGGATCATCACCTTCTAGTTCAAGGAAGGAAATATAATTACTGAGGATGAGATTTACATATTTTTTTGGGAAATGAGAAACGTATCACGCAATCATACATATGGGCATCAGTTATAAGCTAATTATAATTTGCATGCTACAATCATTCAAAATGATGTTTCATATAAATTGTTGTCTTGCACTCATATATTATATGAGTTTTCAATTTAGTGATGTAGGTTAACGTTGAATTTTTCCATTTAAAAAACGGAAATCTCATTAGTTGAAGTGGATTATTGATTGAGAAATGCCTTTTGTTCATACATACAACTTTATTTCATTTTTCATCTGACATTACATGTTGTAATATAGAATATTATCTATAAAACAATGAAATATATTTAATACTTTGGGGGAAAAAACAAAAACAATTATAAGTCCATTTTGTATGTAGATCAAAATGAAAACAATGATATGAAAAAGTGTTTTGTACTCTGTGTATAGGCAGGCACATACTAGTGTTCTCTTGCAACAATTAGAATCCCTATAAATATACTGTCCTGAATTACTTAACAGTGTCCTGTTTCTTCTTGATAATCATTTATTTAGTACTTGACAACTAAGATTTTTCTGACAGGTATACTGTGTTAGGTGTAGGGCAGTGTTAGAAGTTCTGAATGTTGATGCTCTTTCTCATTCCCATACACTCCACATCATCAATAAACAGTGTGTTGGCCTTGACCCCTATGTCTTCCTCCAGAGCCAGCTGGTTGCGGATCAGTCCCTTGAGCGAGTCCTCTGTCTGTTTGAGCCTGTCTTGTAGCTGAGCCACGGAGGACTCGATCTCACCCACCTCCTCGATGAGCCTGTACTGGACGGGGTCCCTACACAGCTCCACATTAGGGCGGTTTGTCCTCGTGTCCAGTCTGGTCTGAGAGAGCTGCATTGGCAGAACTTTGTCATCAATGGCTTTCTTCAGACGGGCAATGTTCTCCTCAATTTCCTTAATTTGTGCAACAATCTGAAAATCAACAGAAAAAATATATTGTACAACTCTTCACTTTAAAATTATTTTTTCCATAAATTTACTGGTGACAACAGTAACTCATAGCTTACTAGTCCAATTCAAAGATGTCTTGGCATATTTTGTACCATAGCCTATGTGATGACTTACTTTGTTAAGATGGTCTTCCAGCTTGCTCTTGGTGTCTTTTGTTTCAGAAATCCTCTTGTTGAAGGCCACATTAACCTCACTGCACTGTTTGCGCATATCATTGGAGGTCTGTTGTAGGATTCCATCAATCAAGGTCCTAAGCTCTACAGAACTCTGGCGTTCTCTCTCGGCTTTCTGGATGTTTGCATCAGAGAAATCCTTCCAGTCCTCTGGGCACACAGAACTAAAAATCAATAGAAACAACATCCTCATTCCACATGTGCATTAATATACTTTATTTCAATCCAATGAATGAGATGCAACCAAAATGCATCTTTTCTTTTTTGATAAAAAATATACATACTTGGCTTCAATTTTTGCAGCGCCGTCTTTGAATTTTAATCCTGCTGAATTGTTTCGTAATTCTGCACAGTATTCATCAATTGATAAAGCTCCAAATTTATCCTTCAAATCTTTTTCTAGTTCATATTTAGCTTTTCTGTTTAATCTGTAATAAAAATAAAACATCATTGTATTGAATTTTTTTTTTGACAGGGGAGAACTACCAGTGTGACCTTCAAATAGAGTGTTTAATGATAAATAATTTCAAGGTAAGATGATATGTTTTACTGATTACTGTACCTGATTTGTTCAGTGGTTTGTTCTAGAGTTCGGTTGAGGAGGGCCTGCACACCTTCTATTGTTTCTACCTCTTTGATCAGTTCCTTTTGTACATCATCATGGACTAAGTCAATGGAGGTCCTCTTCTCTCTTTATTAATAAGTATTGTTAAATATTAAATAAGTTAAAAATAAACCACTGAAATTTGTACAAATCTGCTCTGAATCTTTTATTCTATTGATAAATATTTATTTTGTAATTCACTGAAACTTTAGTTTATTAATACTGAAATTGCCATCAAAGCATGCAACCCTAATTCATCATAAACATAATCCATGATCCTAACCTGTTTAGTAAGCATTGCTTAGCTATGTGAAGGGGTTCAGCAGTAGCCTCCAATGCCTTTTCTACTCTGGCCTTGAAAGCAATAAGATTATCAATTTCTGTTACCAGGGCACATAGCTTATCATCCAGTTCCTTCTTCCAGTATTT
Organism: Saccostrea cuccullata; assembly: GCF_032062105.1. Taxonomy (NCBI): domain Eukaryota; kingdom Metazoa; phylum Mollusca; class Bivalvia; order Ostreida; family Ostreidae; genus Saccostrea; species Saccostrea cuccullata. Next base: position 1,067,231 of record NW_026920935.1, on the reverse strand, counting down.
GATGTCATCAATTCTCTGCTCTGTAAATGAAAAAAAAACATAAATGTTATAAAGTGTGTATAGTGTACACACACATATAAATTTACAACTGTGCATGTAAAATAGCTATACATGTATATATGAAGGTAAAGATGCTTGACAGACCAGGCAGTGAAATACACCCATGCTGTCTGAATCTCCAGATGGATGTGCTACCAACTAATTAAAGCAATATGAGCTGTATCTTCGAGAATTTTATTTTACTGGTAAAATGTGCTACTATAATTAATTTTTATGTTATTTAAACACTTATGACCAATAAGCCCAAAATAAAGTTTAAAAATGTTTCTGAAGAAATATTTCTGTACAACCGAACATACAGTTTTGTATAAGAAATCATTATTGTACAGGACAACAATAATTCAATTTTGCTTCAATCAAAGCTAATAAAAAATTTTCCATCACGAATATGAACAACAGAAGTTTATAAATGATTTATTTTTCTTTCATTAAATTAGTTAATCACAAATTTGCAATAAAATTTTCCAATGTCAAACATGCAGCTCATATTGCTTTAAGCTATTTAATGACACACAATCAAATCCATCTGACCACCACACTCCTCCCTCTTTAAAGGTCTTAAGTCCATAAGAAGACACCAACCCAGACTCTTCCAGGCAGATCTTTCACCTGTCACCTCCATGGCATGGAAGCAGATGTAACAGGAAAGGAGAATAATATGATGGAGCAGACTGAGATTCTAACCTGGACCCTCTCAATCTCCAGTCATGTGCTCTAGCAACTAAATTATTGAATCCAGCTTTTGTCATTGGTGATTGAACTTGCTTATAATTTGACTGCCACAGATGTAAATCTAAGAGCTTTTAATTTTTTTGCCTTTAATTAATAATGATTTGACTATTTTGATGAGTAAGTGTGACCTTTAACTCACTTTGCACCCAACTTTGTATGTGTTTAAGCCAGATCACACTGAACATATGTATAAAAAGTCCAGAGTGTACAATCAAAAATAAAAATAATGCATGGAACAGACTTTACCAAGCTTTTTGTTGACATCTCTCTGTGTCTTTTCAGTGCGTTTTTCTGTTTCGTCAGATAAACGCTTTGACTCCTCTACCAGCCTTTCAGCTGCAGCTCGCTCTGATTCTGCATTTGCATAGTGTGTCAAATTAGATGTTGTCCACTCAGGATGTGTGAAACGAGTTGGTCCCTGGACGAGTTTTGCCATCTTCCTAAGAAATTTTTAACAATTTAATTCTTCGAAGAATTCTTTATCGTTAATTTATTTCAGTTATGTACTGAACAGTATCAATTTCATCTAAACAGAATTAACAACATGTCAGATGAAAAATTAACATATTTTTTTTTAAATTAACTCAAGAGACAAAAAGAAATAAAAGCAATTGACTATTTAGAAATCAAATTAAGAAAAAAGATGATACACACATAATATCGAACCTAGAAGAAATATTTCAGATATAAATACAATGTAACTTACCTTTCTCTGATGTAAACACACCTTTTGTGATTAGCAAACCTTCATGGAGTACTTGGCAACGCTCGTTGCTACAGCAAAATGAGAGCTACTTGTTGATTGGATAAAATGTTGTCATCTAAATCATTGAAACGTTTGTAAGGTATGGTGATTAGAGAAGGAGATTTAAACATTAAATCCCTTCATCGTTTGTAACAATGGTTTCGATAAGTCAGATCATTTCACGCGGGAATTTTAAATGGTATTTAAGTCCCTTTTTTTTTTTTTTTTTTTTGAATAAAAACTACATTAATTTGAAAAATTTAAAATGGATTATATACTATTTTTATTGTTTTCTATATAATTACACTTATTACTATTTAGAAGAAAACTTGCCTACAGTATGAAACAAAGCGCCTGTGTCATTTTGGCATTTTCCTAGACCTTTTCCCTGTCTAATTGTTTTAAAATTTGTATAGAGAGGGCAAAATGTATAGAAAAATGTATAGAAATGTAGAAATGGACTATCTAGAGTAGGATTCAATATCCCCAAGTCTTTTTGTGAACATGGTGAATGTGAATGACAATACTGACGGATATAATTTGTCATTTTTCAGTTTTAATATTAATCATAATATTTCCATACTTACAGGCATAAAAATTAAGAATACACCACCAACCTAACGGAATACTCAAGTGTGTATGTGACCAAACGAGATTGGACTTGTCTGGTAGCCACATTTAAATCCTCTATCCTTATCTATTTTATATACAATTACATCAGATGTATTAACAGACTGTAAATTATTAGTTTTCTCTTTTAAAAAATATTACTAAAATATAAACAGTTGCTAGTGAACATGTTTCCATCACGTTAAATGAATTCATGTAAAAGTATGCAATGGGCATGTACTATCATGGAAAAAAGGGGGTCGTCCATCTTCTTGCCCTTGCTTGTGATGTCTTAAGAATTCCCCAATATGAGAGAGGTGTGGAGATTATTGTGACACAACAAAATATATACCCCTACAGTTGCTTAATAAAACTTTCCATCGTTTGCATGAAGAAGAATTAACTTCAAATAAAGAAAAATACGTACATTTTCAGTGCTAATTAAGGAACATCTATATATTCTATTTTTGTTTTGAAAGAGCTACAATTCAAACAATTATTAAAAGAAAACAAGTATCTTTGCAATTTATTTTCTAACTGCCATTTTCAACATTTATTTGCGTAAGCATTTTCAAACAAACGGATCAGCATGGACGAGAATATCGGTGAATGTCCATCAGATTCACATCAGTGATCACTGCTACAATCATAACGCCCCACCTCTGACATTGTGTATCTCTCAGCGTTTTGTCTTGTTGATGTTGCTGATGTTTTGGAGAAAGTTATAGTAGTTGTACTTGATATCGTACTGCATATCGTACCAGTAATTCACTAAAAAAGAAAAAAATAGTAATCTACAACAGAGACATCTAAAAGATTTACAAGCAAAACGTCAGCTTGTAAGCATAACTCAATAAAATGATTCAAAAAACGAAAAAAAAGTTAACTCAAGTTGCTCTAATCAATGTTACATGTACATTGCTGCTCCATTGGAAGACCAGATAAAAAATATATAAATTTGTTCGGACGAATGAAATATTTGTACATGTTTGGACGAATAAGAAATTCGTTCGTCAATCGAATTAACAAATTAGACATTATATTTGTATATAATATAATTTAATATAATTTGTATTATAATGGTAACAAAACCTGCTATACAGCCATGTGACTGCTGGACATGGTGATACCACAGGGAGGGAAGGAACAGTATCTCTCCCTCCTTCACCGTCACCTCCAAACTAACGGCCTTCCCAAACTCTGGGTATTTCTCTAGGTCTGGATTCAGAGGATTTACGGCGATCCACGGGACCTTATATTAGGATAAAATCAAGAATAAATACTGAATTGCATTCTTTATTCATTAAAATTGTCTTCAATTTAACAATTTTTCAATTCAATAATTTTACAAACCTTGCCCGTTTCCACATCATCTTCTATGATAAACTCACCATTCTTTTCTCTAAATTTCGCTGCTTGGTACGTTTCTGTACAATAAAATTGATTTTTTAAAATAGTACTCTCTACATTAAAGTATATCAATTTAGATTTTTTTCCGGGAAAGATAGGTAACTCCATGATGGAATACCTGGGGTGTATATCAATGTAGTACATATGTACTTACCATAGGGGACGAAGGCTGCATCAGTGGGTGGTATCAAAATGAACTTCTTCCACCCTCTCACAACACAGTACAGGTTTTCATAGTGATCTTTGTGCACTGAAAGTAGGTCAATAAATTTCATTTTCATCTAATTATATTTTTTATCTTTGTTTATTATTTCTAAGTAAAACGTAAATACAATGTAATACAAAATACCTTGGAATTTTACAGTTTGAACTAAAGGATCACTTGTTATCAAACAACTTACTAGAAGTTACTGCATGCATATCCCCCATCCAAAAGTTAACGGCATCTGGTTGCGATCCTACGTAAGTATACAAATAAAAATTTTGTTCTAAATAAGAAATATCCAAGTGCGTGGTGAGTTTTCTTCTTTATTATTATGATGTTGAAATGATACTAGTGCCGGGTACTGTAATAAGATCATACCAAATGCTTCTGTGCCCCACGGAATATCTGGCTCAACGTCGCCCATGATTTCCTTGAACTCGTCGGTGAAATTAGAATTCTGTTTCTGTATGTAAAAGATTCCCTTGTATTGGTCAGGACTGTCCATGATGTCCAGGAATTCGGACATCGTCATCCGTCTCTCCTCCGGCATGATAAACTTTCCCTCCGTGATAGCGTCGGCGTAACCATTGGGTGTCACAGCAACAGTAACCGAACACTCCCCGATCTTCTCTCTGTCACACCAGTGTGTAGCAAAATATCAAATTCAAAGCATACTATACTACATGTAATTTAAAAAAAACCCAACATTTTATGGAGATGTATATTTATATAAGTAACAAATTAGTTGTAGTCAAACATTAGAAATCAACTTGCTGTCTGACCAACATAAATTAAATTTGTTAAATTACTAGTAAGAAAATTTTGGATCCGCCCTCATATAAGAGTGTGTTCCCGGGGGGGGGGGGGGGGGAGGTCCACCCCAGTCCCAAACAAAAATTTCATTCAACCCAGAATTTTCTTGACAAGCATAAAAAAAAAAAACGTAAACTCGCCCAAACTTCAAAATCCTATTTCGTGGTGGTGGTGGTGGTGGTGTGTGTGTTTGTGTGTGTGTGTGTGGGGGGGGGGGGGTTAGGCGATGACTTTTAATGCTTCAAATCTTTAACTTTTCATACCACTTTAATACAAGTTCACGTTTACCAGGGGGGTCTGCGTTTTCCGAGGGGGGTCCAAGTTAACTTTTTTCTTGCTTTTGTATAAAGATTTCATAACCTTGGTAATTCAAGGGAGGGGGGGGGCTGACCCCCCTCTAGATCCGCGCATGTGTTCCTGTCAAGAGTTGTCATATAAAAGTCCCATACCTGAGATAGTCCGGTGTCCATTTGGTTAACGCTGACCAATGTTGGAGTCCGTTCCTGATCAGGACAGGTTTGTTCGGAGTTACGTAATCCCGATAGAAGGAGAGCGGGGAAGGGGGTCCATCTAAAACTGGAACAGCCCTGTCCAGGTAAAGCTCTGTAAAATATGAACAAGGCAAATTCACAACCCTATTTTTTCTCAAAATAAATCCATAAAATTAGAGAAGTTTGGGAGAGGGATCGAAAGCGAGGGAAAAATAACTACAATACATTCATATCAAGATGACTATTTATTATTTTTTAAAGGATATAGATTCAATTAAAGCAAATCAGGGCATTCGAGAGGAGGGGGATTTAATTTGAGAAAAGTTTCCCCCTCGATCTTCATCCAGCATTATAAGAATTTATTTGAAGTTTTTTAGAAACTTTCCGGCATTTTCAAGAAGTTTTTTTTTGGTAAATACAGTTCTTTACATACACACACACTCTCTCTTTCTTCTCACTATGACAGGGCGGATTATTACCGAATTTTTAAAAAGCCGAAAAACTTTTAATTTTTTCAAAAGTGTTTTCTTTATATAAGTACACAGTATATAAACTCTGTCTTTTTCTATCCCTTCAGCATGACAGTGGTGAATCTAGAAGGATCGGATTCCCCTTGGAATTTTCAGAGTTATTATATTTATTTTGCCAAGCTTTCGGCGAAAGCTTGTTAAATTCACTTCTCTAAAGAGCTTTAGAGATTCCCCCCTCCTACATCTCCGGAAAAAACAAGAGCCTTTGCTGAGGAGTTATGTCTATTAGAGCAAAGAAAATAAATTCAGGAAAGTGTCTCTTAAACTCTCATTTTTTGCGTAGTGATTACGTTTTTTTTTCTTTCTTGTCTATCCGCTATTAAATTGTCCCATCTGACATGTTAAAAAAAAATCCTGGATCCATCCCTGTGTGAACAAAGAGAGGTAACTCTAAAATATTCATAATCATTGTATAGAAACAAAAATTTATCCGAAACATGTCAAAATAGTAAAATAACTAACCTCGAGCCTCTAATGACAACTGATCAAAGGCCTTATCAATGGTATCGATTGTTTCTCCACTATAAAATGACATTTATCCAGGAACCATTAACCACGTGTGTCTTTGGTGTATCTACGGAAATTCATACGGCGTACTAAACTGTCTTGTGTAGACTGCTAGTAGACATAATACAAATTACAGGTACATGGCCAAACTCAATTTTGATTGAGATATATATTTTCTCTTTCGGAAACATAATTCAGCCGTCAAGTTAGTATTTTTCTTTTACTTTCATTATATCAAGCTGTCAAGATAGCCGTGATCGTATAGTGGTTAGTACTTCGCGTTGTGGCCGCGACAACCCAGGTTCGAATCCTGGTCACGGCAGTGGCTGTGCAGTCGCTGTTACGGCATGACAGTAAACTTTTTTCTAATAAAGAATGAGTGCACTTTAAGTAAAAAAACAAAATCCCTTGTCATTTGGAACCTTTTCAACTTGTCCAGCTACCCATTTTAAGCTTAACATAACAATATATCACTAAATTAATCTATGATTAATATGCAAGCATATGCTTTATATATTTATTTCTAGAATTTTTTGTCATACATATTTCTATAATTACACAAAATGTAATTGAAAACAACATGTAAAAGCCTTAAATTCCGGAAATTTGAACGGGACCACTTTCTTCACGAATCACGATAAATTGATTATTAAGGAGGTATCCACAAACTTTTTATAGGCGTGAGACATTTTTAAACCGCATGGTTGTGGAATGTAAACATTAGCTCATATGATTTTTTTTTTGTATTTTTTCGAATTGAAATGAAAAAGAGAGAGAGAGATAAGTTGTTTTCGATTTGTTGATTTTATGGTGCACAATTATTAAATGATTCTAATGTTAAGGGTAGATGTCTCGATCGTTCTGCAGACCATATAGTATAGAGGCGACATAAGCCTATACATGTACTTACTTAAATGACACTGTCAATACCAGAATTCTTTCAAAACACCCCTAATGAAAAGCATATAAGGAAAATGATGTAATCAGTAAATATTTAAGCATTGAATCATATTTTGGGATGTCTCAAACACACTGGCACTGCAAAAAATCTCGCGCGTAGTTTGAAGTTGAAAAACGAATTTTTGTGTAAAAGTAATGTCACAACAAATTTGAGACTTATCAACACAATGAAATTTTCAATGAAAGCGTTATCGTATTTTTGTGACGAACAGCAGAAGGTCACGTGGGAAAGGTGATTATAATATCAATCGTTGTTGCTCAGTGACCGGTTAATGTGTGAGTAGCTATCTCGACCCTAGTTTGGGGACATTTTTTTTAAATTTATATGAGCTCAACTTGGCCAACATTGTCCTTTGGTATATAACAGTATAAGTTTAAGTTAAAATACATATTCTGTGCAAATAAGAAAAATGGCCAAGTTTATCTTCTGTAAACAAAGTCGATTTCAAAACTGGTATGCATATGAATAACAATAGAAATGAGACAAAACTGTTCTGTAATTGATGAGACATAAAATGCCATGAATTAGGCTTTATCATAATACTTTCATGTAATATAATATACCAAAACCTACTCTATATAACATTGTTTAATACCTATAAAACATAAATTTAATGAATTTTGGAATTTTATTTTGCGCAAAACATCGGGTTCCAACTCTCATAGCTTAAGTGCACTCATTCTTTTCAATCTATATACAGAGGGATTTCAACACGAGTTTGTATGTTTGTCTGTTACACAGACTACTGCTGTGTACAAGCTTTTCAATTTCGAAACAAACCTACATATTAACAACAACAAAAAAAAACAAACAAAGAAAGAAAATCCCTTGATCTGATCTTCGTCTTTCAACTTGTCCAGCTGGACACGTCACAAATGAGTTTATACATGATGGTGTTGTCAGCAGTAAATGAATTGAAAATTGAATTCATGTATACTTTGCGAAGACCTTAAAGCAATCATTGTAAAAGATCCTAAATACAGCGAGCATTGATCTTTCAATTTCGGCGACAGTCAGAACATTCTTTCCAATAATGAATTCTGTCGAAATTATGTTAAACATTCCATAACATCTGCTATTTACAGAACAAATAATATATTATGAATATACATGCATGTATGCCAAATTTTATTCTGATCTAAATTGTGGTTTTCTATAAATATATCAATAGTTTTTGATCATTCTTCGTATACAATAATTCCTCACGAATCACGATAAATTGATTATTAAGGAGGAATGCCACACCAACTTTTTTATTTTATAGATCTCTGAGTCAACCTTTTTAAACAATGGTTTCAGCATTGAAAGGCCGACATTAGCTCTCAATTATTTTAATTTGATTTTTTTGGTATTTTTTCAAAGAAAATGAAAAAAAAAATTATCCAAATAAGTTGTTTTCGAGTAAAAAGTTGCATTCCACCTTAAAATATAGTCAACTACAGTTTCAAAAACGAAACTCATTTTCACATCTTGTGATTGGTCAGCAGCAGAAATACTTCTTTAATCCGCAATGCGCGAATCTAAGAGGGTAACCCCCTCGGAATTTGCACACAAAAAATTCAGATTGTTAAGTTTCAGTTGGCTCATTTTCTTTACAGAAGAAGATATTTTACAATGTTTAATATTTCTTGCACTAATTATTGTGTTGAATGAAGTTGTTTAAAATATACTGATAGGAAAAAGAAACGCAGGGTAGCTTATAAAAGTGGGCGACGGCTGTGGACACTATTTTCTAAAGGAAATTCCCAACGAAATGGGTCATTTTGAGGCTTTTTCTTTTTAAAATATAGAGAAATGCATCAAATTCATGACGTCATATTCCCAGAATGGTACTCCTTCATTTCATATTCTTTCCTAGTCATAAACTCAACTAATATTTTAGCTAGTTTCAGAAATTTTTGAAGCATTAATTTTTTAGTGCACAATAAAGCTAAAACCATACCTTTTTCTTTCTATTTTTCGTAACCATGGCAGCACCTTTCATCGAAATCGAAAACCGATTACTTCTAACTCTGTCTTCTTGTATGCCAAGTTACATGTAGATTAAAATCAGATCGGAACTGTAGGGGAAATAGCCTTTTAAAGAAATTGTTAAGAAAATTGTATTTTTAGTAACGATGGCAATACCGTTCAACGAGATCAAAATTCAATCGCATCATCTAGGATCTTTCCGTGAGAGGTCGGAAAAACAACCCCGAATGTATTAACATCACCGGATGTTACAAATTTATACATCCTCCTGTTTACATAAATGTTAGATAGAAGGATTTAAAGTCCCTTCTGTGGTATATTTCAGATAATATCTCTACATTCAATAAAATTATACTCAATACTCCACAGATAAGAAGTCTTCACACATTTGTGAAAAGGGGGGGTTGTCATGGCGTCTACGAAATACATTCGAGGTTGTTTTTCTGCTAGTCGGAAAGGCCCGAGAAGTGAAGATTGGCACTTGATTATGTATCTAAGTGTAATCTACTTGATTGCCAAGTTCGATTGAAATCCGACCAAAAATGTATAGGGGTGTAGCCTTTTAAAGACATTCAACGAAATCAAATTAAAACCGATGCACTAAATAATGTACCTTAGTGTATAGTCTACTTGTGTGCCAAGTTAGACTGAAATCAGACCAAAGCTGCAGAAGGAGTAGCATTTTAAAAGAATTCATAAGAAAATTCTATTTTTAGTAACCATGGCAGCACCGTGCATCGAAATCAAAAACTAATTAAATAAACTTTGTATCATAGTGTAGTCTACTTGTGTGCCAAGTTAGATTGATATCATAACAAAACTGTAGGAGGAATAGCATTTGAAAAATTGTTTATAGACAGATCGACAGACAGATCACCAGTCTGTCTTTGTTACGCTAAAAAATTCTGATGGTCGCTCATCAGAATTTCGGAGCGTAACAAAGATTTGATTTTAATCAGATTGGACAGACAGCTAGACGGAGTAGACGGGCGGACGACGGACACCTTACTATCGCATGAGCTCTTGTCTCCAACCAGTATCTAGAGCTAAAATGACTTTACTGTTACTATTATAGTCATCATTTCGTAAGCTCTAAGGTCGATACAATGACCTTGTCAGCAAATACAATTTATCATTGAGTCAAATGGTGACTGACGTTTTTCCGCATATTTATTGTTAGTCCATTGTTTATACAGCTAATTGACAATGGATTTTTCCCGTTATTTCCCGATCATGACAAGGAGCACACGGCGGATGTGAACGGTCGGCAGGGGATGCTTACTCCTCCATGGCACCTCTGATACCACCTCTGATGTTTTTGAGGTCTCACCGTCTGTGTTTATTCTGCTCCTGTTTTGTATTGTTTTATGGACTTTTGATCTTGAATACTGTTCGTTATCTCCATATTTTTCATTATTTCTGAATTAACTTTCATAGAACTTTACCCCGTGGGGATTCGGGTTGGAATAGGTCCTCAGTACCCCCTTGCTTGTCGTAAAAGGTGACTAAATGGGGCGGTCCTTCGGATGAGACCGTATAAACCGAGGCCCCGTGTCACAGCAGGTGTGGCACGAAGGCCGTAAGTGCCGAGCATAGGCCTAAATTTGCAGCCCTTCACCGGCAATGCTGACGTCTCCATATCAATGAAATATTCTGGAGAGGGACGTTAAACAGTATACAATCAATCAATCAATCAATCATAGAACTTTAAGGCCATTATAAGATATTATCCTGTTATGAGTGATTGACGTCATAATGTCATTATGCTATATTGCATAGCTATAAAGTCATCGACTCTTGTCTTGTCCTGTTTCAGACATTCTCATTACTCTTGCTGACTAGTATTCGTTTATCATTTTATTTAATTTATTTGTAAGCTGCTTAAATAACGTCTCTCTCGAGAATTTTTCACTCAAATGGAGACGCCACCACTTGCCAGTGGAGAGCTACACTTTACAACACTTACAACCATTGAAGTTTTTCGTGCCAAAACCTTCTGCGACACGGGACCTCAATTTATACGGTCTCATTCGAAGGTCCGGTCTCCACATCCCACAATGTGATTCAAACCCGCTACGTAAGGATCAACCCCTTACGTCATAATCTTGTCATTATGGTAAACTGCATCGTCATATAGTCATCCGACTTTGGTCTTGTTCTTCTTCCGACCTGCTCATTACTGTGGTAGACTAGAATTCGTTCATCATTTTAATTGAGTTTATTTGTATGTTGATTAACGTCCCTCTCGATAACTTTTCACTCAAATGGAGACACCACAACCTGTCAGTGGAGAGCTGCAAATTTTGTCCTATTACTGTACTGGACACTTACAACCTTTGAGCTTTTTTGTGCCAGTCTTCTGCGACACGGGATTTCATTTACTGTTATACGGTCTCATCCGACTTATGGGATTGGAACCTGCGACGTAAGGATCAACCCCTTACGTCGCAACTCTAGAGCAGACGCTCTAATCACACTTTCGACTTTATCATTTTTAAAAGTAAATATTATAACAGATTGCTCTCACAGTAATCCGATTATCATTTTCTTACTATTTCAACACTTGTTTAGTTTGACTGATTGTACGTTGTTTAACGTCCATCGCGAGAACTTTTCTTTCATACGAAGACGCCATCACTTGCCGGTGGAGAGCTACAAATTTTGTCCTATACTCGGCACTCAGGGCCACTGAGCAGTGAGGGATCTGTTTCGTGCGAACACTTACTGTGAAACGGGACCTCAGTTTATACGTTCTCATTCGAACGACCGGTCTCCACGTCCCACAGTAAGATTCGAACCCGCGACGTAAGAATTGACTTCTTGTTTCGCGACGCCATATGAGTGAAAAATTTTGCGACCAAGGTGCAAAAGATAATTATAGGTGAAGTGGTGAACGGGATTTTTATATTTTACATGCCTCCTTACTGATAGTAGCAGCAAAAAGGCCGGTAAGCCATGCAGTTGGATGTCTCTTTATGATGTACACAAGTTTCAAGAATGATATATTGTCCAGAGAGTCGCGGAACCAGCTTTTTTTTGGAGGATTGTCGAACCTAGTCACAAAATTGAATTCATGGTGTAATTTTCAACCCTTTATTTCGCAACTCTCGAACGAGACGCTTTGCTATGAAATCTAAAAGACAGAGAAAGAGACTTGACTGAAATGATATTCATTTTCCTGTCTAATAAATGACCACGAAATTTCCTGCTGGTCACTTTCAAGAAGGATATGGAGATAACGAACAGTATTCAATCTCAAAGTCCATAAAACAATACAAAATGGGAGCAGAGCAAACACGGACCTCTGAAACATCAGAGGTGGAATCAGGTGCCATGGAGGAGTGAGCATCCCCTGCTGACCGGTCACATCTGCCTTGTGCTCCTTGTCATGATCAGGAAATAACGGAAAAATCCGTCGTCAATTCAGTGTTTAAATAATGGACTAACAATTCGTATGAAAAACGTCAGTCAGCATTTGACTCAATGATAAATTGTATTTGCTGACAAGGTCATTGTATCGACCATAGAACTTACGAAATGATGACTTTAAACGAGACTGCTGATATTCTTGTTTCGTCAACTTGCTTGTCAATAATTTACCTCTTTTTAGAAATTGTTCATACGTAGAGCATGCTCTTGCGTATCGAATAAACTGAGATATATATACTCCGTATGCAGGCGATGAAGGTATATTGCTGCATATACGATAGAAAAGTTAAAGTCATCACGTTTATCATATAGCTTGGTTGTTAGATTACCATTAGTGTCTTTTTCAAGTAAAATATCCAAGTATAAAACAGAAGTGTCGGACTCTGTCCTATCTTTTATCTCAAGCTCACCAGGATATATCGTATCGACGTAGGAATGGAAATTACCATTATTTATTGACAATACGTCGTCGATATATCTAAATGTCGAGTTGAAGGCCACAGCAAGTTTTCTCTTTTCGCGCATAAGATTTTGCATAAATTATGCTTCATATAAATATAAAAATAAGTCTGCTAATAACGGAGCGCAATTTGTACCCATGGGAATTCCAATAGATTGTTGGAATACCTGGTCTCCAAAAACCACATAGATATTGTCAACCAGAAACTCAAGCATCTTCTTGATGTCAACTTCAGAGTACTTATGTGAACAATCAGAATCTGTTTTAGCAAAAGAATTTTGCAAATGACCAATGACGAGGTAAGTAAATTTACGAGTTTCATTTTTATTGAAGAAGCAGCTGTCAATGATATCAAAAAGCCTGGATTTTAATTTGTCGTGGGGAATTGTTGTGTATAAAGTTGAAAAGTCGTAAGTTTTTAAGCTGTTGATTTTTGTAAAGTCCTGTGATTTCAAATTGTTAAAAAGTTCTTTAGAATTTTTCAGTATCCACATCTGATTCACACCACTCCTTGAATATATAGTTGCACACTACTCTTGAAGTTTTTCCTTCTCTATTGTCAATATCTTAGTGAGGAGTAACGAAAGAGGCTTGGTTGAACATTTACTGGAACCTGCAATGTATCTTTGTTTGTAAGGATTCTTGTGAAGTTTCGGAATCCAATATATAATCAATCAGTAAGTCTTAAGTTCACACCAACATCAACGATGGTAATCAATTCATCCCAATGATGTCTCTTCTCGCCTATATATTCTAAGAATTCCACTAGTGTTTCATCTTGGGAAGTTCCATTGGCAATGTCCCGTACAGACTGATATAGGTACAACCTACTTTTAATCTGTGGCTTATTTCTTTTCTTTGATGACAGATTTGGAGTTTCCGGCAGTGTAAAAAAACTGAATTCGCCTTCAAGTGTAGCCTTATTCAAAATGTTCCCACCTTTGGGTTACTCCTCTCCTGTCAATGATGTAAATTCTAGCTCCAAAAACTTCCTGACAGGACTCATTGAAGGAAAGGCATTAGGTGGAATGCTTACAGTTCCACTTTTAAATACAACGGATTCTTCTTTCTCCCATTGTCTCCTTGCAAGTGAAAGTATGGGATACAGCCTCGGGCAAGTAGATTTCTAGCTCTTTCTGCCAGGGATCCAGACTGGATGCTTATGAAGAGGATACAAATCTCTTGGCTCCGGACGCCGTGAAAGTGATTAACTGGCAGCATCGGAGGCCTCAACACTTTAGGGAATGCATGACTTGGGAACACTGGATTCAACACGTTTCCTCTTTTTTGGCTGCGACCCATAGGTGTTGGTAGACCTGGCAGAAATTCTGGTTCAGGAATTGTACCAGAAGTTGACTGCTCTTAAGTAGGACTTTTGACTGTGTCTTCAACGGCCTTGGGGATCCTACATCAAAGCCTGTTTCGGCATTTAACTCTATTTCAGGGACTGGGAAACTGGGAGCCTCGGGCTTATTGTAGGATTGATTGATTGTATATTGTTTAACGTCCCTCTCGAGAATATTTCACTCATACGGTAACACCACCACTTGCCGGTGGAGAGCTGCAGATTTTGTCTTAGACTCAGCACTCATGGCCATTGAGCATTGAGGGAGCTTTTTCGTGCCAGCACCTACTGCGACACGGGACCTCGGTTTATTCTGTCTCATCGGGAGGACCGGTTTCCACGTCCCACAGCTGGATTCGAACCTGCAACGTAAGGATTAAATTCTTATGCTTATTAGAGGACACATCCTTGATATACCTCTCGTTAACTTCCAGTGCAAAAGCTATGTGCTTAGTATGCCCTAGAGTGCCATCCAACCAGTACCTGAAACTCACTGAGTGGACACTGTGTGTAAGGCTTCTGTAGTCCCATTTTTTTTTTCTCGACAGGCTGGCTTTGCACCAAGTACATGGAATAAGCATTGTTTATTCTACAAGAAGGCAATGATTCCTCCAGGTACCAAGGAAATGGATACAAATGAATAAAGTTTAGAGTGGTGGGGCTGAACACAGCGAGCTTCACAGGTGTTGTCTGCCGAAAATTGGTAAATGGAGCTGCCCACCCCTCCAAACAATCCTGGTGGGTCTACCTTGGTTGAAAGGTAATCCTCCTAGTTGCATTCAGGTCGATGGCCTAAGCCTGGAGGATGCTCTTGTCTTGCTGTCGGTAGACTCTACAATAGCAGGATAATGGCCGGGATACAATGATATCCAGAAGGCATTTTTCTCTTACCACAACTCCTCTAATGGCACATTGACTGCAGGCGCGGCTTCCTTGTGGTGCTTGGTGACATGAACTCTAAAATCTGCCGCACAGTTAAACGTTACCTCCTTGTCTCAGCAGAAAGAGCAAATAACTTTTAAGGCCCTGTGGGGAGAGGTGTTCTCTCAACTCCCGCCTATTGTCGAACGTCTCATTGCAGGGCTGACCATCAACCTCAAAATGACACTGGAATGGCATTCAATAAGAACACATTTGACTCTAATTCTCAGGATAGGTGTGACATTGGTGAAAATTTTCAGTTCAGTTATGGTTCTCTATAAAAAAAAAAGGGAACATAATCAACATAAGGGAAATAACAAGGTGATGGATATTGGACTAGTGGATGTTTACAAATGGAAAGGCACAGGATGTTGGAACTTTGGACGCCGCCGACCGTGGTAGTAAATAAAACAACAAAATTGTTGTATGACGACTTTAATGGTTTAATTTTGGTACGTATCATGCTGACAATTATAAAGAAAAGAACTTCAACAGCTTTCATTGTTGTCTACCTAAACAGCCTATGGCTGTCCACTTGGTGATCACAGTCACCTACCTCAGATAGCCCCTTATAACTTCCTCGCATACATACACAGCTAAGGTTATACCATGAGATGTAGAGTCCATCCCTGTATCAACCACGGTGAGGGCCCTAGACTGCACACGTCCGTAACATCCCTATCATTCCGTCGACCAACAGCGTGGTCAATAGATTGTGCACCTCCTTCACCTCCCTACACTGCCTCAAGGATAAAAAAAATAAATACGTAGGGCCATCCTTAAAATATTGTTTGCTTGCCCTCTTCCGACTCAGGGTAAAATTCTTGGGTCGGTAGGTAGATTATTGACTTTCCCTCAAAAATTTGTCAAAATATTTGTTGAGGGGACAAAAGGAATAAAAAAAAAAAATATTGTGTCCTGGAATGTAAAAAAAAGTTTGGAGTCGGGCCAGTCAGTTGGTAGAGAATACAATGTTTTAAAGGTGGCCTGAATTTCTGCATCATATCAACATTTTCATCTAAACAATATTCTACTTCTTATACCATTTTGTTGGGCGTTTCCCATTATAAGGGAGTAGTCTATCAATGTGGTATAATTTGCCTCACTGCTAACGAACCGTATTCAATATCAAAGTCCATAAAACAATACAAAATAGGAACAGAGCAAACACGGATCTCCAAAACATCAGAGATGAAATCAGGTGCCATGTAGGAGTGAGCATCTCCTGCCGACCGGTCACATCCGCCTTGTGCTCCTTGTCGTGATCGGGAAATAACGGGAAACTCCGTCGTCATTTGAATTCAATGGACTAACAATTAGTATGAAAAACGTCAGTCAGCATTTGACTCAATAATAAATTGTATTTGATGACAAAGTCATTGTATCGACCATAGAGTTTACGAAATGACGACTTTAAACGAGACTACTGATATCCTTGTTTCATCAACTTGTTTATCAGATAATTTACCTCGTTTTAGAAATTGTTCATACGTAGAGCATGCTCTTGCGTATCTAATCAACTGAGATATATAATCTCTGTACATGATGAAGGTATATTGCTGCATTAGTAAAGGAAGTTGACGATAGAAAAGTAAAAGTCATCACGTTTATCATATAGCTTGGTTGTTAGATTACCATTAACATCTTTTTCAAGTTAAATATTCAAGTATAAAAAGAGGTGTCAGACTCTGTGTACTATCTTCTTTGTTATTATATAAGGGCCTTTCCATTTACGTGTCAACTTGTTTCACTCTCCTATTTGACGCATTATACAGTCAGACTGGTTCTCCTTCCTCAAACTTCCTAACTTGGGCCTTTGTGTCATTTTTTTGCTAATCTGTATTTTGTTTTCAGGCAAAGTTGTGAATGCTTGACAGATTACCTTTTAGCTTCTGAACATAATCATCTGCATCACAGAATTCTTCCTCACTAGAATCATTTGGCCTTGGAATGATGGCTTCCATTCACTCTAGTGCCGGTGTATCAATTCCTAGAAATGTGCACATTTGTCGTTGACGATCACATTAGTGCCCCGCCTCCTTTATACCTTGTCCCTGTACGGTAGACACCACCGACCAAACTCCATCTTCGCTAGCCAAGGGTTTCTGATACGCTACTCTCCTCATAAACCCTTGGCATACGGTGTTCATAAAAGTTGGGTTAATTTTCTCTCGATCGGTCGACCAATCAGCAATTGTTTTTTGTAAATGACGACATTTGCGTTCGGGATACTTCTTGACTCTTTAATCTCGGTAATGAAAAACGCAAGTAAACAACAATCCGTAAGATAACATGCAATTCTATGAATAGCTATTGTGTCATCCAATATCTTCTAAATATGTAATTAAGAATCTATATTGAAGCTTCCGATTTGTATTATAAACAATAAATAAACATAACTCAATTATTGCTTCCTAAATATTCTTGAAAAAAAAATTGGATTTAATTTTTTAGCTCTACTGGTCAGAGACCAGAAGAGCTTATGCGATAGTAATGCGTCCGTCGTCCGTCCGTCTGTCTGTCCGTTTGTCTGTCTGTAATCAATCTTTCAAAATGCTACTCCTCCTATAGTTTTGGTCTGATTTCAATATAACTTGGCACACAAGTAGACTACACTAAGATACATAATTCTATGTATCGATTTTTGATTTTGATTAACGGTGTTGCCGTTGTTACTAAAAATAGAAATTTCTGTGAAATTCTTTCAAAATGCTACTTCTCCTACAGTTTTGGTCTGATTTCAATATAACTTGGCACATAAGTAGACTACACTAAGATACATAATTCTGTGTATCGGTTTTTGATTTCGATGAACGGTGTTGCCGTGGTTACTAAAAATAGAAATTTCTGTGAAATTCTTTCAAAATACTACTCCTTCTACATTTTTGGTCTGATTTCAATATAACTTGGCACATAAGTAGACTACACTTGGTTTTTGATTTCGATGAACGGTGTACTGTGGCTACTAAAAATAGAAATTTCTGTGAAATTCTTTCAAAATACTACTCCTTCTACATTTTTGGTCTGATTTCAATATAACTTAGCACACAAGTAGACTACACTAAGATACATAATTCTGTATATCGATTTTTGATTTCGATGAACGGTGTTGCCGTTGTTGCTAAAAATAGAAATTTCTGTGAAATTGTTTCAAAATGCTACTCCTCCTACAGTTTTGGTCTGATTTCAATATAACTTGGCACACAAGTAGACTACACTAAGATACATAATTCTATATATCAATTTTTGATTTCGATGAACGGTGTTGCCGTTGTTACTAAAAATAGAAATTTCTATGAAATTCTTTCAAAATGCTACTCCTCCTACAGTTTTGGTCTGATTTCAATATAACTTGGCATACAAGTAGACTACACTAAGATACATAATTCTGTTTATCAATTTTTGATTTCGATGAACGGTGTTTCCTTGTTACTAAAAATAGAAATTTCTGTGAAATTCTTTCGAAATGCTACTCCTCCTACAGTTTTGGTCTGATTTCAATATAACTTGGCACACAAGTAGACAACACTAAGATACGTAATTCTGCATATTGGTTTTTGATTTCGATGAACGGTGTTGCCATGGTAACTAAAAATAGAAATTTCTGTTAAAAAATCTCAAAATGCTACTCCTCCTGCAGTTTAAGTCTGATTATAATATAATGTGGCATGCAAGTAGACTATACTAAGAACATAAAGAGACTTAATCAAGGATCATTATTCTTTTTATTGCTGTGGTAAAGTTTTAATTCCCAACTTCTTAAGAACTTTTCTCTTCCTTTGCTATAAGTACAAACCAGTAGAGCTTCAGTCTTTACAGAGACTTCCACTTACTTAAAGACATCTCACTTTTTTTGGTCAAATATATAATGTTATAACAATACAGTCATAAAACCAAAAATAATTAAGACATATCACCTGTTCCCCTACTGTTGCCAAGAGATCCATTCCTATGTGCTTGTATTTTCTGAGCCCCTTTCCTAAACTTGATGGATAAAGCCCGCTTCAACTGCAACCAGCATTTTTGGGGAAAGTCTTTATTTCTGTCGATGACGCAATCTGTGCATTCCTGATTTGATTCGCGATCACGTGACGAAAACAATCCCGTCTTTTGACTTCACCGTATGCCAAGGGTTTCTGTATGCCAAGGGTTTCTGAGGAGAGTAGCATATCAGAAACCCTTGGCTAGCGAAGATGACCAAACTCGTGTATTACACCTGATGTTGTTATTGCCATGTTAATGAATTATTTTTACATTTGAGAAACTCTCGTTCTGTTTATAAAATTAACTGAAGTTAACCAGGATTGAAGTGGTACCACCCTTCTTGTGCGTGTACATTATGATGTTATATTTTGCAACCGCATTTATGAAAGGCAATCCGTTGTGAGCTTACATTATCTATCAACTGGAGATAGCTCAAAATATTGAGTGGACAGCGGTGCAAAACAACATGCCCACTTTATCAAGGAAGGTGGATAGTGAAACTGATGCTAGACACCTTCTTTTTCTAAATGAATTCTAAAAGATAATTTATCAATTGGTAATATTTATGATTAAGAACGATTTATTCATCCAAACGTATGCGTCAAATGCTATAAACGACAAACCAAAAGTGCTTGACCAGAGACTGAGTTTTATAAACAACAATGTAACATTTTTTTGCATAAGAATATACAGACATTTGTTCAAAAATACAAACGAGGAAAATAACAACAATCAGAAAGCCATTTTTTGTTTACCGAAAGTTCTTTTATTAATTGGAGAATTAAGATTGTATTAAAGTCACATACTAAAATTTCTGCAATTATAGCAATGTCACTATAATAAATGATTACTTACTTACTTACTTACTTATTATAGCAATCTTTGAAAATCAATCGGAATACATTTATTTCATTAACACACAATATCTCTTCGATTTTTTAACTTAGGGCAGCAATAAATAAATTGTCATCCTCGAGCAGAAAACATTCCGTCAGCTGCAGAAGAGATGACACTCCATGCGAAATCGACATCCTTTTCCTTTGCATTTTCGGCGCAGACGACGTATCGGATGACAGAACGACCATTGACAGAAGCTTCCGTCAGGTGTAAGTTACCGGATTCATTTATATTTCGCAGAAGTGTAGAAGTAAGCCTGCTGGGTCCCTGAAAAATATTCATCATGTTTAACTAAGAACCCTCAGAAAGACATCCTAACATGGTCCATCCGAATTGCAGTATTCCAGATCAAATTGAAAAAAGGTTTTATTTTTAAAACTTTACAGATCTGGCAAAGAAAGAGAATTAGGTCAAAGTATTTCTTGGATATACACCAGTTAACCTTGATTTGATCCTGGGTAGTGTAAACATTTGACTCTAAAAATATTTTTGAGTGTTTTAAATTTTTTTCCGCATTTTTATATCGAAATATGATTTATTCTTCAAGCATTACAACCAAAGCTCAACATCAGGTTTTACCCGGTATAATTAAACAAGGAATCGTCCAATAAAGTAAAATTTTGTGCTTATGTCAAGAATTCTGTTGATTATGCGGAGATATCAGCCGTTTTACGGAAATCTTATGGTTTTATCAAAAATATGCATAATTTTTCCTCCACCAACCCTTAATGATTTATGTGTATTTTTTGGTTCTTTGTAGCTTTGAAAGTATTCCAAAAATATTTGGTTTCATACGAAGAAAATTGCCGTTAATTGTGTACGACAAATCCTACTTTACTTGGGTTAAGTATTAAAATGAGATATAAGAATTAAACAAATTATGCCATCCGTTTCCTTTTTTCGAGTCGCCCGCGTGGCGCAGTGGTTAGAATGTCTGCTCAAGAGTAGCAAAGTAAGGAGTTGATCCTTATGTCGCGGGTTCGAATCCCACTGTGGGACGTGGAGACCGATGCTTCGGATGAGACCGTATAAACCGAGGTCCCGTGTCGCAGTAGGTGTTGGCACGAAAAAGATCCCTCCCTGCTCAATGGCCCTGAGTGCCGAGCATAGGACAAAATTTTCAGCTCTCCACCAGCAAGTGGTGGTGTCTCCATGAGTGAAAAATTCTCGAGAGGGACTTTAAACAATATACAATCAATCAATCAATCGAGGATACAAAAGTCAAAATAACAACTTGTAATCGAAGGTCAAGGGTATTAGTATTTAGCATCAAACAAGGTGTAGATCGCTAACAGGATACCTTAATACAGAATGCCACTAATCCCAGATTTGACTGTCCAACTATTTCGAACGCATGGTTGCTTTCAATATGGTCTTTCATCCTCTTGGCTAGTTTGATATGCTGAAAAGGAAACTGGTGTGAAATTCTTGTGCTAAGTATATTATCTACAGAATTATGAAATAAACACCAAATCGCTGTTTACCCTCCTAATAAACTCTTGTAATCCACTGATTCCATACAAACGCAGGACAAACCACAGTTTGAGAGCTCGGAATGGTCTTGTGATTCCAATGCCCCAGTTCTGAAATTTCAAAACGAATGTCATAACTCCAGCTTTTCACAATAACAAAATTCCGATGACTGAATTCAAATATAATTTAAGAATAAGGCTAATGGGCATACGTACGGTCCAAAAAGTCCACCTCTCTCCCAATGGAAAGAAGCAAAAAAAAAAAATTCTCTTAATGTCCTTTCAACATTCATGATTAAAATAAATGCCACGTACAAGTTATCTACATAAATGAGACATATGAAATTTTATGCAGGGCATGACTTGGTCGTATTATTTTTATATCCCTGTATATCCCTAAGACTCTATGTTGCCGTTTCATTTTGTTGTATGGGTGTGATATAAATAACATTTATAATTGTAACGATTTTAGATATGAATATTCTAATATACATCTTGCACTATTATATACATGCAGTTTATACTGAGTACTGAAAGCCATGGTCTTGATAATGTGAAATTGGATTTCTATTTTGTCCCCTGTTCCAAGATCGTTCAAATTGATTCTAAAGGAGATAAATTTTTACACGTGTATAACGTATATTATTCTCGTGTTTTTACGATATTGTTTACCAAATTATACAGTTAAAATTGATTAAGAAACGAAACGACGATTGACGAGCTTCAGTCAAAAATTAACTGATGGAGACTGCAGTTCAATTAAATGTAATCAATTAAAATAATTTTATTTCTTTCCAAGTATAAGAATAAACGCACGATCAAAAATTCTTGTAAAAGAAGTTGTCTTTTATAAATCCAAACGCCAAAATATAAATAAAATTATAAATGTAGTAACATATAAGAGAGTTGTGTTGACTTTTAGTGAGATATGTTGTTAAATAGAAACTATGTAATACAATACATACTCGGAAGTCAGTTGTTTCAGCTATAATATAGAAATGGAAATGTTAGGATATACAAGTAACAGCTTTTCAAAAAGCTTGCCTGACTAATGCCATCAATATCTATAGAACCTATAAGCATGATAAGTTATAAACGTTTACATTGGGGGAGGGGGTTGGGAGTGTTAAATTATTTCACTAGAGTAAGTTATGAAGATGTTGCACAAAACATCATGCATTCATTTTAAGTTGTATGATACTCATCAGACAATGGAAAAAGAACATATTTTATATGAAACGTATGTATATTGTTTGTATCTCAAATAAAAAATGAAATCATGTACATGTCCCGCTCTAGATTTGGACCCGCGACGTAAAGATCCGCGAGTTTAAATCAAAGCACTCAGAAGGACAGAGAGCCGGGCTCATTTACAGAGTAGAATGGATTTCTTACATGAATCACGTTTATATTCTGATGAAAAAATTATTTTAAAACTATCAATATAAATGATAAGACACTGACAGTGAGTTTTTCAATCCTAATACCACGGTCCGATTTTGTCAGAATCAGAATTAATCTGGTACCGCAGCTGAATGTAAATAAACAGGCCAGTCTGGTTTCCTCTCCTGCTTTACCTCGTATGTGTAGAGAACTACGGTAACACTGATTATCAAAAATCCTTACGCTAATGAACTATGTCATTACTACAAATGTTTATTTTATATAGATAAAACTTCGTTTTATTTTTGTTGCCTTATTTAGCGTTTCTATTATCTCAAAAGCGGTTGAGAGTAAGAACTATATTTTTGCACGTAACTTTAAAATGGCGACTATTGGGTTAACATCCTGCCTTGAACAGGATCACATAAGCCGGCAATTGCTCTTTGAGCAATAAGCCAGGCTTAAAATGGTTTCAGAGGATGAAGTAAACAAGGGAAAAACTAATGTAATTGATTAATGCTCGAAAGCATGGCTATATGTAAAGGTTACATAAATTAGATTCAGCTGCATACAGCATAGGTTTTGAGGAAGACAGCTGAAAATATAACTACGTGTATATGAAATTGGGAATCGTAACGGTTATGACTGACATGCAGAATATGTTTACTTGTTTGTTGGGTATGCCAGAGCATCAAAGATTGTTGTTGGGATAAATAAAGCCCAATATGCTTAAATGACCCAGCAAACTTGACGGCGATATATGAATGGCTACAGTTTTCCCCAGGGATGAGGGGTTCACAAAAATATTTGTACGAGCAAAAAAAGTAATAAACTTTCTCAATCCTGAAATGTGAGAGGACACTTTCATAAGTATATACTCTGTTTTTGTAGGAGGAAACCCGCTGGAGGGTGTGGGTATGATCAGATGTATATTTGGCCAGTACGTCCTCTTTAGAGTTTTTTGTTCGTTTCGTTTTTATTAGGTCACCTGAGTAACTCAGGTGACCTATTGCTATCCGTTTTCGTCCGTCGTCGTGCGTCGTGTGTTAACATTTGAACATTTTCAGCTTCTTCTCTGAAACCACTGAACCAATTTCAACCAAATTTGGTATACAGCATCTATCAGTGAAGAGCAACAAAAATTGTGAATTTCATGGTCCCCGCCCCCCTGGGGACTGAGGGGATGGGCCAAAACCACTAAAATTATTGCAATCTTTAAAAATCTTCTTCATTACTCCTGGACATCAAGCAGTCAAACTGTTGGCATGAATGTTATGAGCATCGCGTCTTCTACCAAAATTGTGAGATTCATGGCCCCAGGGTCAGGGGTTCTAGTGCTAGGGTGGGGCTATATAGATTTTATAGTGAAAATGTATTATTTCTTTGAAAATTTTCTTCTCTGCTCCTGGGTATTAAATAAACTAAGTACATAGTTATGATGAGCAAGAGTGCCTCTTCCAGATTTGTGAATTTTATGGCCCCAGGGTCATGGGTTCTGGTGTTAGGGTGGGGCTTTATTGATTATATAGTGAAAATGCATTTATTCTTTGAAAATCTTCTCTCCTTCTGAGTATTAAATAAACTAATTAAGCACATAGTTATGATAAGCAACAGTGCCTTTTCCGAAATTGTGAATTTTATGGCCCCAGGGTCAGGGGTTCTGGTGTTGGGGCGGGGCTTTATTGATTATACAGTGAAAATGCATTTATTTCTTTGAAAATCTTCTTCTCTGCGTCTGGGTATTAAATACACTAACCAAGTACAAAGTTATGATGAGCAAGAGTGCCTTCTATAAAATTGTGAATTTTATGGTCCCAGGGTCAGGGGTTCTAGTGCTAGGGCGGGGCTATATAGATTATATAGTGAAAATGCATTCTTTCTTTGAAAATCTTCTTCTCTGCTCCTGGGTATTAAATAAACTAAGTAAGTACATAGTTATGATGGGCAAGAGTGCCTCTTCCAGATTTGTGAATTTTATGGCCCGAGGGTCAGGGGTTCTGGTGTTAGGGCGGGGCTCTATTGATTATATAGTGAAAATGCATTATTCTTTGAAAATCTTCTTCTCTGCTTCTGGGTATTAAATACACTAACCAAGTACATAGTAATGATGAGGAAGAGTGCCTCCTATAAAATCGTGAATTTTATGGCCCCAGGGTTTGGGGTTCTGGTGTTAGGGCGGGACTCTATTGATTATATAGTGAAAATGCATTATTCTTTGAAAATCTTCTTCTCTGCTTCTGGGTATTTAATAAACTAACTAAGTATATAGTTATGATGAGCAAGAGTGCCTCTTCCAGAATTGTGAATTTCATGGCCCCTGGGTGTTAGAGGTTCTGGTGTTAGGGCGGGGCTCTATTGATTATATAGTAAAAATACATTAATTTTTTGAAAATATTTTCCTTTGCTTCTGGGTTTTATGCCAATGATCCAAGTATATATATTTATGATGAAAAAAGGTGCATCTAGCAAAGTGGTTTTTTAATGCCCCCTGGGTCAGGGGGGTGGGGGGGTACATAGTCTGAAAATAAATTAATGCTTTGAAATCTGCTCTTTGGTATTAATCTACTATTTTATGATAAAATTTGCAAAATTTTGAAATATGTGGCCCCTGGATCAGTGGTTCCTTTGGGGTGAGGTGCACAACTGGGTATAAAGTGGAAGTGCATTTTCTCTTCGTTACTCTGATCTACCTCTGGGTATTAAGTAAATAGAGTAAGCATGCTAAGTTAATAATTATGATAAGCATTGTTGCCTCTTTCAAAATTGTGAATTGTGAATTTCATGGCCTCTGATTTAAAACACGAACCAAATTTAATTGTTTGAAAGTTGTTACACAATACTCAGGTGACCTATAAGGCCCATGGGCCTCTTGTTACTTTAAATCATGTAACTTCTAACTCACTTCACAATATCACCGATATAGATTTTTTTCCAAAGCTCGACCAGGCGACAAAAAAGAACATACATTATATAATTCATGCAGTTTTCATTTCGATTCAATAGAAAAGTCCAGGAAAAGGTCGCAAAATCTTAAACATGACATTTTGGCGCGAAATGTTTGTGTCACCCCTTACCTAGAAGACAAATGGACTGATTCAGTAGTATAGAAACGCAGGAAAAAAGGTCAAACGGACATGTCCGTATAATAACTCGCTTTAAATAAATAACTGCTAGCAAAAAGCTAAATTAAATAAATACATCAATGTATTGTATCAGCAATATGGTTATTTTTCTGCTAACTGTTGTTGCTGAAACGCATGTAACAAAATCCGATGATAATCAGCATGCACAAAATTTTGCTGGCTAACTGTGACCTCTTAGCTTCGCACCTAGGAAATATTGATCCTTAGTAGTGCCTGACGTCGTGACGTCAGGCAATCAGATCAGATGTGAAATTTAAAAGTTTTTTTTTTTCGGTTATCCTCAATACTAGGTGCTGCTTGTTAGTTTGAAAAAAATTGTGATGAACGCAATCAGAGAGCAAAAGTAATACCCAATGAAAAAAAAGTTAAATTTTAATGGTATGTCGAACGTTGCAATATTCGATCTTTTCCATTTGTATTGTATAATTTTTAGCTCTACTGGTCAGAGACCAGAAGAGCTTATGCGATAGCAATGCGTCCGGCGTCCGTCCGTCTGTCTGTCCGTCTGTCTTTAAACAATTTTTCAAAATGCTACTCCTCCTACAGTTTTGCTCTGATTTCAATATAACTTGGCACACAAGTAGATTACACTAAGATACATGATTCTGTGTATCGGTTTTTGATTTCGGTAAACGGTGTTGCCGTGGTTACTAAAAATAGAAATTTCTGTGAAATTCTTTCAAAATGCCACTTCTCCCACAGTTTTGGTCTGATTTCAATATAACTTGGCACACAAGTAGACTTTACTAAGATACATAATTTTGTTTATTAGTTTTTGATTTCGATAAACGGTGTTTCCGTGGTAACTAAAAATTGAAATTTCTGTGAAATTTCTTTCATACTGATACTCCTCCTACAGTTTTGTCTGATTTCAATATAACTTGGCACACAAGTAGACTACACTAAGAAACATAATTCTGTGTATCGGTTTTTGATTTCGATGAACGGTGTTGTCGTGGTTACTAAAAATAGAAATTTCTGTGAAATTCTTTCAAAATGCTACTCCTCCTACAGTTTTAGGCTGATTACAATATAACTTGGCATACAAGTAGACTACACTAAGATACACAATTCTGTGTATCGGTTTTTGATTTCGATGAACGGTGTTGCCGTGGTTACTAAAAATAGAAATTTCTGTAAAATTGTTTCAAAATGCTACTCCTCCTACAGTTTTGGTCTGATTTCAATATAACTTGGCACACAAGTAGACTACACTAAGATCCATAATTGTGTATATCGGTTTTTGATTTCCATGAATGATGTTGCCGTGGTTACTAAAAATAAAAATGTCTATAAAATTGTTTCAAAATGCTACTCCTCCTACAGTTTTGGTCTGATTTCAATATAACTTGGCACACAAGTAGACTACACTAAGAACATAAAGAGACATTATCAAGGATCATTATTCTATTTATTGCTGTTGTAAAATTTCAATTCCCAATTGCTTAAGTACTTTTCTCTTCCTTTGCTATAAGTACAAACCAGTAGAGCTTCAGTCTCGACAGAGACTTCTGGTTATTTGTATTCTAATATTTTCCATTTGTATTGTATAAATTTTCATTTATTTTGTATAATTTTATTTACATTTTACAATTTTCTATTTGCATTCTATAATGTTCCGTTTGAATTGTATTTTTTAAATTTGTATTCTATATTTTCCATTTTTATTTTTAAAAAGTCATTTAAATTGTATATTTTTAGCTCTACTGGTCAGAGACCAGAAGAGCTTATGCGACAGTAATGCGTCCGTCGTCCGTCCGTCTGTCTGTCTGTCTGTAAACAATTTTTCAAAATGCTACTCCTCCTACAGTTTTGGTCCAATTTCAATATAACTTGGCACACAAGTAGACTACACTAAGATACATAATTCTGTGTATCGGTTTTTGATTTCGATGAACGGTGTTGCCGTGGTTACTAAAAATAGAAATTTCTGTGAAATTCTTTCAAAATGCTACTCCTCCTACAGTTTTAGTCTGATTTCAATATAACTTGGCACACAAGTAGACTACACTAAGATACATAATTCTGTGTATCAGTTTTGATTTCGATGAACGGTGTTGCCGTGGTTACTAAAAATAGAAATTTCTGTGAAATTCTTTCAAAATGCTACTCCTCCTACAGTTTTAGTCTGATTACAATATAACTTGGCATACAAGTAGACTACACTAAGATACACAATTCTGTGTATCGGTTTTTGATTTCGATGAACGGTGTTGCCGTGGTTACTAAAAATAGAAATTTCTGTGAAATTCTTTTAAAATGCTACTCCTTCTACAGTTTTAGTCTGATTTCAATATAACTTGGCACACAAGTAGACTACACTAAGATACATAATTCTGTGTATCAGTTTTTGATTTCGATGAACGGTGTTGCCGTGGTTACTAAAAATAGAAATTTCTGTGAAATTCTTTCAAAATGCTACTCCTCCTACAGTTTTAGTCTGATTTCAATATAACTTGGCACACAAGTAGACTACACTAAGATATACAATTCTGTGTATCGGTTTTTGATTTCGATGAACGGTGTTGCCGTGGTTACTAAAAATAGAAATTTCTGTGAAATTCTTTCAAAATGCTACTCCTTCTACAGTTTTAGTCTGATTTCAATATAACTTGGCACACAAGTAGACTACAATAAGATACATAATTCAGTGTATCAGTTTTTGATTTCGATGAACGGTGTTGCCATGGTTACTAAAAAAGAAATTTCTGTGAAATTCTTTCAAAATGCTACTCCTTCTACAGTTTTAGTCTGATTTCAATATAACTTGGCACACAAGTAGACTACACTAAGATACATAATTCTGTATATTGGTTTTTGATTTCGATGAACGGTGATGCCGTGGTTACTAAAAATAGAAATTTCTGTGAAATTCTTTCAAAATGCTACTTCTCCTATACTTTTGTCTGATTTCAATATAACTTGGCACACAAGTAGACTACACTAAGATACATAATTCTGTTTACTGGTTTTTGATTTCGATGAACGGTGTTGCCGTGGTTACTAAAAATAGAAATTTCTGTGAAATTCTTTCAAAATGCTACTCCTCCTACAGTTTTAGTCTGATTTCAATATAACTTGGCACACAAGTAGACTACACTAAGATACACAATTCTACTATCGGTTTTTGATTTCGATGAACGGTGTTGCCGTGGTTACTAAAAATAGAAATTTCTGTGAAATTCTTTCAAAATGCTACTCCTCCTACAGTTTTAGTCTGATTTCAATATAACTTGGCACACAAGTAGACTACACTAAGATACACAATTCTACTATCGGTTTTTGATTTCGATGAACGGTGTTGCCGTGGTTACTAAAAATAGAAATTTCTGTGAAATTCTTTCAAAATGCTACTCCTTCTACAGTTTTAGTCTGATTTCAGTATATAACTTGGCACACAAGTAGACTACAGTAAGATACATAATTCTGTGTAGCTGTTTTTGATTTCGATGAACGGTGTTGCCGTGGTTACTAATAATAGAAATTTCTGTGAAATTCTTTCAAAATGCTACTCCAAATACAATTTTAGTCTGATTATAATATAAATGTTGCATGCAAGTAGACTGCACTAAGAACATAAAGAGACTTAATCAAGGATAATTATTCTATTTATCTGTTGAAAAGTTTCAATTTCCAACTGCTTAAGTACTTTTCTCTTCCTTTGCTATAAGTACAAACCAGTAGAGCTTCAGTCTCGACAGAGACTTCTGGTTTTCATTTGCATTCTATATTTTCCGTTTGCATTGTATAATTTATTTTGTATTGTAAAATTTCTTATTTGTGTCCTTAAAATTTCTTATTTGTAACTGTAGCCGATGATTCTTTATTTCGTGAAACATGCCATAACAGTTAAGAAAGCTCTGCTTTCAGATAAGTTTGCATGTCTATGGAAACCCTTTCGTTCGAAGGGGGTCACCTGTGATTATTAGAGATATAAAATTGTTTATAAACAGTGAATAAAACATATCAATAAAGTGTTTTGATGATATTTCTTAAGAATCTC
Source organism: Saccostrea cuccullata (assembly GCF_032062105.1). Classification (NCBI taxonomy): domain Eukaryota; kingdom Metazoa; phylum Mollusca; class Bivalvia; order Ostreida; family Ostreidae; genus Saccostrea; species Saccostrea cuccullata. The sequence continues at coordinate 1,037,160 of NW_026920935.1, read as the reverse complement.
AAAATTCATCCATTAATCATATTTTTTTACTTAAATAAAAATATTCACAAATTACATCTCTCTTGAACTTGTCTTACCTTGATGTTTATGTTGTAGATATGTGGCACTCGCACCGAGGCAATCAGTTAGAGGTTTTTTGTTCTTCAGCCTTGCAAAAGTAACATTTATAGTTCAGCATAAATGTAAAATTCTTTACCTTAAGGGAATAGACTGAATTCGAATTTTCTCTTAATTCTTGGCATTTTGATTAGCGATGTACATACAATACAAAGGTTGTCAAATTTTCTCTCTTTAATTATCAAATGTAGTATTGTTTATTGCCGCTTCAAAAATTGTTCAAATAATGGAATATGCTCTGTCCGACTGAATTGTGATGTAGAAAGTATAATGACATAACGCATCATTGAAACAGTGATACGCACGGTAAGACAGAATCCACATATATGAATACACTCTACAGTGATATATACTATATAGGATGCAACTATATGATAAATGATCTCAAGTCTGCGTGTGCAAAAAAAAAAAAACAATTGTGAAACAAATATTTCAGATACTAGTATTCCCCATTTTCAAAAGTGAGTTATCTCCCCTCAAAATCGGAACTCTTCTACACTAGCCTAACTTCCGCGGACTACACATTACGATAATCCAACAAAATAGTGATCAACTTACACGCTGTATTTAAAAATTTTAAAAGAAGGAAACGGTTTGCATTTTTTTTAGATAATGAATTATTTTATAAAAGGTCTGTTAGCCCCCCCCCCTTTCTAGAAAGCTATACGAATTAGCCAGACACGAAGCATCGTCTTTAAAAGTGGGAGGGGGGGTAGCCAAAGAAATATTTTTTTTCTTACCTTGAAAAGTTGACAAGCAAAGAAAAACCTTGCCCAAAGTTGAAAAAGCTACTTATTTCAGTACCAGTTCCTTGGCATACAATACTACATTTCTCTTATATAACTTTACCGTAGTATTAACTGTGTGTGTGTGGGGGGTTTGGCAACCTGTCTATCAATGAATATTTTCAATAGAAAAGGTAATATTGGGTAAAAAGTGGGGGTGGGGCTAAGCTCCTTGACCCCCCCCCCCCGTGCGTACAGGTACATAGAACGAATAATTATGTAAATGGGTTGAACAGTTGAATATAAACCATAGTTGTGAAATTTGAAAATTATTAGAATTACTATAATTGTGATTTCAGTAAAGTACATGTATGTCAGTTACAGGGTTACATGAGTCTCTCTCTCTCTCTCTCTCTCTCTCTCTCTCATATTGTTTTTTACACACTTTGCAAACTTATAAAAAAAAAATTACATGTACTTACACTGAAAGGATTTTTAAAAAATAAATAACAGTTGAGAAAAGAATGTTTTCCGTTAATTAACGAGAAATACGCTAGGAAATTATTGTATCAATTTCGTGGTTCTGCTCTCAATTCTCTGATCTAAAACAAAATGTGTATTTTACTCGGGAATATACATGTACATATGCTTAGATCCTACACTAAAACTTTGATTAAATGCAGCTCAGACTTTATACGACTTATGTAACACGAATTCAGGTCAATGCCATTTTAATTAGTCTTTCTTCGTTACATGAGGACATGAGATTAGATTATTCATTTAGAATTCTATTCAAAGTTTTAATACTACATATGGTGAATCAATTATTTTACAAATAAAAAATTCTAGAAACACTGTTAATTCAAATGAAATAGGCCTTTAATTGTCACCAAATGTGTTCTTGTAAAAGTAAAAGTTCTATGATGTGACATACAATCGAGCAAAAACGCAGTTTCTTGGTATCGGTCGCGGAAGACGAAGTACTGCTGTATATGCAGCAATTTCAGAGGTAATCATCAGTCTCCAAAAAATTCCTAGAGATACAGAGAAATATGGCTGCAGCAGGCTAGATTAATTCTTAAAACAGAGACGTATAATAGAAAAAAAAACTTTATAACTAAAAATTTGTTCCGCACATTTTGTAAATAATGATGATCCGTCTGCAGAATATCCACTACCGAAAATTAGCTTATTAGCTTTTTTTTAATAGGCCTATTCGAATACGTATCAGCATTTTATCAGTAATTTGTTTCTTTCTTTTTTTTTGTAAGGAGGAGGGGGGGGGGCACACAGCACCTTATTATAGTACTACACAGATTAATACAAATCCAGAAAGAGACTATGAGTGGGCAATTTAAAAAAAAATACGAATCAGTTAAGATTTCTTTTTATTCGCAAGCACAATAACATTTTTCCATATGACAGATGCATTACACCATAAACATGTTTACATCAAGAACGTCCGCGGAAGTGACTTTATTTATAGCGCATGCGTATTAAACACAGTAAAAGAGTTCCCTTCAGGGGAAATAACTCACCTTTTGAAAATGGGGAATATGTTCCTTTTTATCATTACATAATGTATATTAATCAACATATTATCATACCCTGTATGTCACCCTTCATGTCACTGCAGCAGGGGTCTTACTATCATATTGAGCAGAAGCAGAAAGTCGGTACAAGTCAAAAAGAAGAATCAGAGACATATAATATTTTGTCTCTGGAAGAATATATATCATTATCAAATCAATGAATTGTATGAGTGCATGATTAATGTCAGTGAGGTGCTATAAGAAATACTTCTAACGAGTTCTTTTTATAAACAACACCCCATCCTACTTATTTACAAAAACAGAAACTATGAAAGTCTACATTTTCAAAGATCCAATTAAAAATACAGTCTTTGCTCCTAAATTTTCATTACCCATCCCTCTTTTATTTAATCCATTGTAAAATAAGGTATCAAGATTAACATATGAGCTTTAATGTATTGACTTTTTATTCACCTTTAGAATTTTTTTTAAAGAATAATCATCACTGTATTTTTAAAAGTTTAAGTAAACGAAATCAAGCTGTTGGAACAAAAGTCTTAAAAAGCTGAATAGCAACAGTAATAACTTTAAAAAGAACAGTACACTTTTAGACTTAAGAAAAGTACATAAATGAGAGGTTGATGGGTTAAATATGGCATGACTTTCTCTGTACCCGGATGCAGTTATTTACCAAAGTACAGCACATTCTGTTGTAGTCAGCAACCATTTGTGTGGATTAAAAGAAATGGAGGAAATTTTCTGCAAATTATCGTAATAATATAATTTTTGTTCTAGAATGTCTGGCGTTTTTAACAGATTCTAATACAAATAAAGTATGTCAAAGTATTTGCACGAAAACATTTGAAATAAAAGAGAAGTAGCAAAAATAGAAACATCTAAATAAGGATTATGTAAAATTGCATACAAGTATTAATCAATATTTTAACCACCCTTCAAAAAAAAGTAATTAAACAAGTTTTACCTCTTTGCCATCAATGAGGTAGTGGAATTCTGGGCAAACTAACGCACAACCGGCATACGCAGCATCAACGTGCAGCCAAAGGTTCTCCTTGTTACACACCTCCGACAGCTCAGAAATGTCATCAAAAGAACAACAAGAGGTGGTGCCCACCGTGGCACAGACCTGAAAAATACACAATGCATCTCTTTCTTTCTCCCTGTGTTGAATATGTCTCATTTTAAATCAATGACCTCCTTTATAGATAGAGAAAATTATAATCGATACTAGTACTTCAAATTAAAAAAGGTAAAGCTCATAAACAACAATTGATCTCATAAACATGGAGAATATATGAAATCAATGAGATTTTAATGCGAAAAAAAGAGAGAATTTTGTCACCGATACTTCGAAAAGTGTATTTAAATAATGATCAAACAATAATAAAAAAAAACATAAGTCATCTTTTAATACTTCATTCTAATGATAGATTGTATTTGCTGACAAGGTCATTGTATCGACCATAGAACTTCCAACTGAGACTTTAAACGAGGTATTGATATTCTTATTTCATCAACATGTTTGTCAATAGCTTGCCCCATTTTATATATTCTTCGTACTTAGAAACGTTACGCAATTAAGAATCAAACTAAAGAGACAAACGCCATATGCAGGTGATAAGGGAATATTGCTACACAAGTAAGGGAAGTTGACGAATAAGAAGAAATAAAGTCATCAGGTTTATCATAAAGGTTTGTAGTTAGGTTAAAATTCATTGAGCGTCTTTTTGTAGAGACAAATATGAAGCAGACATATTGAATTCCGAGTTTTGTTTTGTTTAAAGCTTACTGGAATATATAGAGCGAGCCAACATATAAATGGAAGTATTAGCTATTAATTGATAATACGTCATCGATATTATGAATGTTGAGTTGAAGGTCATGGCAAATTTATTGTTGTCATGCACAAGGTTTGAATATGAAAATACAACTGAATATACTTTGAAAGTTCTCATTATGTAGTGCCTGAAAGTAAAAATATGAAGCAAACGAAGAAATAAAAAAAATCGACACTTACAAAAAAGGGATGGAGTCCATTTGATTTGTCTGCCTGAAAATAGTAAGGCGATTGTAAATCTGTAGGCTACAGATTAATTTGTAACTGATCTTGTAAAAGATTAGGTTGGATAACCAGAGATGTACAAAGCCATCATTGAAAAAAATGTGTATACTGTGCAAAAAAGCGAGCGTTTTTCAATTCATCTCTTTACTATAGAATATCTAGGAAGAAATTAATCTAGAAACGTGCGCATATATTTTGCACATTAAATATACACTTTTTAGGTGGTAGCTCTGTGATCCTGTTCGTCCATCCAATTTTTTCACATCAGCGAGCTCATATCTGGATTCATAAGTAACTGCTTAGAGTCCTTGGAAGAACAATTTCCGTTTGCGGATTAGTTACTGCCTTTAATTCTTCATCATCTTTTGCAAATAATGGTTTAATTTCAAGACAAAGTCGCAACATTTTTATTCTCTTTAAAATCTGTAGTTATATGTAGTTTATCTGCATCTCAGAGAGGATTACTAGTATTTTCCTAAAATTTTATGCTAAACAATTATGTCATTTATCATTTCTGTGATTTAATTTTAGTGTACCATGATGCTTCTTTTCAAAGCTTTTACAGACAAGGAGAGATTTTCATCTACTTCGATCTGTCGTAAAATCACGGACCCCAGTGAACAAGCCTTTTGAACACACACGTTAGCCTGAAATATACAGTATAAGAAAAGTAAGTTAAACAGCAATATTACGGTATTTCTCGATACAAATAGTTCTTGCAACGCAAACCTTAAAGTTTAGAGGTATTGAGTTTATAAAAAAAAAACGTGTCGCAAAGGCACGTTGAAAACTAAATCGATGAGGATTAAATGCATATAAAGCTGAACGTGACAAAATAATTTTTAAAAGAAAAGCAGTCAATAAAATACAAATATACCAAACATGAGGTGTAGGCGACAAGCCGGGGCGCTTCGTCCATTGTGTTAGGTAGGGTGTGACGTTTTGCAGCGGAAAGAGCCAAGAAAATACACTCGCTTCCAGATCCCTATAATGTCATGTTGTATACCTTATAGAGAACTTTTTAAAATAACAAATTTGCAGTAAGGAACCTTAAGAAATTCTAAGCAAGAACTTTATAATGATGAACTTAATCTTTTATACGTAAATATTGTTGGGGGGAAAAGGCAGGAAAAACACTGGTATCCTACTGACCTGAATGGACCCCCCACCCTCTCCTCCCTCGTGTAAAAACTGCTTCGGTAGAGACACGAGTTTACCTGAAATGAAACAACAATGCTCAATATGTATCTATAGGCAACAAATTACATTCCATATGGAAATGATTGACTATACGTCACCTAACCAGTCTGTGACAACCATTTCCAACTCCGTGCACGCGGGACTGATCGCCTGGAATCGAAATATAGTCTATGAAAACACAGGATAGTGGGTAGGAGTTTGGAATGAAGCAAGTGTTGTGATGATATTGTCATTTTGTAAAACTTGAATTTTCTGGATGAACGGACGTTACTTTATATTTACTGCAATAGGGAAATTGTAGAATTCCCTGCATTCCATTTACTTCATAAGAAACTGCTTGCAGTCCTTGCAAAGAATACTTTCCGTTTGCGGATCAATAAATGCTTCTAATTCTTATTCATCTTTTGAGAATAATGGTTTGATTTCAAGACAAAGTCGCAATTTTTAAAATTCTCTTTATGAAAAAAACAATACCAGAATCTGTATTTGCATCAATGTTTTAAAAATAATGAATGTCATATCTGAATATCACTAACTTCTGCTTTAAGGTTAATTGTTACTCTGGTAAGAGAGATAACTCTAATTGACATAAATGTCTATTATTACTTTATAGATTTGCCAAGTTGAAGGGTCTTTTTGTCCAGTTTTTCCCGCGAGCCATGCGCGGATCTAGAGGGGGGTCGGGGGGTCAGGACCCCCCCTGGAATTTTCCCGATTAAAAAATGTATATACTAAAGCATGAGAAAAGTCACCTTGGACCCCCCCCTGGAAAACGCTGACCCCCCCTGGTGAACATGTATATGTGTGAAATTGGTATGAAATTTGAGAGATTTGAGGCAATAGAAGTCATTGACTACCCCCCCCCCCCCCCCCCCCCCCCCCCACGAAATAGGTTTTTCACGTTTGGGCGAATTGACGTTTTTTTTTTTTTTTTTTTTTGCTTGTCAAGAAATTTCTGGGATTGGAATTTTTTTTTGAATGAGGTAGACCCCCCCTGCAAAAAATTTCTGGATCCGCGCCTGCGCGAGCCATGCTATAATTGTTTGTATTTTATTTAAGTTATAAAATACATTTCTTTTGAAAAGTCATTAAGGTTCAAGCAACATTTTTTATGAGTGAGCAGAGGGTTTATGAACCTTGAACAGCGTTAATATAAACCTTTGTATTTCTGCCAACAAAAACAAGATTAAAACAATAAAGACAAGTTGCAACCGCAGAAAATTTGTTTTGAAAATAACAAAGAATGAAAGCCATGCAATACATGAACCTGCATACATTATATTTAATTTAAAAAGGAACCAGAAACATGAGAACTATTTACCCTTTGGGAATATTTTTTTGGACGCTCTGCACATCCAAATTCAGCTCTATGTTAACCACACCTTTAAACAATCCACGGCTTTTTGTATTTAGTACAGTAGATGTGAATGTGTTATGTCCAGACTTACCCAGGATGTGGAGATTCCTGCGATCCCGTCAGACAGCATAGTACCTAGGACTGAAGCGAAGGAGTGACCGAGCGGGAAGTAGGCATTAAAGAGGGGGTGTTGATGATGTAAAATCTGCTCAACAAATATTCAAAACGTTGTACATTTGAAACTAGTAAAAATGGATTATGAAAAAAATAACATTGGTCAATACAATGCTCAACAAGCTCCATCCAAGACCTTTTGATTGATTGATTGATAGATTGTATATTGTTTAACGTCCCTCTCGCGAATTTTTCACTCATATGGAGACGTCACCGTATGCCGGTGAAAGGCTTCAAATTTTTACCTTTACTCGGCACTCAGGGCCATTGAGCAGTGAGGGATCTTTATCGTGCCAACGCCTGCCGCTGACACGGGGCCTCGGTTTTTAAGGTCTCAACCGAAGGATCCGCAACTTTCACTTCAAATTGCCGAGCGCATAGCGAAGGAACAGTTGCTACCCATTTTTTATCGACTTAGGTCAGTCGCGGCCGAGATTTGAACTCACGACCTCCCGATCACGAAGCGAGCGCTCTACCGACTGAACTACCGTGAACGGTCCAAGACCGTCACGAAGACGAAGCCCGATTTCAATGGAAAATATCGTCTACCCCCTTTTTTCAAGAGCTCGAATTAGCACTGGTATTAAAATAATTTAATATAGTAGATCTATGTATTGTTGTATTGTTCTTTGTATCAGACAAAGATTTTATTGCTAGATTACTATAAATATTGAACTAAATCAGTGAAAATTGTAGGTCAAAATCGAGAACTAGTATCCTTGGTTCATTGTCATTTTCTATTGTTTCTTGACCTAGCATCCTATTAAGTATTTCGACACAATTGGATATGCGGTTGTTGGTTTCTATATATTTACTTGTATAGAGGGTTGTTCGAATTGTCCGCGGACGTCATAACTTTTTAGGTCACCTGAGTCACGTATATGAACTAATATTGCTCTCCGTTTTCGTCCATCGTCGTGAGGACGTGTGTCTGAGTCAACTTTTCACATTTTCGACTTCTTCTCAAGAACCACCGGACAAATTTCAACCAAACTTGCCACAAAGGGTCCTTGGTTATAGATAATTCAAGTTTGTTACAAGAAGGGTCAGGCCTTCTTCACAGGGAAAATAATTAAGAACTAGTGAAAAATTATTGGCATCTTTTAAAAATCTTCTTCTCAAGAACGTCAAGGCCAAGAAAGATGAAACATATGGAAACATCCTCTGGGAGTGTAATTTCAAGTTTGTTCAAATCTTTACCCTCGGGGTAGGGTGGGGTCACACTATACAATCAATTTTTTACATACTGCACCCGACCCTAAAGTTTTTATTTAGTTTTTGAGAGAAAATCGAAAATTTCATGTCCAGAAGTGAAAAAAATATACATTCAAGTGGTATTTCATGAAATATATATGTTTTAAATTTGGACTTGCATGAAACACTACTTATTTTAAACGATAATATTGAGCATGTTTAATTTGGTTTGTAATAGTTCATATCCAACAAATACCATTGGAAAAAAATAAAATAAAAAAATAAAATAATTTTCCGACCTACCTACCCTATTTTTTTCAGGCTGGTAGCAGGAAACAAGACTATTATTTTTTTTTTGGCCTAGGAATACGTAAAAAAATATCTAGAGCTAGTGGTCCATAAATGATGAAATTTACATGGAAACATCATCAGGAAGGGAAGATTCAGGTTGGTTCAAATCTTGTACCCCGGGAGGTAAGGTGTGGCAACAATGGACATGTTTTTCATTGAAATACATAGGAAAAATCTTGAAAAATTCTTTTCTCAAGAACAATAAAGCCATGATTGGTTATATTTACATGCAAGCTTCAACAGGTAGTATAGACTTTTTTTCATGGCTTTGGAGATAAGGTGGGGCCACATTGGAGGATCAAAGATTTACATAATTATGAATTCATTCCATGGGAAATTCTTTAACAAGCCTCTTCTAAATAAAACAGCAAGGTAATGAATTGTCTTATTTATATGAAAGCATCCTTTGGTAATGTTAAATAAAATTTGTTCAAATCACGACCCTTTTCGGTAGAGAGGGAACACCGGCTTATTTAAGTTTTAGTTAGGAAAATACTAGTATAGCATCGATCATTTGGAAATCTTGTTCTGAAGAACAACAAAGCCATAATTATCAAGAAATTTAATACAGAACGTCTCCAGGAACTGTAGATCACTAAATTAGGAAATACTAAAATACACGAGAATGAAATTTTCGCGAGCAAACTGTCTTACATAACTACAAGAAAATTAAGTTCTTGTAAATAAAACGTATATTCAACATTGTTCAAATCATGCCGCCTGGGGTATCGTGGGATCATAATGGAAACTACATGTAGAACATAGAGGAAAAAAAATCAATAGGAGAAGGTTATAACTTAAGGTCATACGAGACGTCTCTCGGATACTGAGTATCTGTTTTCTATTTTTTTTTTTTTGCATGTATAAAAAATGTGTAAAATTATAATTACCCTATGATTTCTAAACTGGTTTCTAATTGTCTGTAAAAAATCTGAATGCTAAAATTTTTGCACAGATGTCTGGTAAGGTACCTCAATTTCTTGTGAGTAAACATTTTAAAGTAACAATACTTCAACGACAAAATCTCAGAAAAAATTATATATTATTTAGGAACGTATCGTCTGTCCTTAATTTATTAATTTTCAGTGAAAACTAGGCTTATTACATCGATGATTCTGATATTACTATTTTGTTGCTTTTGTGCAACAAAGGTTCTTATATAAGTCTATGGGTTGTTTTATACTCAGGTAACCGTTTTAAAAGGACACTGGGTCTATTTTTTTAATATTAATGTCATAATATAACCAAAGTTGGTGGACATATTTTTAAGAATAAAATCAAATAATAATCACATTGTTTTTCTAATTATCATGATTTATTTTAAACTTAACAAAATTAAACCCCCAAAAATCGAATCGCAGATCGAGCAGAAACGAAAAAAAATCTAGACGTTTAATTAAGAACTTTAACATCGACTCCCATTTTAATTTTTGGCTTAAAATGTCTTCTTGTGTACTCTTACCCCAGGTAGTATTATTTCCTTAAAGTCCCTCATAAGATCCTCAAAGTTCTCGGGGTCTTTCGGGGCATCTTTGGGTACAGCGTTGATGAGATAACCAGGTTTGACATCCGGGGATACTCGTCTGTTTTCAATAGTTTCCATATAATCTGCAATAAAGTCTACGACTTCCTTGGCCTTGACTCGAAATTCAGCAGCATCCATGACTTCTAGTTGCGTTGTTACAGAACAGTATTCTAGTGTCAGACTCAGTTGGTGACAACTTATGTCACGTGAGTATTTCCTGTTTTGTTTTTTTTTTAAATCCAAAAACTTCAAATCGACCTGTTTCACAAAAAGGTGTGCAAAAAGAATGTTCATGCATGGTTTGGAAATTTTCATAGATGCTGATGCATGGATTTAAAGATAACATTATTATTTTTTAATCAGATGTCTTGTTTTTAGCGTGCAAGTTAGTATAACGATCAAGAATTTCATAACGGAACAAAAACTGTGAACGTGTTGGAGTGTGAACGCGTAACAGTTATTAATATGACAGTATAATGAACACCATTATAAGGTTCAAACCATTGATAGATCTATACTGTAATCGGTTAGGAAAGGATACTTGTTATGTATAAGACATGTTAAACTGAAGCATCATTGGGTGTTCACTAAATGACTTCTTGCATATCAAGGGTTACAATAAATGCATTGTCTATTTATACGAAAAAAAAATGATTTGGCAAAGATTAATGAAAAAAAGCTTTGGAGGCATTGTTTTATATTAACTTTCAAATTCAAAGCATATTGTGATCCCCGCGTTCGGTGCTTAAGTTGAGGCACCTGATGAATGGATGGTGTAACACCCCCCCCCTCCTTTCCAACTTCTAAGAATTTTTATTAGACACAAAAACTTATCTAAAATTCATGTTTTCCTATTCTATTATTCCTATATTTCGATATCTGATATCATTTACACAGGATATTACGCTTCTACAAAGTAGTACTTGATGACCTTCTCTTTCGCTGCCATTGTAGAAGACTTACAACTTCCCTCCTCTATTAGGGGCCGTTTTGGTACAGTCTATTTACTGGCAAAAAGTGATATCACCAATTTGAATAAGTGATATCACCTTTTCGAATAGGTGATATCACCAATTCAAATCAAATAGGTGATATCACGTATTCAAATAGGTAATATCATCAACTGAATAAGTGATATCACCTATTCGAATAGGTGATATCACTTTCTGGCAGTAAATACCAAAAACGGCGCCTCATACTCCTTCAATACCGAAGTTATCACACATGTAATTTGTATACAGTCTATGCATCCCTACTTCATCTGAAAAAAATGGGTGCCCTGTTACAACGCACTTTGAAAAATTACGCACTTTGAAAAAAAATTTTCAAAGTGCGTTAAATTTGGGACCAAATCAACGCACTTTGAAAAAATAAAAAAAATTCAAAGTGCGTATTTTTTTCAAAGTGCGTTGTCACCGTGCCCTGTATACGAAACAATTGCCTAAGATAAGAAAAACTTGGGGAGGGGGGGCTATATACGAAAAAATATGCATGTGAATTTATATCTGTGTGACCTTGAATAGTGCTGCACGTTTTAGTCTTGGACCATGACTCTATATACGTACATATAAGTATAGAGGGGGCGACACGGAGCCCGGTGGGTTGGGATTAGAATTTGTACTGAGTATTTTACCACAACTTTGAAAAGGAAGGTTTAATTATTTTAGCATTTTAGTTATTGTTTATACCATAATAAACCGAATATACTTCTGTATAGAGAAACGATAAGTAACAATTTTCCGGATGTTTAACCGCTGACAGGTAAACATCACAGGATTTTATTAAATTAGGCAAAACAACAAGTATTAAATAAAAGAAAAATAAAATAAAAGCTATATTGAAACCATAATCGATTCAGAAATGAAGTACTAAATAATGTGAATGATTACACTCACTTCTTGAAAATCTTGTTCAGGTTATAAATAATTTGATAACTGTTAAACATTTATACTGAATCAGTCTATTAGATGTAGTGTATCTTACACGCACAGTTTCCTGTTCAAATGATGAACAAAGCAGGTTTTGATACAATAAATGCATTATCTATTGTACAAACAGCTAAACTGACGAAAATAAAAGATGCTTATACGATATAATACAAAGATGTCATTCTCTTACTGTAACAGTTGTCTATGTTAACATATACATGTGAATAGATAGCGTAGTTCGTCTTTGCTGACTACAATTTAATTTAAAGCAAAAATTCTATGCGAAACTTCTTTCTCTTTTTCGAAAATTTACTGGATATAGTTCACATTGTCGTACAAGTCAATTTTAATTGTGACAACATTTATTATACAGACTGTTATTGTTGACGATCCCCTGTCAAGGTGCTACCATAAACTGAAAACATTTTGATTATGGATATGTGTATCTTGATTTTTTTAATTCAAATTTCCAAACAATCATAAATTTTATCTTACATCCTTGTTTATAAAAAAGCAGGTTTGTGTGAAAGATTCCCAGCCTCTTTATTTCTCTAAAATATTATCAGTAATAGTGTAAAGAAGAATTAACAGTGATGACGAAGAAACCCCGGGACTACTGCACACTTTATTCGAGAAGTCAGTGGTGTAAATCAGATGGGGATACTTTATAAAAACTCCAAATATTTTTTTAGAAAATTGTAATTCATAAAATTTTGCCAAAATTATTAACATCAAAGCGTACAATTTTTCATCACATTATTCAACCTTTCCCCGCGATAAATTAAAGTCCAGTCTTTTTGACTTCAGAAATAAGTGCCTTTTCAATGAAAAGAAATTTGTGAATTTACTTACCTTGTCATTCATCATTTGCAAATTAATTTTGTTAAAACATTTTGACTGTACACACATTCTCTGTAGTTGATGCTTGACAATATATAATATATAGTTTTGGAGATCCGATCTTCCAAAAATTCCCAAGAGTACCAATAACGCGCCGGAATAAGCTGACCTTTTTTGAATTCATAAGAAGAAGAATTAATTCGAAACCTTATACACGAGTAGACTATCACACTTGCCGTGGTCTTCAACTCAAAATTTAGATAAATCAAGTATCGACGACTTAACAATAATTACTTCAATCCATGTGTCGACTCGATATAACTTGAACAAAAGATAATACACTTATCTGACATATCTGTTTCGTATTTGGATATTTTACTGGAAAAAGATATTAATGGTAATCTTACAACAAAGATTAACAAGTAAATTGATGCAAAGCATCAAATCGGCCGCTATCAAAATCTAGAATTTCAAAAAGTACTTGCAAAATTTTATAAAAGCATCCTTGCAAGGAAAGCACTTATCAAGATATTCAAAGCTGAAATAGTGATCATTTTTAATTCTTTCTGTCTTCAAAAGCAAAATAAATATTTTTTTTTAAAGTAATAAAAATTGTATTGCATTTTCTCATCATTTGGATTCATCGATGTTATAAAGATTAAAGTCAATGATTAATTATACGAAATTTTTGTCATCAAAATGAAGATGTAGGCCTCTCAAGATGAACCACGTGCCGATACCTTGGATCTTTGTCACGTGATAATGCCTATGGTTTCTGCAGAATAGGCTGTGCTGCATCGTGCGGTGCAAAATGTAGAAAAATAATCCTTGTGTCATTCGCAGCTGTAGCATATTCATAACAATTTTGACTTGTTAAACAACTTTTCAATTTTTACCATGCACTTTTATCACTTCGTTCTTATCCGGAAAATCATGACGATTTCCTTTCGTATCTTACACATATCCAGGATGGGGAGTATCTATTGTAAACTCACTTTTTATTTAACCATAAATGATCAATTATCTGATGCAAAATGATAATGTAATCGAAACATAATAATAACGATTAAATCTTAAATTAAAGCAAGTTTTTAAAATATTTTACTCATGATTTTATACATGTTATCATAATATCATTTATTTAAGAATTATTTTATTGAGCTAATAAAAAATAACATCTCATTTCCCCATGTGCACTTTCTTCTAACACAACCACAAATAGATCGGCCGCTGCTGATAAATGATAAATGTAACGACTTCATTTTCCAATCATCAACCTCCTTACTTATGTAACTAAAGAATGACTGCACTTAAGGACGTTATTTGGAACCTTTTCGGCTACCCATTTGAAGCTTAACATTACAATAAATCGCTGAATTAATCTATGATTAATGTGCAAGCATATGCTTTTGACATTTATTTCTATAATTTTTCGTCATACATATTTCAATAATTACATACAACGCTATTGAAAAGAACATGTTTAACCCATAAATTCCGGAAAATTGAACTGGACCGCTTTCGATTTTAAGGTCGCAGCAAAGGGGCGGAGACATTTACACCCCTACTAATGTTATTGTGATTTAAATTCAAGACACGTGGTTTAGGTTGATCTATTCAAAGGTTATAGGGTAGAACCGGTTTTATAAATAAAATCGGCAGTAAACATGATATTGCTATAGCCTGTTTCTTTTGAAAACATGTACTGTAGTAAATGATTCCAGACCTTTCTGAAAGACTTTCATGATTTTCAAAAGAAAGGGGGTGGCTTAAGGAGAGTGTGTTAAATAACAAAATATCTTATACTTTTCGGCGAAAATAAGAGCTCACTAGTGACCGATTTATTGGTAAAAAATGTGCATTATCATCTACACTGACAAACCTTTGTTTGCCTTATATGGCTATTGTTATGAATGCGCTTGCCACGAGCAACTGACCGATCGTTGAATGAATAGCAACGTTTTCGCCAAATACATGTTTACATTTTACTTCGAACGCGTAGTTCAGGTCAATCTATGATCATGTTAATGGGCTGCAATATAAAAGAAATGAACAAAATACAAAGACAAAAAACTATGAAAGATGTTACGGGCGTTTTTAATTTGTTGTTAAATGGAAAAAAAAGTTTAATAAAATGTAGTTTGTGTCTAGTTCAGAACACAAGCGCTTCAAGGGTAAGGAAAACGAGCAGCATATCTTATGCATTTAAATGGACAAAACTTTGTTTACGTTCGTGATCACGTGTTCGGCCAGGGAATTCACCTGGCAATTGTATTCACCGAAAGTACAACGAAGGAATTAATACAGACGCAAATTACTTTTGCAGTATGATTTCAGAAACCTAGACTTCCGCCGTTTATTTAACAAATGAATTGTTTGTTATTATAAACATGAAAATAATACTTTTAAAAATGCTTTTCATTTACCATAAGATTTTCCTTTTTTTTCAAGCGTAAAATTCCTGTAGTATTCGTAGTAACCCATAATGCAATACTCATTCAGCTGATTGGTCAGTTAAAATCATGCTGGTGCCTCATTTGCTAATCTGACGCCAAAAAATATAGTCCGGGTTCCCATGAAAAAATATTTGTCCAAAAAGAAATTTGAATTCACGACTGCAGAAAATTGTATTATAGAGAATACTTATTTAAGTTTGAATGAATTTAAAAGAGATCGATTGACTGAAGTACATTTCAACAGACATTATCAGCTGATTCTAGGGTGGTGAAAACTGAAACGCGACATAACTTTTCTGTTTACCATGCCTCCACGTGCTAGTCACTTCCTAGCCACATTTCCGTGAATAATTTACCCTTTCTCTCTGAAGTCTCGCTAACTCTCGCCAGAGCCACTGCCAGAGCTACTCTGAACTCATCGGGTTTTATAATTTGCAGAATACCGAAAAATAAAAGGTTCCGAACACATTAGTAGGGGTGATTTAAATCGCATGAAAATGGATCATAAGCGCATGGTTTTCCGTATTTGATTTATATTATATAATTTTATATATATAAAAAAAAAAGACCGAGAAGAGGGTTTTGTGTTCATTTTGTACAAAAAATAAATGATTTATAACCATGCATACAATTTCATTAATTTGTATCCACGTAAGTAAGAGTAAGTAAGTAAAGAGCAGAATATTAAGAGAAAAAACAAAAAGTTCATAAAAATAAACACAATTGTGATAAATACTGTATATGTAGGCATTTTGTACGCTTAGGTTGGTAGTGTCTGTTTTGAGAATTATTGGTAGATGAAAATGACACTGAAATACATTTTATTTTCTGAACATAATGGGCTGTCTTCGCATAAATGAAAAATAATTTAAAACCTGTCTATAGGATAATCTGAAATAAGTACACACAGTAAATCCATATATGACCTTGCCATTTGATTATTGGCAGAGTTAATTTTCAAAAAAAAGTTTTGATCGGTATTCAGAGTACAAAGGACAATGCATTAAAAAAATGAATTTCGGATTCTACATTATCAAGCACTGCATAATTTTCTCTATCTAACGTTCTTATAAAATTGGAATGCTTAAAATTTCACTGCTCATGTATTATTTGCTGTCAAGCAGCGAATTAACTAAATCTTAAAATAATTAAGTGTTCGTACCTACAGTGTATTAAAAAAACAAATGATATTTTTACTTTATCTTAATCGTATTGAATAATAATTGTGGACTTATTAGTAAGTAAAAATAAAATAAAAAATTAGTTTTTTTTTAATGATGACTGCGGGCTTCTACCCTGACCTAAAACTGGTCGGGCTCCCGTTTTCAAATTTCTGGATCCGCCACTGCTATATGTACAGCATGTAATCAGCAAAATAATACCTTTTTCTTTTAAAATACCCCGAACAAAAACACTATGGTGAAAGAAATCAACGTAAACTTTAAAACGCTAATAAAATGTACGCAAGGATCTTCAATATTTTGAAGATGGAAGTACATGTAGATATGAAAAGAATTTTCCAACGACTGACACAATAAAGCGTGTCGAACACTTGAATGTCACGTGAGAAAAGTGATTATAATATCAAAGGGGTCACATGGGCTGAAACTCGTAACCTGCTAATTTAGTAGCTATCTCGAGCGACGTTTGGGTACATTTTTTTAAAAATTAGATATGAGCCGCAACTTGACCAACATTGTCCTTCGGATATGTATAAGTTTTAGTTAAAATACACATTCTGTGCAAATGAGAAAAATGGTCAAGTTGCGGCTAGATGTAAACAATGTCGTTGAAAACTGGTATGCATATGAATAACAATAGAAATGAGACAAAACTGTTAGACCCCTGTTTCAAAAGCTAGTGTCGCTCGGCATTATTTAATACTTTCATGTAATATAATAAACCAAAACCTGCTCTTAAGATATTGTTTAATACCTATAAAACTTAAATGTAATGAATTTTGTAATTTTATTTTGCGCAAATCATTGGGATCCAACTCTCATAGCTTAAGTGCAGTCATTCTTTATATATACATTTGAACTGCACATGGGGTATTTGTTTGGAGGACTAGTTGATTCGAACGACCTCAAAAACAAGGCAAGATATTGACAAACAAGCTGATTAAACAAGAATTTCTTCAGTTTTTTTCGATCATCGAGAACAACCTGTCATTAGCTCAGATGCTGACTGACGTTTTTCATACCGATTGTAAGACCATTTTACACACTGATTTGTCTAGGGGTTTTACTGTTTGTCCGATCATTACAAGAAGCACACGGTAGGTGTGATCGGTCGACAAGGCATGCTGACTCCTCCATGGCACCTGATCCTACCTCTGATGTTATTGAGGACCGTATTTGATCGGCTCCTGATTTATATTGTTGGAATAGACTTTCTAACTTGAGTACTGTGTATATTTCACTTACATACACAGTAAGAAAAAACTAATTTTTAATAACATGTACGAATTTAGAGAGTTTGGTCTTGTTAGTTTCTTGTTTTCAACAGTTTTCATGTTCAAATCGTTAGCCTTCATATGTTGTAAAATATGAAACTGGATGATTTTTTTTTTTCGTTTTTATTCAGTATAGATACTAACATATATTTGGGGAAGACTGAAAAAAAGGTTGCCTTGATAGGAATGTTTTATTGATTTGTGATTGAACAATTTCTTAGCCTGAACAAACTGTTTTCCAGATTTCTATGAAATCATTTTTAGTACCGTATGTTTTTTAGTCTCTCTCGGATTAAGGTCTTCAGAGGCGTGCTATGTTACTATCACAAGAGTCGTTTCCAATTACTTCTCTCCATAGTCCTTTTGTTGCAGAAGATTTCATATTTAATAGTAATATACGATCCCCTGATTCACTTTATACAGAATTTCGAATACTTTTTTCATATACCATTCGAAATATTTCTGAAAATGACAGCAGAATAACAATAAACTATACTGAGTATTGGAAATGGAAATTCTATAGGATAAAGAATTCGAGAGCGAGATAAAAGAATAAAATACTGTTGAAATGCTGATAGATATGTTTGTGTTTGTGGAACTGGTAAAAAAAATTGTTTTTAAAAACTCAAAAATTCAAAGTATAGTATGCTATTTTATAGAAATATGAGCTCTAATGTTTATAATTTAATATTCTGAAGTATGTCAAATAAGGCTTGAATCAGGCATTAATCTGGAAAAAGATTTCTGTAATTTGGAACATGTATTGAAGCATTATATAGTTATTGCTTGGTAGAAGCGCAATATATGATTTGGATCTGAAGACCCTGAAAAAATGTTGCGCCCAACAAATCAAATGTTGCCTGAATATCATTCTATAACAGTTTAATTATATCCTTCAACTAAGTGAAAATCTTGGACTGTTAGACCTCTAAAAAGTGTTTGTGAAACACCAATGCACCCATGTAGTAGGCTATGGCGAAAGTTAAGTAAGTAACTTAACTCAAGTGTCAAAAATTTTGTTTTCCTAAAAAAAGGCTTATAGAATATACTCGTGAAATATGAAATCCCAAGAACCAATCATTAAAAAATGGCAAATGTTAAGAATGGTTCAAAATATATGGTTCAAAATTCAAAATGAAGGGTGAAATCTACTTTATTGAAATTCATATGGTAATTGGTAATAAATATGAGATATGTAAGGATGAAACAAAAATAATATTAGAAATTAATTTTTGTACATGTACTATTGTAAAATATAATTTTGCTTCGGACCCTTTTTTAATGTTGTCTGGCGTCTTTCATGCAGATCATTACGTCATTGATTTCATCCTGAACTGATTACGGATTTTCCTGTTTATTCATGACAAAGAGCGGGTGTGAGTTGTCAACAGCCCAGGGGATGATTACTCTCTCTCGGCACCTGATCCCACCTTTGATGTGTTTAAGATCTATATATTCATATGTGTTCTTTAAAAAAATTAGATGAAATTATGCATAACAAATCTAGAATTTTACCAATTTTCATTTTCATATCGATCATGCAGGAACGAGTTATTCAGCATAGTTACTGAAATGGATTATTTGTGATCGAACCCTAGGCATCATATATATGCATTACGCATTGGCTTTACATAAATTTTTTATTTAATATAATATAACCCCTTTTTCCCTTCCCATAACGAAGATTGCTGTAAAAAAAATCTTCCTTGACCTCATATAAGATAGATAGAAATTAAAATAGGTATAAGGCTATATTTTTATGAGAAACAATATGCACTGTTTAAAAGTGCTCGTAGCCTATACCTTTTGCTAATGGAAATATAGTCGTATTAAATGTTTATTTCTACATTGAAGAAAAATTAAATCAGAGAGATCAATTAGTATATATAAAAAAAAAACATAACACAGTCACACAGTATCAAAACATCTTTGATCCTCGCATGTATTTAACAATAATATAACAGTAAAATATACCCAATCTTGATTTATTTTATTGAAACACTTTGAGAAAATTTTCATTTTTTCAGTGACATGTTTTTAATTCAGATAATTCAGATAATATTATAATCAATGATAATCAAGCTAAAATGGCTTCCTAATTGTGCTGGTAATTTAGCGGTAAACATCAGTATACAATGTATTGCATTTTTTAGATAATGGCAAAACAGAGCCTTGTGTAAAGGTACTTGAACTATCAATAATTGCAATACAAGTATCTTTACATTTTAGGAGAAAATTTTGAAAAGTAAGCAGATATTGGTATGTCAACGTTCTTTTTTAAATTAACTTGTTTATTTTTACTTTAGTAAAATTTTACTGTGTCATGACACCTTAACTGTGGACTTTCAAGTTTTGTTTATATAATTTTTTCAATGTAATTCAAGAATACTAAATGGAGAATTTATTTAAATTTAGGAAAACTGGATGTCCTAAATCTGACATGTAAGGTATCAGTTGAAGGTATTTTCACATCTACCTTAATCTTCTTTTCTGGATTCGTTGAAATCTAAGACACGGAATTTGTAAGTAATTGGTTTCATTCTACCTATGTAAATGAAGTAAAACTGATACCGATGACATAAATGTAGAAAGACAAATCCACCCTCAAAGATTGACTGTGTCATGGCGGGGATCTGTATCATTGTTTGTATACAAATTACCAATGGTACTTCACATTGATTCTTTAGGGATCTTGTAGACTCAAAACTAAGATAGACAATGATGGCGATATGTTGGTCCCTCCATCATTTTATGCTAAAAGTACCTTCAATTTCCCTAATTAATGTGCCTACCAGAAACAAAAGTTCGGGTGTTTTAATAAAATACGTATTCTGTTGAAGTACATAGATCAGAAAATTTGTTGATTTGGAAACATTTACGTTAAAAAACGGTCACAATGCCCTCTTTGGTCTGGGGTGGATTAAAGCTAAAGAAACAAGATTTTTGCGATAAATATTTTATAGTGAAATCTGAAGCCGCTATGTGTTGTCATTTCATTTTATCATGGTAACGAATCTTATGGAATATTGGATTTCTTTCATGTTTTATTTTTTATGTACAGTTTTCAAATTAACATGACCAAATAAAATTGGCCCCACAACTAGGATGGGGTCAGTCTGAAAGAGAAAATGGTGCATTATTCATTTAATATATGTGATAACATCTAGAAAAATGCCAGGACGCTACGCATCGGGGTCACACTTAGAGTGTTTTGAATCTTTATTGTGGGTCTTTAGGTTTTCAGGTGACAAGGTGAAGAAATCTGAAGTCCTTATAAATATCAGTCCATACAGAGTTTCAGACACCCGCACTATTTATCATTGAAGATGTTTATCTCAAGTGAAAGAAAACAGAGATTTATATCAACTATGCTAAAATGAATTTTCATTAAATTTATCCTTTCTCTTCAGATTATTCTCCTCATACTCATCATACATTTTTACGATGGCAAGGTTTTTTTTCTTTTAGGGCAAAATACCCTCTGAGAAATTTGACAATTTTGCAATTACATGATAATATTTTTTAATGAACATAGAGTGACTTTCCTGAATTTCGTGCTTAGATATTAAAAACAAGCAGCACAATTAAGAACGTACATTTTCAGTTCTTATAAATTTGTGAAATGTATCGATATGAGAAGCTTATAAGAATCATATGCATTTTTATTGCCCAAAAATGTACAATGTTTGAACATATTTCATTGTAATTTCTAATTACAAAGGGATTGGGCACAAGTTCTAAAAACTTATTTAGAACTTGTGCCCAATCCCTTTGTATTTGGTTAAATCTTCGTACCGGTATATTTTTAGGGGTCAGTCTGTTTTCATCCAAATATTAATCTAAACGATAACTGAAGGAAATGGATATTTCATTGTTCAAAAAGTTTAGAGTTAACAATAATGAATAATTTATTTGTGATATTTTTTAATGTGACTCCCACATTAGAATCGTTAACCTCAGGTCTGGAAATTGCATCGGATGTTCGACAAGGTTTCCCTTTCTCTATGAGGACATACATGTACATGTACTAGTAATCCTTTAAGATTTTTAAATTCATCTCATCCTACATGTATCTCCCTTTTACTGGAGAATCGTTGACGTGAAGTTTTTTGTTAGAACCACTGTCTGTCTAGCTGTCTATTTATAAACAAAATTAATTTTTAATCTCGGGTCTTCTTAACTTTTAAGCGGGTGTTGCTACAGCTATCGTTTTTCATCTGTATATTGCTTGTGTCTAGACCTTTTTTGTGTTCCAAAATGTTTGTCCTCCTGACTTTGACATTGAAGTTTGACATCCTTTTGTCAACCAAAAAATAAAAAGAAATACAGTGAAACTTGTATTAAGCAGTCACCTATGGGATCCATCAAAAGTGACCTTTATAGAGAGGTGACCTTTGAAAAGAGGTTCATCTTTTTTAAAAAGAATTTATTTACAAATTTAATGTGTCAGTTTTGTGTTTATATTATGTTTTTCACCACAAAATATACAAGAAAGTTAGGTATTGGACATTAGTGATCTCACTTAAATTATCATTTTTTTTTATTTAGGAGATGCATTACTTTTATGGATGAATTCAAACTAAATTTAATGAATCCAAAATTTAATAAAATACCTGTGTACTGAATCTTACTCTTACAGCGTGTTGCATTATCCCCCATCAAAACAATTTTTTTCTTTGTGTATGGAATGAATAAAATCAGTTAAAAATTATTTTATCTAAACTTGATTCATAAAATTAACCTGTGTACATGTATTTTTTTAAATACATGTACACAACTGTACATGATTTGTTGTATAATAAACTCTCAGACGTACTCTCAGTTGATCAACAGGTGCACAGGTGTCCTGAGCAATGAAGCGTTACTAATCCCTAACGGTCGTTTCCTATGTGAAATTCACAACATAGCCAAGCCACAATGTGTATATAAACTGTAATTATGGCTTCAACAAATGATCAAATTTCCTAAGTGTGAAAATTAAAATGCTTATCAAGCGTAATACATTTACAACTTTCAGATCATGCAGAGTTGGGCGCGATATCGACACTGTAAATAGTGTAGTGGTTTAGATTTTTATTTCATAGCCATCGTTTCGTAATTCATAATTTACAAGTATTTGCTGGTATTTCAGTCTGATAATTCTATTTACCATTTGTTTTCAGTTGTTACTTACGTAAAAGTCCTTTATTATTTGTCTTTTATAAGTTAGGACATGAGTTGACATTCCACATGTTTTACTTTTTAAACAGGAAGTGTCATCCATGTTGGCAGTCTTTCCGTAGTACTTTTGATACCTGCGTTCTGATTGGTTAATTTAGCTTAAGGATCTTTGATAGTCATTGGCTTTTATTTTGGGCCTTGTCAGGGTATTTAAACCCGTGTTCGTGTAGTTTTCTTCACTTGGGTTGGGGAACACAGCCTCATGGTTAGTTCCTCTTTTCTGTGCTAAGAAAACCTTATGGTTTATGAGCACTATTTGATTAGATACTTAGTGGACTAAGAAAACCTTATGGTTTAACAAGTTCTCTAGGTTTTGGCTTAGATTTAGTTTCACGTTTTTCACATGTTAGGAAACAGTTAGGATGTAGGGTATTTGAAGTAAATTTAGTTTCCCTTTCCAAGTCCAGCCTGGTCTAGGGATATGTAGATAACAGGTTTATTTTCTAGAACCACTATTTATTATTTATTTTTGGGTGTTGTTTATTTTCTGGGTCAGTTATTTTTAGAGCCTAGAATTAGTATTGATATTTTCAGATTAACTCTAGAGTGTTGATAGTAGTCATATTGGGTGATGTAGCTCATTCCCTTTTCATTTTTCCATCTCATTGATTTTTATAGGATTTTTCACCTTTTTGATAAGTATGGAAGCCCAGTAGGGACATAGATTATTTTTCATAGTTTTGCCACATTCCTCCCATTTTTCATTACATTTTTTCAATTATTTATTTATTGAGATTATTCATTGAGATTATTGAGATTCATTTTTCAGATTAAATTACATTTTTGTTAAAGCTTTATTTATCCTGTGCCATTTTCAAAGACTTTTCTGTTTGTTAAATTTTGATCATTATTTATTATTTGTTATCATTTACAACGGTTAATTCTCACTTTATTAAATTGATAAAACTTACAACTGTGTTTTCATTTAGCGTTGACCATAGTTCAGAAATCCCCTTACCTGGGTTGATCATTTATAACTGGAGATAGTTTACTCCTTTCAGCCAAGTTGGCTAGTAACTTTGGTAATTTATAAACTGAAGAGTTCTACTTCCGGTTACAATAGTAAACAAAAAATATCATAGTCATTAATAGATTAATATAGTTCATATGTTGTTCTTTTTTAAAACTTAATTGAAAATCCAGAAGTTATAAGACCCTGATAATCAGTTATCGATAATACTAGCATGACTAGTATTCGTTTTTTGCCTGTTAACTTTTTTCGTCATAAGCATAGTTGTTCGAGTTTGGTAAAATATAGAAGCAGTTAGTTTGTAAAATGATTCTTGAATATGCTTATCCAGTAAAATAATTGCTCCATTTATTAATTTTTATTCACGATCCCGCAACACTTGACTGATTATTTACATTAGTAACAAAAATTGGGAATCAGCTGACTCCAAATCAGGCCACGTGATTGGACAAAATGGCCGCTAAAGACAGGGAAAAGTGGCGATTTCGTTTGAAATTAGGTGACCGCTGACCACGTTACGCAGGTGACCGCTAAATAGAGTTACTTTATATAGGAAATTTCATTGGGAGGAAATAAAATGACCGCATAGGACAAGTGACCGCTGGATAGAGGTGACCGCTATGACAAGTTTGACTGTAAAGCCAAACTTTTACTTCACCATAACTTGGTTACGTTGCTGCCATGACTTTTATATTTCAATCGTGTATTCCTTATTTGACAAAATCTTTTTGTATGTACATGTTACCAACATTTTGTCCTCATGTCCATGACCTTGGCGTTTGATTTACTATTGAAAAATATTATACATTGCCCATATTTTTGAGAGGTTGGGGACGAGGCTTTATATTTCAGTTGTGTATTCGTTGCGACAAGACCTTTCATTGCGTACCGACATTTTATACGTAATAATCTTGACCTTGCAAAGAGTTTTAACAAAATCTTTAACCTTGGCCATGAGCTGCAATACAGAGACAGATCAGTGTTACACAAACTCATCTTAGTTTTAAATAGACTAATTACAGCTAACTGCATGTTTAATTCAAAGGGCCTTCATTTCATAAATCCCTCTATTCACAATTATTTCAATATGTGAAACAAGTATCAAATGTTATTTCATGCTTATTTATGGTAATATACTTCAGGGCCAAATCCCGGAGGAGCGCAAACGTCACATAAGTTTATCGAGATATTTTTTTATCAAGGATTCTAAAGATCAAATTCTTTTTCATTAAAACTTTTAGGACACCTCACTCTCCTAAATCCACCGCTGCACTTTTCTAATAAATGTATGATAATGGACACCTAGCAAGGCCTCATATAATCTGACAAGTTTTGTATTTTTGTAATATACGCAGTATATTTTTATTTCTTATTTTAGCTCAAATTTGATTCAGTTCCTAAAGTTATTACACTTATAAACCTTTACAATCTGTCTACTATTAAAAATTAGCAATGGCATTTTTATCTGGACTCTTTTTCAGACCATTGAGCTACAGACCTGAAGCTACCCAAATGTACTTGATGATAATAAAAAATCAAAACAATTAGCATATCAAAATACATTTTATTTCGCTATTAGAATTTATTCAATAAATGCCTTTGATTATGTTAATAAAAAACATACATGTTAAGTCAATAAATTGATCATATTGTAAATTGCTTTCTTTCATATACCGAGGGGCACTAACTTACAACAGCCAACGTGACAAGCGTTTAGAAGTGACATAATATTGTCTATTCGTGTTCGATAATTTGAGATGAATGTATGGAAAACTGTTCCGATAACTTCGACAATAATTGATAAAACATTTTTTTGAAATCGATGCACTTGATATTGGTTTCATAATATTCCATATCATCACATTTATTTTTCCATTTGGATGTTATCTTAAGCTATAAGGCTGGGACTGATTCCGTTTTAGAAGAACTTGACGTGAGTTTCCGTGCCTTATTGATGTAAATTGTAATAGATAACCCGATGACAAAGCTTTGATTAAGATTTTAACACAACTTAATGAGACACCATGAAGTAAATAGCTTCATATCAGTTACTGATAAATCGTTACTATGGCAATAAAATGGCGTGCACCGTTCATCATTTATAATTCCATACCAGAATCTAATACGATTATTACTATAATTAAGTTTCTTATCAAGAATTATTTCGATAATAATGATACCGAAGCGTCGATGTCGAAAAAGCCATCACGCCATGATAAAATTACATAAGCTACATGTAGTTAAGTACTCGATTTGTTTGAATACTTATAGGCTCTGATGACGTCATACACGAGGTCTCGTTGTCAGTTTAAGATAAAGCCATTCACACAACAACTTAAAAGCAACAACATTTAAATGAAAATCACTTCATGAAAGTTAATGTACTGAACGCAGAGTTCATTTACACATATTAAACGTAATGTACAGTTTGTTCTTATAAGAAAGTCTTTTCGAGCTTTCAAGAAACAGGGCTGCTTTCATTTTGAATGAAAGACATAATTCGCCCAACTATTGTTCAAAATCCATAATATTCAACCACTATGAACACCTGTGTATTCCTACTGAACTCGGAATGCAGTGATCATTGCACATTAAAGCATTTGATGCTGTAAATTGCACGTTGTCTCTGTTTCATACAACGTAATCATGAGCTTGCTTGAACCGGAAATGAATAAGCTCTGTTCATGGGAATTATGACATGCACGTTTCCTGCATCATCAATGACAGGGGCACTGGGGCTTGGTCGTTCTCTATAAATAGCACCGGCTTCTGAAGGGGACATCGGCAGGACGTCATCGGATTCTTCCATCTTCTCTTTTTCGCAAACTTCCGCTTCCTTTGTTTTTGCGTCAAGTAAAGAATCTTGTGTTTCCTTAGGTTCATCCTTCTCTGTATAACGTTTACGTTTAGATGGACAGCAACACAGTGTTTCTTTAAGATATTCTTTAAATGTGATTTTTTGACTTCTCTTCTTGACGATTCCGTTGTCCAACTTGACTTCCGCGTCCATGACAACCTCGGGGTACCCTAAAAGCAATTTGGAAATTTCAAGGTCAAAATTATTATAGATTGATCACATCCCCAACCATTCTTACCATGATGTTTTGAGATATTAAGCTGAGTTTCTCATGCTAAATCTCACAAGTGCTTTGTTTTTGGAACAATGTACTTTGGCTTCGAACATATAAACAGTTAACTGGAATTTATCTAAAATAAGTTTCTCGTAAAATCAATTCAAATAACACAAATGTCATGTAAATTGCTTTACCTTCTCTGAATTTATTGCAGATTTCATACACAATGTCCTCCCTCTCCACCAGCCTGAGACATTTAAAGAGGTGACTGATGGCCTCCGAGTTCTCTCCCTTCCATTCTCGCCAATCCTGAAGGTACCCATTGATGGCGTACTTGTGGTCCTTTTCTGAATATTGTTAAATAAATATTTTTATGTGTGCTTGATAAATGGCGAATAATATAGAAATAAATGACAAAAGAATACAGCTAGAAACAGTAAGTACAAGTTTTGTCAGTATTACCTTTGTATTTTTCAACAATGACCTCGTACATAGCGGGCTGCATGTGTTCCCTGAATAACTCTTGAGGGAGTTTCCAGATCTGACGGTCTATTCTGTCTTCAATCTCGCGGAAGGAGGCAGCAATAACTGAAATAATGTAAAAAATACTAAAAATTCATGTTCAAACTCTCTCTCTTCTTTAAACATAGTGTGAATATAATTTATTTTGGATTTTTTCGCCAGATAGTGATCCCAAGTTACCTTTCCTGCTGTAAGACTCGTCGCCCTCTGAACGTGTTACTATTCTTTCCAACAGGCTATCTATCTGGTCCCTGGAAAGTGCGTCGTCCTTCGACTGCGCACGACGTCGTTTCCATAGCAAGAACATTACAAGAAAGAAGATCAAGACAAGGAAAATGATGGCACCGACTGCTGCGCCTGCGTATATTGGAGCTGATGCTGACGACTGTAGCGCCCTATGTGAACCAGTCGCAGGTCCTGGGTTTGTACAGTTAGATATATCTGCAAAATTGAATAAATGAGATGCAATAGTATCACAATGTAGGAGTAAAGAAAATTGTGAAACGAGGCGATTTTGCTGCATAATTCAAATTAATTTTTCATAAGATGAATTCATGTAACTAACCTTTTGTTGGTTGATCACATTCATTATTGAAAGTCCCATTACTCCTTCGTTTAGTACAACGGTTTTCCTTCTCACAGCTGAAATAAAAGACAGAATTAATCTTGTAGACCTTCCTGGGAATGGTTATCAGACAGTCTCATTCTCCAATACTTCGATTGTATAATTCAATAAAAGGCTACTTACTTTCGAAGCACTTGACATCTTTGGACTTTATCTGCCTTGTCTGAGTACATATTGCGTTTGTGACAATCTTCACACGAGCCTAAAATTAAAACAAAAGTTAAGTTTATGTGAAACTTAAATTAAAAAGTCTTCCAAATTTCAAACATAATAAAGAACTGGGTGATAAGAAAAGTTTTGTGTACCATAATCTGTTTGTCCCCAGCCCACTGGACACACGTTGTTGGGGACACAGTGGGTTTGGTCTGTATTCAGGAAGTGATACCCGGGGGCACACCGACATTTAGCGTCCCTCAGTGCACTGCCCTGATCAGCATACTCCATGTTCTGTCGGTCACATGTAGTCCTGTAAATATTGGACAAAAAATCAAATGCTCTCATCACCAAGTGGTTAGATCTCAAACAAAGAGGTTACATGGTAATATTCGTAGATGAAAAAAGATCCAAAACTGTCTGAGCATCATATTGTAAACTTCCAAGAATATAAAGATGACCTACTTTGCTTTACATTTGTCCAGTGGTCCATTTCTGTCCGGCTGGTAGGACTTAGAGTCACACTGGACACAGCGTGCACCTTTGTCCTGGGGACAGGTCTCATAGTAGTGACCTACAAAAGAGGCGAGATTTAGTTGATATCACAATAATTCCGGATTTATTTACTGATTTTACTTTAACATTTTACATACTGTAAGGTGGTGGAGATATATTAGCGTTATACTCCAATAATCTATCAATTTCCTTTTATAATATATCCATTTCGTTTAAATTCATCAATTCGTAAGTTCTATGGTCGATACAATGACCCTGTCAGTAAATACAGACAATTTCTTTGAATCAAATGCTGACTGACGTTACTTATTGTTAGGCACTGAATTGACGATGAATTTTTCCCTTTTTTCTGCATCATGACAAGGAGAACATAGCGGACGTGACTGGTCTGCAGGGGATGCTCACTCCTCCATGCCACCTGATCCCACCTCTTATGTTTTGGAGGTCCGTGTTTGCTCCGCTCCTATTTAGTACTGTTTTATGGACTTTTGAGCTTAAATACTGTTCGTTATCTCCATATATTTCATACATTTATAGGTTTCATAACAAGTGTGAGTTAGGAATTTGGAGTCCTTTTTTTTTATTAAGAAAAAAGATATGACAATCACATGCAAGTTTTTGGTATTAATTTGTAATACTCCAGTATCTATTTATGTATGAACCACAGGGGCTTGTCATATTTATCTTCTTTTAATATAGTTACCCCGACTATAAAATATGTATTTTTATAGTTGGGGTAACTATATTAAAAGAAGATAAATATTTCGTGACAAGCCCCTGTGGTATGAACAAGGTTAGGGGTGAATAAAAAAAAATCTTTAAAAACCTATATAAGGTTTATATTATTCATACAGACATATTCCAAGTTATTTTTCACCAAAGAGATCACTTGATACGGATTAAGAGTTGAACTTTCACAAATTTAAACTAAACACAAGAATTTTAAATAATTGAGAACAATGTTTTTATTTCCCCCGTTTTGGACACTTTTAAATCTAATACTCTATTGTTAAAATCTTCCAAGGCTTTTATTTTTGACCACAGAAAACAGCTAAGCCTAAGTCGGTCTAATCTTTGGTGTTTACACGTCACTTCCTGTCCATTGTCTAAAAACTCTCCTAGACGGTCAAGAGCCTGACAACATGGGTGGGCGGGGTCAGCTTATCTTAGCCAAATTCTAGATTTTTTTCTTCAGATAAAAAATTGTTCGTTTTTCAAGCTACACATGTACACCTTACTTTCTCTGAAGCCAACATCTACAAGCTCATTTGATGTTTCCTCACCAACTGATGTCTCAATAGATTTAATCTTTCATTATAAAATATCTTAGTTACACGTTGCAAAGTGCTTATACATCAAAAGCACTAAACTATGGAAGACGAAAGGTGCGGAATCGTGGTGCACTCTCCGCTAACAGATTTTTATCAAAAGGATCCTCAAAAGTTCTAAAAATATATAACTAATTTGCTACGAAACAAAACAACTTGAACAAGTGCATTTTAACAGACCTACATTTTAACGGAACTCAGTCAAATTCTAGAATTGTAACATTATACTTCTGAATGACCTCGAAGTAAAAAAAACATTAGAAATTATATCCTTTTTTCGTATGGATCTGTATAGGAACAAATTTTTGAACATGTTTTAAGCAGCTTAAAACCGTGTTTGTATCTACATCTGTATCTAATAAGGGTGTCAACTTAATATTAAATTCAGTAAAAGTTTTTAAAACTTGTTTCTGAATCCTTTTTGATTTTTGTACTTCGTGCCTGTATTTTCTGCTTGTCATTTTCAAATGAAATATGGTTTAAACTAATTTTTAAAGGTATAAAAAACAGATGTTACATTCTGTATCCTAGATATTGATCAAATTCACTGATGGATTCATTACAATGGACACTATACAGAATTGGCGTATGTGGAACCTCGTTTTCATTTAAACATGATAATAGTAATCCTTCAATAAAAATAAAATGTTGATTAACAAATACAGAAATCGCTCAATTCTGAACATCTCTCCCTTTATAGTACACCCAATCCCCAATGAAACTAATTAACTTAATAATCCGGCTTATTGAGAATTTCTATACAACAAAATTGATAGAAATGCATGCTACATCGCCCCTTCCTGTATCAATTAAACATGTTTCAATTAATATTCTCCAATGTCAAGAGTATTTCATCGTAGAAACTATCAAAGATGGCCGCTCCTTGAGATCGTCTGTAGGAGAAGTTTAATTGCCGTGATCATTGCATTCCGCTTCTTGGACTCAGGAAAAATAGATATTGGAAATTAGCTCCGGTCGTTCATTACGGAATAATGAAACTGACATTGCAAGAGAAACAAACGGGGCCCTGCTATTGATTTTTCCGGTTTACATTGCGCGGTGATATATCTGTCTTTTCCAGCTCTTAGAAGTCATTTCCAAGATTAAGCCTTCCGCTTTCTGCGGAGACAGATTTGTTAGTTTTACTGAAACTTTCCGTTTTTTATTGGCGATATCATGCATACATAGCCTTTTTTATGAGAATCAGAGAGTGGTTTTGATATATCCCTGCTTTTGAGCCGAGAAATATTCATTTATAATGCAAATGTTGCGTTCCTCGTTTAGGGACAAATTTATGAAGCTGGTTTTAATTCGAGAGAGCGATATAAAGGACATTTTGTGAAATGTTGAAATAAATAATTAAATTAGTATTCCATCGATTTTTAATATTCAAAGTGAATTCTATGGCTGACTTCACGCTGTTAATTACCTTTTACTAAATAATGAATGTATACTTTTAATCAATTTCTGCATGAGAATTTCGATAAAGATGAAAAAAATATAAGTACTTACCTGACGGGCAATAACTGGTACTCTTAGAACATTTTGACGAGGTCTTCCCGGCATTTGTCCCAAACTGAAAGAAAAAGAAAAAATTTATTAATATCTGACAAAAATCATATTTATAGAATTTAAACAAGATAAATTCGACTTTATTCAAGAGCTCCCACCATCTTGACTACTCAATCTTAAAACACAATTTTAGGAATTTTTAGCACGTGGACCAACGAATTTGTTTAAACTTGAACAATTTTTCGACAAAACGCTGCCTTTTTTATCTTACTTATCGGCTTAAACCTTTTGTGGTTTTGTTAAAATACAGCGATGCTTTCTGCTGGTTGGGCTAATGAGTCAGATCATTAAAGACGAAGACCAGGATTTTTCTCCAATTGTTACAGATTTTTTTCCCAAATATTTTTTATCTTTCGTTCGATCATGCGGATAAGATTTATTCTATATACATTTTAAAGAGAACAGATTACTGAAGTAATAACAAATTCTTTTTCATCTGTTTATTTTCGATAAAACTAATTTGCAAATAGTTAAAAAGTTTAAAGGTTTGTTTCCAATGAAAAAAATCAATACTGTCTCTTTTTAAATGTTTTAAATAATAGTTTTATCAATAAATCTAAAAAAAAAATTAAAAGGATCTCTCAAACAGTAGAACCAGGTTTAATATGTACTAGTATATACATGTAAAAATGAAGACATTAAAATAGCAAGTCCCAAACTTAAAGTCTGTACATGTAGTTTTTCCAGCTCATCTGTGGAACTAATAGAGACATTTAATCTGTTCCAATATTTCCTTTTTCTACTTTTTATATCAATATTGGATGTAGAACAGTGAAGAAATCGAAATTATTTCAACGACGACATGTCTTAATTCTGTTGACAAGGAAAACATTTAATATGAATATTGGTTTAATGGAGGAATTTCTATGCTTAATTGGAACCCGGGTGTGTGATTTCTCCTACCCGAGCTAATATTGACTCACAATTAGTGTCGGGGTATTTAATTTTCAAATAAAGCTACAGAACTTACAAATAGTAGCCGATCTCGTATTTTAACTTAACAATTCCATGTACGACAATTCGGTAAGAGAACTGTAATGAGGCCCTGTGTCAAGAACTGTACGGACACAAAAGGCCATATTTACATTTCTACAAGTAATTCAATCTTCGTCAAAAACATAATACAGGTAGGCACCGAAATTGTCTACTTATGAAGTGGGTAATTTACTGCTGAAATCCGACTCAAACATCTTGCATTCAAATTTAAGAATATTAAAATGTATGTAAACCAAATAAGATCTTGAAGTACACCTTACTTCTAAACCAAGGTATAAAGAATTCACACAGTGTTAATGTACTTAATTAAGAGAGAGAGAGAGAGAGAGAGAGAGAGAGAGAGAGAGAGAGAGAGAGAGAGAGAGAGAGAGAGAGACAAACAGAGAGAGACAGAGAGAGATTTTGAAACCAGAGGAAGACAAATGCTCGTTTTGTGGATGTAATCAATTCTGACATTTGAAAACCCTTGTATCATTTTTCTTGTTATCCAAGTACACTTCTACAGCTACAAAAACACTTGAGCGGAACAAAGTCAATTAATGTTGAGGAGGTAATTCGGAAAAATCCACGACTTTTATATGGCATTTGAATTCCACCTTAGAATTGTAATAATCTCATTTATATTCTTCAACATGAATTTAACAGGAAATTAATCGAGGTAAATCGAATCAATTACAGAAGACAACCCCAATTCAGAAAACCATGAATATGCGGAAAGGGGAAAACCCCTTCACTTTGACACGGGGGGAAAGTCCTTTGGAGTATACTTACAACAGTATATGGGGTGTGGCAGATGACCTGTCCACAATTACTGATGGACATTCTTAATAATCCAAAAACACACAAAGAAAATTACATCCAAATCAGCTGATATTTTCCTCAATTTAAACTCTGTCCTAATGTGACTGTTAACTGCACATACGGCTTCCAAATGTTACGCAAATATCAACATAAATTCCTCATATCCCATAACAAACTATAAACTATCATCTACAAACTCAATACACAATATTTGGATAATTGTTTAACAAACGTATGCGCATGTCAGATGGTAGCATTTTTTTCAATAGCTAGAAATAACATCGTTAAAAAGAATAAAGAACGAGTCCTTCACAAGTTCTCTTTAAATCGGAACAATCACCGTGAATAATTGTATACTTTTCAAACGGCAAATTATCTCGAGCAGTTCTTCCGCCATTGATCTGCGCTGCGTGCCGGGGTCCAAAGAAATCAGTCTTAACTCACACAAATCTTGGTGCTGTTTTTCCCCGAAAGCGTTCGATACAATGTCTCAGAAAGCCAGGCCTCTTCGATCGATGAGTACTAGCCAGTCTTAATTAGTGCTCAAAACCCGTCCCAGATGGAGATTTCAAAAATATATAAACGGCTTAAATCCATCTCTCCATCCATCTTCATTTTAGAATTTCCCTTCTTCCAAGAATTTTTGCAGAAAAAATCGATTTAATTAACGCCTTTTCGTCACCTTGGTAATAATTATGGATAAGACTGAAAGAGAAATATTTCTCCAAGACTTTGAAATTTGAACCCTCCTAAACTAAGCAATTATTGGGCAGCTTTGACGTTCCTTGTCCAAAGACCAGCACCAAATTGGTTAAAATAAAGATTTCCGATACACATAAAAAAGTTGATGTAAAATTTTCCTGAAACATCTGCGTCCAGTCTCACAGAAATGCTA
Organism: Saccostrea cuccullata; assembly: GCF_032062105.1. Classification (NCBI taxonomy): domain Eukaryota; kingdom Metazoa; phylum Mollusca; class Bivalvia; order Ostreida; family Ostreidae; genus Saccostrea; species Saccostrea cuccullata. The sequence continues at coordinate 1,002,554 of NW_026920935.1, read as the reverse complement.
TAAAGGAGAAGGTAAAAACTCGGTACAGTAGGACTCAAAAGAATGAAATGCAACCAATAGAAGAGTGTTTGTTTTATTTTCTGATCAAGATATCGTGCGAACTTTTCATATCAATACAATCCTCCCCAAAGCATTGGTTTTCAATTTTGCTGGTTCTACCAAGATCACAGAGAGCAATATAGAATTCCCATATAACCACTTTCTACAACATCGGAAACTTTTACCAAATTAATTTGCAATTTTCACAGAAACAGAACACTGTTTTAGAGAGAATATTGACTAATATCGTCTCAGGCAGCAAGCACTAGTTACCACATACGATGCCGATAGCACAGACTGCGGGATAATTGTCTTTGAAATATCACCAATATTGACTTCAAGTGTGTTATTGTTCCTCTCTTGAGAGGAAAGGAAAAATATCCTTCAAAACTCTTGAAGACCAAAAACAGAAAACTCAATAAAAGAATTGGTCGATATGAAAAAAATGGCCAAGTTGAGGAAACCACCTGATTGTATCAGCTCGCGTTATAATCAAATTCTGCTGAACACGTGATCGGATTGAGAGATTCTGCTGGGAATAACTATTATAATGAGAACATTTTCTTTTATATCAAAGTGATACCTACCGAATCCGAGACATCGCCCGTGTCGCATATTATATTAGAACAACGAGATCCAAGCATTGTGAATATTCAAAACTCCATCCTAACACCTCGGCAATACGATACAATATGAGGTTAGTAGAACACAAACACTCCGACAACGCTGCAACAGGAGAACAGGGGAGGGAGGTGCGTTATCGATACACTAAAGTGGCCGAGGAGAAAGAGGATGCCACTTTTCCAATGCTGCAAGAATTTGGAAGTTTTGTTGACAGTTAAATGTAGAGAGTTTGTCACGTTGGTTGAGGTTAAATGAATATAATCTTCCGTTGACACACAGAGAATGCGCTTAACTCCTCCTTCTGTTAAGAAGTTTTAACTACAGCTCTCCGTTTGTATACCCTTCCTTGATACTCCCTCGTAATTTTCAGGTGAATTCTTGATCTGATTAGAGAACTATAAAGGTTGGTGCGGCGGGCGAAAAGTTAAATTTTGCCGATAAAAGACCAGTCATATATTTTTAGTCATTAGTAAACATGACAACAAAAAGTAAACAAGTCCCAGCATTTAACAACTGCTATCCAATGATACAGGTACGTAAAATGTCCATATCCTTTTGATGTTACTTTTAAATATTACTAGGTCTATTTGTTTTCTTCTAATATAGAGCCAATAAAGCACATTTAATGGCAATTGCTTGTTTGTCACAGATTTTCGTTTTACAGAGGTGGAAAACTTTTTCACGCACAAAATATTCCAGACTAAAAAGGCTTGACGCATGTGTAAATCAAACGAAAGCAATATATCTGGCAGAAGTCTTCATTTACAGAGGTATACTTAAACGCAGACTTCTTTGTAAAAATCAAAATAACAAAACTAGACGTTTTCTCATCATTTCAGAGAGAAATTTCCATGGCAACGTTATTTAAAAGATAAGGAGCACTAGTACGTAATTACCGCAGAAGTTTGAAAACATGAGTAAAACGGTAATAAACACGATTTCTAATCCAAGTAAAATATTCACTACATCTGTTACAACAATATGTGTGTAGAAGCTCGAATTAATATAATAAAAGACGTACTTATAGCTATTGAATTAACGATTTTTACAAGTGTCGGAAAATAATAGAAGAAACGTGTTGTCCATAAAATTCGTCAAAGGAGACAGGTTGTCAGTTCACCTGTGTTTTAAGCCCGGTTCAATAGACCCAGAATTACGGAACAAAGTACTGGTTTATATAAGTAAGTTTTTCAACCTTTAGTCTTCTTTTCATTTCTATAACAAGTGTTTTACATATCTTCCCGGGAACTGATAAATTTTATGTTCAATTCCCTTTTTGAAATAATGCATGTAAACCATGCAGTTACATAATTAACTGGATGCCAAACAGGTACAGTGACTATTGACATTTATTTTCAATGTCTCATCTAGGAAACATTTAGTTACATGGACAGCAAATGTAAAATATTTAATATCGTTGCGACAAGGCACAGCTAAATTTGGAGGACTTGTATTCACGTCGTGCAAAAATGAGCTCATCCAAATAAAACCAATGCCCTTACAATGAACTGTACTCCGTTAAAATTTTTGTCATTGCGGATAACTCAAACGTGTCCATTTGGGATGTTGAGTCGTCACCCAAATGTATTTCGAATTATCAGAATGCTAAGTAGATTTTGGGAGTATAGACTTGCTAAGCTGGTATTCTGTTTAATGTTCCTGACATTTATTTCTGACGTTGTTGATAAATGATAATGGCAAAGTAACTTATCAGTGGGAAAATATCAAAGGAGTTCCATCGATTACTGCAGAGAGCACAGAAGATAACTCCAGTATCTGTACGAAGGAGATTAGAGTGGCCTCCCGTAGTATATCTATTTGCTAAATACATGTAGATGCCATCACAAAACAATAAACATTTAAGAACAAAGTCAGACCCCTGTTGGTCAGATACACATCTGTAGATATATACACTGCGGATTATATTTATTCCATCGTTTCCGAAAGTAACATTAAAAATAAAATGAAATGTTCATTACTCGAAATATTCATTTCTTGAAAACGTCAAGTATTATTATTTTTTAAAATTATTTTTACGTTTAGGAAAAAATTATATATTAAACTGCAAAAACAGATTTGTTTAGTTTTTTTTTTCGAACAGAAAACAGAATCTGGGCGAGTTTAGTCACATCTGTATAAAGCGGAATAACTCTTCCCAGCCTATATGTTGTCTGTCACTAAAGACCCAAAATATTTAAAATCAATTAAATCAATACGGAATAAAGCATTAGAACCAATATATTTCAATATATAGATATATGTATATATGACATATCATTTAGCAAATAAGTATCTGGGAAATTATAAAAACAAACATGAGTTATATACGTATACTACCAAACTATGATTCATTTTGAACACAGAACGACGAAGTTAAGTTTCCGAGTTTAAACTATTTCAAATATGTACCATTGGATAAACTATTTCACAAGTGATTGTTTGTGATATATAAAATTATTAATTAACACTTTTCATCCTGAAGAAAAGTATTTTTAATGTTACATAAAAACATAAAAAACTGCATAGGCTCTACCTTTCTGAATTCTTTATAATATATTAAAACTTTCCCTGTTTTCTTACCTTTCTATATTTTTTACAATAGTCATATTTTTCAATATTTTCCTGTCCACGACAAAGACTAATCATATTGCCATCAAGTTATAATCCCGTAATGATTTAGAAAGGAAAAATGTTCACATATAACGTAAGACAGTCTCACACTCGAGGGGCCTCTTTACATCCAGCGGGTACACAATACACGTCCTGATTTAGAAGATATATATATAACGATCATCAACAATGAGACGATTTTGAACGAGATGAATTTTGATCTCTTCTTTGAATTATAGACACAAGGAAAAGGCGAGTATTCGCTACCCTTGATGAGTTTGTTATTGGTGTCACGCGACGCAAGAGCGGGGGTTCCTCGACGCTCGGGAGGGCAATGTTATACACCAATGCTTTCATCTTGTAAAACTTAAGAGATACATTTGTGTATCAAGAAAATGAAGATTTTAAAAAGCTTTCTTAGATACGTTCTCTGGATGGCATTGTTCTCTGCTTGGAACCGACAGCTGGTGCGAGTTTTAATCCTTTGTTTCGTTTTCTCATATCAATCCATGCATTCTTTATTTTTATTTTTTTATTAGTCTCTTGAATAATTCAAAAGCTTAAAGACACGACTTCCATTGGAATTCAAACATCTGAAATTTATGTAAATATCCGCCAGAGGAAAGAAACAAAGCAAATACTAACTGATACTTCTTGTGTTTAAAAAATCGATGAAAGAGAAAAGGAAATAGAGAGACAAAAGGGAGAAAATAAAATTAACTCTAAACATCACAATGTGACATACCGGTACTAAGTACATTCAGAAGTTAATCAAGAAGTGATGTACGGAAGTGGTGGATCAAGGAACATCGAAGAATGTGGGAGGTGTAATATCACACGAGAAAAAGGAAAGAAAGGTCAATTAATTAAGGAAAAACTTTTTCCTTCAAATTTCATACATTAGTCAACACTGCTCACTGAAAACTTTACAGTATTAGTTGGATTTTATCAGTCATTTCTTAAATGATTCTTTTCATATTTTATTGGCTTCAGGAATCTTATTTGTTTTATTTTAATTATATAACTCTTATCCCTAATTTCCCTGAGATATAAAACACAGCGTACAGTCCGGAGTCCCCTCCTTAGGCCCCCTAATTTGAAGGTTTTTTAGCTTGGTTGAATTTCAATAATCGAATTTTTGTCGTTATAGAAACAGTTCATTGTACCCGGTTACACGGGCTTTAAACCCTATATCTACACAAAGACAGCCGCCTCGCATGGTAACAACGTTTAAAAAAAAATAAAATGGATTTTGTCGAATTTCACATTCAACACAAATATTTTACCGACATGAATAGTCTCGATACAAAAGCTGTATACACAGGTGTAACCCTGGATATTTAAAATGTTTTTTATTCAGATAAACTCAGGTACCCCATGTCTGACTAATGTCTGTCTCGAGTTTTATGATTCAAATCTGATTTGAAAACCGTCATATCCTTATTTGGCAAGTGGTTTTATACACCATGGCCATCACTTACTATTCATTAAACATACATAATTTTGAAAATAAAACAAATTTAATTATTTTCATCATTCTATTGATATTCGTTCTCGTGAAAAGTAAGAATACATAAACTTCAACCCTCATAAAATTAATCCTCCAAAATTACCCAAAAGGAGTGGATTCCTTGATATTTAATTGTAAGTCAACTTTAAAAAAAACTCATGTGTGCAAAACATAACATTATGCAAAAAGGAAGTAAATCATCTGATTTTTCAAACTGGAGAAGAGGTATGATATAAATATGAAGTATGAAACCAATACACGTGTTGGCATTTATCTCATTTTTACGAGAGCCTTATTGAAACCTCATTTCTTAGTTGGTTGATTTCACAGGCATCGACAACCCTGTATAGTTAACACAGTCATCTATAGATAAATAAACGTAGTATCTATAGAAACCAATACACTAAACACCTAAGGCTAAATGTCAGAAATGTATTGGTCCGGCCCTTCTTAGTAAAGGTCCATGAATTGCCACTACTTTAACCATCTAAAGTCATGGCTTACTTCTGCTTTCTGAATCATGGTACCAATTGTACCCGCACTCGATTTACTTTATGTTGCGTATTCTGTTGAAATATTTTCATTTATGTCACATATTTATCATATGTGGAAGGAAAGCTTTCAAGTTCGTCCATTTTATGAAGAAAACAATGGGTGATAGATACCAAAGAGCATAAGAATGTATAAGACAGAATTTACAGCTTCGTTTTTCTCAGCAACTATACGCTTTATTTCATCAGTAATAGTCGTATTTTCTGCAGTTTATGAGGATAGGCGACACATACTTGAGTAAATGCATCTGTTGTCAAAGATTTGGGCATATATACATAAATAATTGAATATTTATGTAACATGTTGAACCTTATTAAAACATACAAGAACATACTGCTCCTTGTTTTCAGCCGATGTCGGCTTTGGTCTTTAGTAATATGGAAATCTGAAAGCGTATAATGATAATACAGAAAAAAGAATTTTTTTCTGCGAAAGGTTCTTTAAACATTGTCTTATACCTAGGAAAAAGTCTAAAATTATATATGACAATATATCATCATTTTGAAATTTCTTCAAACGAAAAATGTTTCCTTCATGTGTACATTCTTTAGACACAGCCTACAGTAAGCCAGCTTTTTTTGGCATCATTGTTTTTTTTGTCAGAATCTGCAACCAAAAGAAGAATTTTATTTCATTTATATTATTGTTAAAAAAGTTTTTTAAGCGTTTTTTTTCTCAACAAGTCAATTTCCCTTTTCCAGTTTATTTTTGAGAGACAATATATTTGGGTGTTGATTATCACGGTTTCTTTCAGGAATAGTGGATTTTATTTCGATAGCGGAATCGTTGGAAGATGAACCTTTCCTGTAATAATTCCTCGCGGACAGGCAGTAACGCCAAATCGATCATAATTCCATCAGGCCCATCTTTCTAACCAAAAAAGACAAGATGTAGCTACCAAATCATTTTTTTCAATCGACTTTTACTTTGGCGTAACGTTATCTAAATTACAAGTAATGAGGTAGACACTGCAGCCTGGAGCCTCAGATATTATTATTAAAGAGCAGAATGAACAACTATTTACGGTTCTGCACGGCCAGAGGCAAAAGAAGAAATAAGGAAAAGGACCAGGAATCTACAATGAAATCGACATTATTCCTTATTTACATTGAAGTAAAACGATATCTTGATTACGGACATTAAAAAAAGTAAACTAACTATTGTTTCGAGTGTAAAGCTCAAACTTCATAAAGTTTATTACAGTAATAAAATTAAACAATTCGTCTCGATCCGAAATCAATGAAACGGATATTTTTCTTTACTTTGTAAAACTAATTAAATTGGTAAAGACCAACAGAACAAGTGAGTAGGTAGGCAAACAGTGAAAATTAATGTATTGACAACATGAGGAGTTCAAGCTGTTTGAATTGTGCACTGAGCAAAATACAAATTGAAAATATTAATAGTTAAGAATCGACCAGAGGACAAACAACTGGATACTTGTAGTAACAAATTACCCTAACTATTTATATTATATACATGTATGTGTTTATAATTTTTTCGCCTTTTTACGATTCATAATCTACTGCGTTATTCACTTTCCGTTTCCTGCTATACCTTGATAAGATTATAAAGTGATACCTATGGAGAAGTTAAATATGTACCTCGATCTTCCCCGTGAGACTCATATCAATCGTAGGTCAGGTGTAGGAGGTGATAAAATGAAATCCTCCGTCAACGAAAAAGGGATTAAAGTCCTTAGAAAGATGAAGACTGAGTCAATTTCCGTCTCAGCTCCCAACGTTAATTACACCGACAGGTGGCGGTCATCGTACAAATGGACCGTAAATTGGACCAGAGATGTCGTAATATTTGAAACTTCAACTATTGTTCATAAATCATTTTGAAACCATTTTACGGTTTCGTAAGCACTGATTATTCGCCTTCGTTCCTGGCAAGCATCGAAACAATGGCAAAGTGGTGAAAAAAGTATGCAAATGTAACACTATTAAATATTAAACACTCCGGGAGAAAACAATCCGGCACTGTTAACTTGGTATCCTTGTAATTACATTAACATCTCCTATCTGGCGTTATTAACGGGTTGTGAGAGTATGTCAGTCCTAAACACATTCCCCGCAGTTCGCGTTTTTAGCACGTGCGCGAGAGAAAAATATAAATACAGGCACTAATCACAGCAAGCAAACAAACGCTCGTTTCTGTCACAATCTGACTTGCATCAAGTAAATTAGTCTTCCATAAAATTCCAAATAGCTGATTTAATCAAAATATCATAATCTGCTAGTAAAACAGTGTGTCCTTTAACAAGCAAGTAAAAGAGAAGGAATTATGTTTCACCAATTGTGAAGAAAACCCGCATTTACCCCCAAAAATTTCGTTCCACTTCAATTCACATTCTCCACAGCGTTTATTCATAGAGGTACAAAGAACCAGTGTCTTTTCCCTTAAACTTCCACCCAAGCTTCAATAATATCTTTATGTGATTTCAAAACCAATCCAGTAAAACAATAGCCTTCGGTGAAACTGAGCAAGACTGTGTTTACCCTCTCCGACTCTGTATCTCGCTATGATGAGAGACCGCGCTCTCCAGCATATTGATTTTTATCGCTGCTAACACTTCCCTACCTTCAATCAATTTAAGGTGAAACGTTTTAAAATTGTATCACATAATAGTTATATCAAATGACAAGACATAAATATGACAGAAATTTCATTCCATTGTTACCATGGAAGCCTTTATAAAGGATATTATTTCAAATGAAAATCTAGCATGTTCGTGCTAACTCCAAATAAGGTCTTCTTTTTAATTTCTTATATGAATGTCAATTTTTTTTTAATCAGATGAAAATGAAATAAAATATATTTTTCCCTCACGATGTTAAGACCATTTTTGCTTCATGTTTGAAATCTAACTAATTGCATCAAATTTCTCAAGAGAATCGTACGTGATTAACACTGTTACATCAATGGGTGGATACCGGAAAACCAACACGCGGACACGAGCAACACACAATACGACCTTTTATAAACTTTATCTGCCATCTGAATTTTTCCATGTTTTCCGAAGAGTTTTATCATTCATTTGAGAGCAATTCACTTTTGTGAAGAAATGCAGCTTTTAGAAAATAATGTGTTCAGAATCTACCACAACTAAGAGGTGAACATCTGAAATATAAACAGACTTTATAGAAAGAAGAAGATAACATTTGCAGACAAACGTTTTTACACCTTGGGCTTCAAGTCATTTCTGGTGATTTTGAAGGATATGCCTGATGGTTCGCGTGGCATCAGAATGACTTAATTATTATAACTTTATTTTTCTACCTCATTACGTCTGGGCTTCGTTCTTTACAATTGGCTCCAATCATCAAAAGTTTCTAAGACATTCCCTGCTTACCATCTTCTCATCTTCGTATCTTCCTATCCATTTTTTGATCATTTATGTCTTTCAAGAACATCTGATAAAAAGTCTCGGAAAATAATGATTCTGTATTTTGATAATTGTCTGCCTCACGGTAAATAGGGATGTGGTGTCAGACGTGTTTGTTTGCGAGCCATTGTAAACCATTAAGAAGGAAAATGTCTGCCTAGGATTTAAGAAAAATACAATTTGCAAAGATAAAAGCATTATTCAGACAAATAAATATTCTCTCACTCATGTGTGTAACATATTATTTTTAAAAAAAAACTAAGAAGAAAAAAATGGGAGTAAGTAAAATATTTACTTCTTGCAAAATTTATGTTCGAGACATTTTTTATCACTTTGCTCAGATGGTTGCTTATGAAAAAAAAAAGAAAGAAAGAAAGAAAAGAAAAGAAAAGAATAAAATGTATTCAAAATTATCATTTTTCGGCATAACGCCCACTGTAAAACATAAAAGATAGATTCAAAAGAACCCGGGTATCGAACTTAAGACCTTTGCCAATAGCATGACGAAGGAAATATGAAAAGAACTGTTGTTGAAAGTGCTGTTGTCTTTTAAATGTATCAGAATTGAGGAGTTTCAACAAATGTAACGGGAAATAAATTCAGACAGCTCTTGGAAATTTTGAAGTCAGATATTTCTCTCAAACATGCAAGAAAGTAGGAAAATGTCAATATTTCTCAAAGAAGACATCAGAGAGAAGATTAGGTTACAAATCCTAGTCCCATCTGATTGGACTCTCGGGACGCCATCGATAACGTACTACAGAGGTTTAAGTCCTAAATTTAATTAGTGCTGGATGGCTGTGCCACCAAGACAAAACCAAGATGGATCGTCGTCTTAGATTTAATCGGATATTGATCTGTATCTGGTCCAGATTTTGGGATAGACAAGTTAATTTCCGGATTTACATTGGAACCAAAAAGACTCGAGAGAAATATATATGTTAAGCCGGAAAACTATTGCCCGTTAATTGGATGTTGGAGAAGAAAGTTTATAGATTTGGGGCGTAATCCTATATATCTCAGCTGTGAGTGATGAGAAAGGACGAATAAAAAGAACACGTGATTAATTATCAGTGAAAAGATCCCAAAACACCGTCAGTCTCTCTTATAATGAATTTATCTGGTTTCCAAAATTAGCAGTCATGAAATGCAAACTGATTTACATAATGACGAGATAATAATTACATTCATCTTATTCATTCGTTCAAAATCTGTATTATTTAAAAATCGATCAGTGACTTTTCTGTTATAGAACATAATTAAATTCCGTCATAACACATAAAATTGAAAGGACAATTACTCCGCGAGACGGCAAGAAAACGTTCCTAAGTGACAATTGTTTCCGTATCCTAGGCAACAAAGCTTGGAGGTGTTCCTAAGTCGTTTAAGGATAATCTTGTAACCAATCTTCGTATCAACCTTCTGCGACAGAGACATGGCGATATTGATAGATTTGCAGCATGCAGTTATCTATAGGTGTAGAAACACCAGAATATGTCCTTAAGTCATATTTTTTGGTTCCCATATTCTCTACTAAATGAGATTTCAGATAAAATCAATTTTCTGTAAAATATTGAAAGTGCCATGTAGATTATGTGACATAATGAATTTTGTCTGAATAAATTTTATCCCGAGGAACGGAGGCAATCCTAAGATAGCGGGAATCTTATTTTGTAAATGTGCAGGTGCTGTAAGTAATTAAAACTGAGAACACTTTCATTGTTCTTGATTAAAACTCGAGAATCTCTGTTAGACATTCAATTTAAATTTGGCATTCTCATATTGTTATTAGCTTGATGAAATTATTCCCACGGGCTTCAGGCATCTAACAACTTACGAAAAATCAGCAGGTATCTCATATTGTTTAACAAATGATGGGACACATTGTCTGAAGCAGAATCTATTTTTCTACCCTTATCAACTTTGCAATACACTGCAACAACGTTTTTTGAACAGATGCAACACTATTGCAACTACGTAATTGACTTTTCTACCCTTATCAACTTTGCAATACACTGCAACAAAGTTTTTTTTAAACAGATGCAACACTATTGCAACTAAGTACATGTATTTGATAGTTTAAAGTCTTTATAATTATAATTAAATATGTACAATAGATATGATAAGATTGAAGGGACAGCCTTCATTGTGTTATCAACTGTTGCTGTGAAACACATGCTACAAACTCTACGTGCAATTGATACACCATTCAAGTCCTCAGGTCAATTCGTGCCAGATTTTATAAAAACTTAACAATATTTTGTCCTCAGGGTGACAAGGCCACAGTTGTTCATCTGCTATATGAGTAGTGATGGGAAAGGTATAATGCCATTTAGGAACTGTCAATGCAAGAGACTGTTGGGGTTCCTGTTATCTGAATCCATCATGACCTATCGAACAAGCTTTACACTACATGCATGACGTAAAAATATTCTTGGTGAATTTTTTTCCAGCAGAAATTAGTGTCAGAAAAAATGTGTCACTTGTCTTTTTTTATCGACGATTTGTCTCCATTTCCCAACTAGAATTTTATTAGTTAATGCACTTGTAATTCTTCAGCAAAACTTAAGGAAGTTTGCTTAGTATCGCGTGTTTTTGTAAGTACTTGTGGTTATATTCTGATAACGTGTAGAGAAGTCACCACGTGGTCTTCCCAGCTTCCTGAATATGTTGATTAAGCTTTCGTTATCAATAATCAATAGGATTATATACTTCCTTTGATCCTCAGTAACACTCAGATAGGATAACCATGCTATACACCGACATTGAAGCAAACGAATACATTTACTTCGCTTCTGTGCTTGTCTTGTACATGTACTTGTGTACTTGTATCTATCTATATACATGTATGTACATAGTAATTATATTGAGAGGGAAAACAGAATTTCTACAATCCGGATCACGAATAAATAAGAAATCTTCTTTGGTTATTTGATTGCTTATTTTCAAATAAAAAATGAAATAAAATTCATCAGAAGAAAGTATCAAATTCGTTGTTCCAGATGTGGGAAAAGTTTAATAGAAGTGATCCGGTCGTGTACTCTAGACGACCTTTCTTATCAAGTTAATTACATTTTATTTCAATAAAGACGGTACTATTGGGTCGTTATCAAGAAATCTATTGTCAAATGGAAATCTATTTCATTTATTCTTTAAAAGTTCTCATCTCAATAAAAACGCTTGAAACTGTTTTGTCAAGTAAAAATTGAACGACAATATTTTCTTTTCAAAATATGTCTTTTTAAATGACAGTTTACTTTGAGAGTGGTTGTTTTTTAGGAAGACTTGTAATTAACTTACAACAATAGGGTATTCGTGATTTGAAAAATAATGGAGTTCATAAGCACTGGAATAAGGATACTTGGATAGTCATTTTTAACAGAAGTTTATACTTAAAACTTCTGTGTATTTGTTTGTAAATGGATTACCAAAATCTGGATTACTTAATCAGTCTATTTACTTAACATATTAGTAGACGACAACAATTACACAATATTAATCCCAACATACAGATTATCTCCCTTTGCCATCGAGCAGCTCTCAAAACAGGCAAATAAAGCGGGTATACATGTATGTATAATAGGTTTTACAGAGAGTTAGGTCACTTATGTTTCTTATTCTTCAGGACTATGCTGAAAATTAAAATATGCAATATCCATGGGCAAAAATCTACACGTTAAACTGAAAGGGGGGTCAGAAATTTTGACACAATATTAACAAATTCTTATTTACGACATCTAATAATTTGATTATTATCCAAAATATAAATACATAAAGAAATAAATAACTAGATACTAATTTGTGCAATATTGTGGTATCAATTTAAACACTGATATTACTTACTGTGTTTGTAGTCAGCGTCATTTTGATGAACAAATGATGATAAAAGTTGACTTATGCGCTCCGAAATGACAAAAAAGCTATAAAACTTTTCCGTGTAAACTAGCCTGCCTCTAAATCATCTGACGAATTCAATGGATTCGAATCCCCCTCATTGAAAAAATGTTAATAAAGAAATTCCTTTGCCGATGAAATTGTCGTTTTTCTTTAAAAATAACGCCGTTATCTTGGAGGGATATTTGTTGTCCTGTGTGAGCAAATAGACTCCTCCAAACAAAAAGGTCACTCTCAAAATCTTTTTCTTTTCTGTTCATGAAACAATGACGGTCACTCTTTCACGGAAACAATTGTTTTTGCAAAAAGGGTAACCATGCAGATAGTCACAAAAAATAACTCCAAACTCTGAATACAATTTAAAGAACCTTCCTGGTCTTTACAAGACAAGACAAAAAATTACTTGTGAATGAAAAATGGCCATGTTCCTTCTTTGCCTCTGGATTAGTTAAAAGTTATTCAACGTGTGATAAAGATCGCAAAAACCGAATGATAGACATAATGTATATTACGGAGAATGATGTAATCCGAAAGACCGCCTGCTGACCAACAGGTCCGAGGGATTCCGATGACCGGTTAATGAACACTTCGGCCGTTTAATTAGTGGGCAGTGTTTTGTAGGGGGTTTCAACCCGTGGAGTCACCAAATGACAAAAAATGAGGAGCATTTGAGCAAAAAGCTGCTACCCAATCTGTCTCAGCTTTGAAAATAACTTTGATCTTAATAAAAAGAAAAAAAGGTTTAGTTTTACAGTGTCTATGGGCCTTTGACACTAATACTAATGAAGGGGACTTTTATTTATCTAGGAGTTTCCTATTTAAGGTTTACAAAGTGTCAATACTTGTACCTGAGGTAAAACTAAACGTGTTAAAGGGTAAAAACTTGATACTGTTAACACAACACCCACCGAGGAACAAATCTGAAATACCAACAGACAAGTTCTTATGATATTTAACCACTTTAAAACGTGCGTGACAAGTTGAAATTCATTGAAATAGAAAGAGAAAAGTATAATGATTAAAACTCCTTCAACCTAAACACATATATGTAATCTATTTTAATAAATTAAAAACATTCCCTCCTTCATAATAAAGAAGTGACACATCTGCCATGTTCTTTGTTGTGATTATCGATGGACTCTTTATAAAGATGGTCTCTAAACTCAAATTTAACACCAAGAATATTTCCTGACCATAGGTAAAATCTAACACATTAGGGCAATTAGTTCACTTTTATTTGGAACAACTCTACAATTAAGAAATTAATATGTTGTCAAACTGAATCCCATTATCTAAATGAAGTAAACAAGAAAGTTAATGCTTGTTTCAGGGAAATGCAAATACAGAAAGCGATGAGAGTGAAATGGATGCGTGTAAAAGGACCGTGTGCTATTCTAGATTGCTCACCATACGGAATGCACGATAAAATTCAGACAGCAAACGAGAAATTAATTCCGCAATGGGATTCGGACGCATTGTTTTATATCCCCAGAGTCCGCTCATTTTTTCACGCTTCTCTATTGATCGGAATACGCTCGCTCTTAAATAATTAAAGTAAGTCGGAAATGAAAATTTTGCGATCATCCGGTAGATAAGTGTCCTCTGACACAGTATCGATTTCGGTTGTGTATCCGAGGGACCGAACAATTGACGGAACAATTTATTAGGGAAAGTTATTTGAGTAAGGGAAAATGGAGACCGACACCTGACCAGCAAAGTTCCGGTTTTATCCGAATCAGGCAGAGTAAAGAAATTTCGCTGTAAAAAAAATAATGTCTTGTTCAATAAATTTCATACTTAATCTGTTCTCAACCGTATCTGTTTCGAAAGTGAAAGGAAATTTTGACAGAATATCGATAAATTTCAGTAGTCAAGCTCGACTCGAAGGCTAGCGATATGCCGAACGATATTGATAACGAGATTGCACGAGACCAGGAAACGGAAGCTCGATCATGATGTAGAAATGGCAGGTTCTTTTCTTTAAATGATTTACAAAACACTAGGGGATAGCTTGTCAGAAAAGCTTGTTAATTATTTCGATTGATAATGTCTCGTTATGTTCGTCAAAATTACACGTTCAATCAAACTTTTACATTCAGTCAAGTTTGTATGTCCAGTCGAGTTTTTGTTCAATGAAAAAACAGAATCACAAGTAGTATAATAGGTGAAGTGTCTTTCCACAAATTTTATTTAAAAATAAACTGATGCTCTCTAACTATTTTGAAAGATAGAAGGAAAATATGACTGTTTATAAAATGAATGTCAAAGGAGGGTGGAATAATGAGAATTGAAAATGAGGCACCTCTTTGATGAAATGCAAGATTGTATTCTATTTTTATGCCTTATCATCAAACGAATCGACAGATCCAAGTATACAGAGAGTAGAATAAGGGATCTAATACAGGGTAGATATTACATGCACATTGTAGGTCCTTAGTAGAATACAAGTATTATTACCCTCCAAGTAAACTCACTTGAGTAATCATTAATCGAAGCTAGGGCTATAAAGTTACATAAATACACAGAACGAGTACATTTTCGTATGACCAGCAATAGGGTGTTCTATCATAACTGTGTGGTCCTATTGACTCTGAAGTATTTCCCAGGAATTACAGTATATGTAGATAATGGTACGAAAAATTCTCCTCATGAATTAAAAATTTTAAAAACTATGATCTCTTTAAAGTTCATTTTGATGATAAACCATTAATTCATATCATTGCAGATACTCTAAAAAAAAAACAAACAAAAAAACAAAGAAAAAAATCTTAACAATCCTGGCAACACAAATGGCACGTTACTGAGCGACAAATTTTCCCCCAATCGATCAATAAAGAGGCGAAAACTTGAAGAGATACTTCGCAGGAATAACAAAACTTAGCAATTGGATTTTGTTTATGTAAAAGGGATTTCTCATTCATGTAATTTAAACTCATTACCGCATCTGTTGTTTTTAAGTTTACTTTGCACATTCGTACGAAATAAACAGAAATCTCTGAAAAGAGGGTACTAAAGGTTAATTCGGAAAATTGCAGGAACTAAATGTTCTTCGGAAATAACGTTGCCAAGAGGCGAAAGAATAAAAGCATGCTAGCAAAAATTTGTTTAGCATGCATGTGAAGTAGAAGCTGTTAGTTTTAATTAAAGTTTTCTACAAAAGTAAAATGCACTTATCTGCTTAGATAATGTGCAGTTACACGGTATATCGCGGAAAACTTCATGGAGTGATGAAGTTCAATTGTAACAAAACAATTATTTGTTGGTTGTTTGGCACATGATACATGACCAAATGATAACCAAGTTAAAAATAATATTAAATGAACAGGTGGAAATGATATCGGGAAAAATAACAAGAACGCCTTCTCTAGGGAGCTCTGTTCTTGGCTCTTTCTCTCTGATAACTGAAAAATTTTATCTCATTTTCTACAAAGTACAAAAAATGATGCACAATTCAAACATATATTTCAGCATACTTTGGTACAATCGCTTTGTTTGATGAGTCACACGAATGGTTCGTGACAGATACATTTCCCTGCAAGGACAATGCTTCGTGTTTATGTATAAAATCAATAAAACATTCGTATTATTTGGAATTAATTACATACATGTCATATTTTCGAGACGTATTCAATTTCCAATACCAACGTGTTATTAGACACCATAAACACTATACTATGAATTGACGAGAAAAAAGGACTACAATTTTCATTAATGAATTTATGAAACAAAGACTTGCATAAAACCATCGATAATCAGAAAAATAAAATCTAAAGATTTTTCTTAATTGCGCTTACCTGTAAGACAATCAACATAGAAAAAAGCAACATGGTGAACCCAGCATGAACAGATACACCAATTATGTAGTCACAAGACTTCTTCTTATGTCATTTCTTTACAGGTGAAACAAAAGTCTTGGATACATCCTGTCAGGTGCTTATAGATAATTAGAAATACAGACAAAAAATCGATCTACAGAACAACAGAACCATTTCACGGAGGAAGGAAGTGTATCTGTGAATGCTATTATAGAACACTTGTGGGCAAAAAATATCGTTAGAATTTTATGCTATGCATAATTATTATGTTTAGATTGTGTTTTTATGAGGACAAGTTTTTCTCTCAAAATTATTCATACTCCTAGGAAAAAAAAAAAAGCCACGAGCTTGCCAGGATTCGAACCTGGAATCTTCTGATCCGTAGTGAGACGCGTTATCCATTGCGCCACAAGCCCTCCTGAACACCGAATTTTCTAACACAAATGAGAGACACCCGTACCCGTGCCATCAATGTGGACAATACGCTCCCCCTAGGGCAAATAAGCCTTTACCTTCATATCCGCTCAATCATAACATGTTTGTGGGTGGTTAAGCTAAAGATTCACCAAGATCAACGAGATTACACCATACCGCCGCGTTAAGACGCAAGAGGGAAATTCTCGTTACAAGTTCTTTGATACCAACTTTTACTTTCTGAATGATGAAAGAACTGTATAAAATAAAAACAAAATTAACCCCGACAAAGCTCTCTTCTATTTATTTAACTCAGCTGATTTCTATTTAACTTTTTTTTACCTCTATTTTCTCCACATCACAGTCATTTCAGGGATTTATCGTACTCGTGCCTTTTATCGATAAAGCCTGCCTAAACATTTCTATGGCACGCGTTGTACTCTTCATAAGTTTTCGTGTAAAGTCAGATCGAGATTGTCTGTAATCTCTGCACGCAATAAAATGCACCTGACATTCACGAAGTAGACTACTACTCGGTATTGAACTGAAACATAGTCAAGTGCTTTAAAAGAGAGACAACTCCTTCAGCTGTTTAGGTAATCCTGCTATGCTGTGAGAGTAGCCTTACTTTGACAGGAGATGATAAAAAGGATGCGTCGACTTTTTCGCGTCTTTCTCAATTTATAGAGCAAACCAGACGTGTCTTGGAATCCATAAAAAGGAAATTAGAAAGACGCGAACATATTCCTCAGATTATATCGGCTGATTACACACAACAGCATTTTTATTAACTGACGAATTGCGAAGAAATTTCATTGGCCCGTGAAATAAATTATCTATTTTTAAGGTAGCATTTAATCAAATCCAATCAAAATCTACTTTGAATGTTCTTAAAAATAAGAAACCAACAAGAAAACCACTTGAAATTCCGAAATTTATGAACTGTTAATTTATGGCCGGATATCACAACTAATTACAAGTAGTGATCTGTCTGCAAAATAAAATTAATTATGAAGATGGAGGGGATATCATAGAGAGCCAACAGGATTTCTACAGAAAAATTGGTGGTCTTTTCCAGCTATTGGAATTCATTTCAAAAATCGGGCGAAAATAAATCAAAAATGAGAAACATTTTATGTAAATTTTCTTTTCAAGACAAGAAGCGATTCATTAAACTTTCAGAACTGGTTCCTAAATTTCTACAACGCGCTGCTTTATGCTTGTAGATATGACAGTTTAATGTACTTTACCGAGTTCTTTTTCATTTCCAAAGTTTGCAAATAAAAATTTATGTAAGACCTCTGTTTAACAGCTTTCATTCATCAACATATATACTTATAACAATAGACATCTATATGTCTGAAATTCCATTCGCCACGTGCAGCACGTGCGCTCAGGACGAAAGTGAGCTGTAAAAACAGATTTATCGTTCCCAGGCCTACCTGCATGGTAATTTTTCATCTCTTTGAAGAAATACTACATTCATTAGAAAGAAAATTTATTCTAAAGTTTGACATTAATTTCTTCTTTTATTTTTGATTTTTTTTTTTAAAATATAAGATTTCATAAATTTTATTTGTCGCCCGCGTGGCGCAGTGCGTAGCACCTGCTCTAGAGTCGCGACGGATTCGAATCCCACCGTGGGACGTGGATACCAGCCCTTCGTATGAGACCTATAAATCGAGGTCCCATGTCGCAGAAGGTACTGGCACGAAAAAGATCCCTCATTTACCAATGGCTGTACATGTAAGTGCCGAGTAAAGAACAAAATTTGCAGCTCTTCACTGGCAAGTAGTGGCGTGGCCATAAGAATGAAAAATGCTCGAGAGGGACGTTAAACAACATAATTACATATAGAAGACTGACGCATTTTTTTCAAAACATAAATTTCTTAGCAAGAAGTCTACGATGAAGTCTAGCAGTTTTTTTTTTTTTTTTTTTTTGTAAAAGTAAAGAAGTATCACATTGCAGTTAAAGAACACGATTCTACATAGTTCCATCTTACAGTGTCGATATAACATTATATTCAATAAAAATATATCTTTCTTCAGAACAGTAATGTGTTTCTAAAAAAAATCTGAATTTTTTTTATTGTGTGTTGAGACTTTGTTAAGCCGTTCCACATGTTTGGGTCTTAAAGGACTTCTATTTCAAAAAAAAAAAACAAAACAAAACAAAAAAAAACCAAAAAAAAAACAAAACAAAAAAACATTTTACAAGTTCTGATTCACTTTTTTCACGGTTTGGAAGTGAAAGAAAACAGCATAAATAAAAATATAATGTTCAACATTCCCTGCATAAAAAAGAAGATTCTGACAATCTTAGAAAAGTCAAACACATGAAAAAAAAATTGAAGGGGAAAAAGATTCTGAAATTCTTATCTGGATGCTGACCGATAGACACTCTGACCAATTCCCAAAATAAATGGCACTCCAGGAAACTATCTGTAGATCTGTCAGGATTTATAACAAGTTTTACGATATTTTTCTCTTACTCATGGGAACCAGTTTGTGGCCTTTGCCAGTTTATGATTGTCGTAAATCAAATGATAATGGAGAAGATAAAGGAGGGTATCCTTTCCATACGGCACATCGTTATCGAGGAACAACAGGTTTAACGTACAGTTCTATATTGATAGTGACATGGAGGGGCAGGGAAATGTTTGTGGAAGCAATTGTAATTGATGATCTTGTCATTCTTTTTTTCAAATATATTGTTTTTAATGTATATACTAGATAGGACCATTTCCAGCTTAGTTTGGACTTTCAGTAAGACGTGGCATTCACGACGTTACATAATTAGCTTCTGAAATTTTACACAGCGTTCCATCACTGTTGAAATATACATGGGATAGAAGTTCGGGCAAATGCCAATTAGTGTATCGAATAACCGATTACATTGTTTTCCTGCAAAGAGGTGGAGCTTATGTCGTCTCGTCGTTGTCAACAACAATTAAAAGTTCCTGATGTTATTAATTTCTTAACCAATGAGAATCTATTCGCCATTTGAAAGGCGGTAAACATGTAAACACGCCTTACTGAAAGTCCAAACTAAGCTTGAAATGGTTCTAGTACCCCATCATCTCAAGCCACGAAGTCCGAATAAACCTATAAGAGAGGTTCGTGTATTTTTGCCGTGGTTTGCAACGATGATAGTACCCAAGAAAACGCTACTGTATTAAGAATGGGGACAGAACCCAGCCGTATGGTATTTTACAAGTCGTGAGTAAATTGTGAGAGGAGGGGTCATGTAGTTGAGAAATTTTTAATATCATACAAATTTTGCATTCGCCCCCTAAATATGGTTTTGTAGTGTCTGATCATTAGTTAACAATACCGTATAAGTAGAATTTTTAGCGAGGATTTAATTTTGGCATTATTAGCGAGGGTGCTGACATCGCTAAAATTGAATATCGCTAAAAATTAATTGCGTATTATTTGCAATAGCTTCTTTAGTTAGCATTTTAAAATCGCTAAATTTATTTCTCGCTAAAAATAAAATACCAGATTTTAGGTAGAAATCGCTAAATTTGCGTCTCGCTAAAATTTCCACTTATACGGGTATGTCCTTTACTGATCAGTAAATTCTCTTGTAACTACATTACAATCTGCGACTGAAAAGTTAAATACTGCATCGAGTGCGTAATCACCTCTGGTAACAGTTCAATAGAAATTGTATACAAGTATCTATTGCAACAGATCATGTAAATGTATTACATCAATGTACGGTGGTTAGACCGACCATCGATCTCCAGTCTGCTCTCCCTGTAGTCATTCAGAATAAAATGATTTCTTACTGGGACTTTCAATATTGTGTCAATTTATTCTTTAGTTTTGCATTCCTATTCATTTATCATACAAATCAAAGTAACTCAATTCAAAATGTTCAGCATGCATACCAATGTGATTTGACTTTTAAAAACAACAGATAAACCCCAGTCCATTTGAAATCTGATACATCAAAAGATAGCCTAAATTGTCGTAGAATTGAAATGGAGGTGCAGACTATGCATTCAAAATTAAAATACATGTCCAAAAATTTAAAACACTTATTGTTCATAAAAACAAATGTACATTTAGTTTTATGCTTACATAACACGGGGCCTTATATATGTTTAAAGTTCATTTATTTTCCCCTTAAATGATGCCAATGAAATGAATCATATTTTGGAATGATAGCAAGCACTGGGGACGAATTCGTGGATTTCACAACAAAAGTGTAATCCTGTGAGAGATTTTTTTGTTTCATCACCCAACTTGTGTCCATTATTTTTTGACATATGTATATGTTTATTCACCAATCAAGGGCCCACAGGGGGCATGAACAATTATTACAAAATGATAACATTGATTACAATTCTATATTAAGGATAATGTAACTTGACTAGTGATTAAGTTTGACATTGAGAAGTGCATCATCACACCACACTGGATCAAAAGCATAGTAACCTTAGAATGATAAAAGAAAACACAATTAAATAAAAATGATAGATATAAGGTAAATTAAAAAAAAAAAAAAAAATCTTGTGGTAATGGCAGTACTCTAATATAAAACTAGTGCATCTTGAATACAAAGGGCACCAGGGGATGATACCTCTACACAGCCAGTCTGGCAAACCTGTACCCTAAGTATTGAAGATGGTCATTCAAAAAAAAAAAAAATCATTTAAGTATTAACAGAAATAGTAATTTCAATTAATAAGTACTTAGCATATAATTAGAGACATATGTTGTCAACTACTCACTCAGTATGCTACTGAACTGGCCTATGCTATCTATAAACAATTCAATATTTTGTGCATCTAGGACGTTTTCCCCGATATTGCGATTGATAGCAGTGGACTTTTTATGGAGTGGCTGGAAAACTTAAAGTTACCTTTTCCGAATGCAGGAAACACCCCGTTAAAATGCACAAAATTGATAAAGTATATATAATTATTGACACCCCTCCTATTTCTAATATTTGCTCTGATGCGTTTTATATTGGTACTCAAGAGTACAGATAAGTAAAGGGTCATCAAATATTAAAGTTTTAGCAAATTCTATTCAGATCGGTTAAACGAATTTTTCGAACAATCACAGCGTGTGCCTTCCCACACAACAAGCCTGACAGACGATTATTTGATTACATTTGATCTATTGCCTCATTAGTTTTGCCATGTGTAGGTCATTATTATTTGGGGGGACAATTTTATTGCCATAATTTTACTTTGGATTCTGGGATGTTGCACATCTATGCCACCTTGGGCGTCACACTCACGACTGACGTAAAGTATAGCGGTTGTAAACATGGTGGAACGCGGTCCCCAGAAATGCATTTAATTAATCGGTTTGATGTGCGATATTTGTTTGACACGGAATGGGAATCATATTAAGCAGAAAATTTAGATCTGCTTTGTACCATCTATCATCATTTTGATTGTGGAAATTCACGCCGATGTCGGAAGCGTTCGGTTGTTATCGTGGTATCAAACATTTACTCTAAAATGGCTGGCCTATTGGTTTCCGCGACCCATCGCATTCTATCAAATGTATTGACTGTTAAGTGGCTTCCGTGGGATTTTTATGGAAATGACAATTTTATTGTAGTGCTTCGTTTTATTCTTCTCCATATAAATCTAATTTGAAATGAGCTACAGCGCATCAGTCAAATAAAAGACAATTTGCTGTGTGAAACAGATTGGTTCTACATTTGATTTCTTATGCATGGTTATCGTTAGAAAAGAAATTAATATTCAAGGAAAAAACTAAACTGAAGTATCGGTATTTGGTTATGCATAAAATTAAAGCACTTGAAAGACACCTATGCTCCAGCATCCCTTTGACAGCTCTTTCAGAATTTATTTCAATAATTTATACAACACACGCAAAGCATACGGATTAAATGTATGGGATTTCAAAATGGCTGCTCAAAGAACATCCTGGATTATTACAGCCGTATTCGAGAAGAATTCTCTTGGGTCTTTATGATAGATATATTGCTATTTTAATGATCTATTCATTTCCATGAAATGTAACAATCGTAAATCAGACTGAAGCCTTCAGGTCTTAATACGTCTCCCTGGCCAAAATTATGGCGATTACTAAAGGATATCGATTCCAAAAGAAGTTCCATTTTGACAAATTGCTTTTCCATAACTTCTTTGTCGTACTTAAAAAATACGGTCTTAACGAGCAGGAAATTCGATTTGAGGAAGGAGATCGTCTTAAGTTCTATCATCTGTAAGACATGTAAACCTAAATAGGTTTAAAAAACGAATCAATCGAGATCTGGTGTTCAGAATTATATTTGGAAAAAGTTTTTAAAAATAAACACACAAAAAAAGATTTGTTTACACTGATAAAGTCTAGTGGTTAGTCTTTTTTTTTATACTCTGAAATGCGTGAGAGGGCAAAGTGATTCAGTCAAAGATTGTTTGTTTTTTTTTTTAGTTTAAACTAGAGAACCATGGACCAAGCTCATCCGAGTTATTTTAGCTTTGATGTTCTTCAGATTTTTATATAGTGAGAAATCGTGATCCAATATAATGGTCCCATCCTATCTCTAAGGGTACCTGAATCCACACGCCTTGAACCCTGTATCGCGGAATCATGGGTTGAACAGTTAAAAATACAAAATTTTACTTACTAGTAGGTTTGTTCTCTGTTTATGGCCTTGATGCCAGGTATAACCAAACTCAATTTCAAGTCTACGTTCAATTTAAGTTAAAAATTCCAATATATCATTTTTATTATATTTTTTACATAGAATTTACACATTTCACCAATAAATCGGCACATTAGTGAAAACAATGAAATAAATATGACGTATTACGAGGATAAAAATAAATGCCAGGCACACGTCCTGAAAATCATTATTTCTTTCATTGTTGCCTATTTGGTGACTTTTCTGGGGGTGAAGTACCCATTATTTCTTTAATATGTAACGTTTTACGAACTTTATTTGACATATTGGCGGGGAAGGATTCAATGATATTAAATTTGTTTCCTTTTTTACGCAATGTAATGAAGATCGCGTTTTATTGCCACGAGAGATTTAACAGGCAAACTTGGAGATTCTCTGGATAATAAACAATTCACTGTGATTCGCTTTTTAACTTGAGGAACAGAAAAACACATGGTATACAAGACATTCCTTCAAAAACACACAAAAAATTATTTCTTTCGATTCATTCACTGCATGATTTCCAACTCGTGAATGTATAGTTTGGTATGTTAATTCATTATTTGTGTTTTAAGACAGAGTGAAAGGGTTTATTGGTCTTTGTTCCTTTTTACACAAACTATTAATAGTACTTTTTAATTTCAACCATCTAACTTAAATAATATAACATCCTGTCAATATCGTATAATGTATAACAGGTCTATTCTCAGTTGAGTGATTGTATGGCATTAGCAAGTACATGCATTTACACTGGTTAATTGATTATAACTTCTCTTTCGAAAAATTTTCACTCATTTGGAAACCACATCACTTGCCGCTGGAGAGCTAAAAAATTGTGTCCTGTACTCGGAACTTGAAGCATTGAGCAGTGAGGGGTCTTTTCCGTGCCACGGACCTCGGTTTATCTTATCCGAGGGACTGGTCTCCAAGTCCCACAGTGGGATTCGAGCCCGCAACGGAAGGATCAACTCCTTAATTCGCGAGTCTAGAGCAGACGTACTCACCACTGCGCCACGTGGGCGACAAGTATTTTCACGACAAGTATTTTCACTGAACATCTTATTTGACATATGGAGCAGAAGATTTTTCTCAGGCAATATGAATTTCCTTTTGAAAACGTCCCAAGTTTTCTGGCGGGTTAGAGTACTTGGATTAGACATTGGTGGACGCTCATTTGAGATTAAGACGGTAGCGAGTTTGTAGACTGATTATTCTAGACATCATGTCAGATGTGCTATCCCATGGTACCATTCTATGAGACCAAGTCGGCAAACTCCAAGACAATCCCATTACCCATGATTATCTCTATATTATTTTTTTTCTTTCAGTACATTTGATTCCAAAACATGCACGTCTATGCAGATTCTATTACTTTCATTTTTCACGCCGGTTTGGGCAGAGACCTTCCGAAGAACTACAGAATTGATACGGAATATCCCAAAAGTGTTCTTATGCAGAAAACTGAACCATTGTTATGCCAAATTTGAGAGGATTTGATATGCATGATGTATCGACGAAAGACACTATACTCGATAAAAGACTGCAAGACTGAAACCTAAAATTGATTACGTACCCCCTAAGGGAGGGCTGAACTGATTTGTTTCTCGTCCTAGTCAATTGCTTATGAATTACTTTTGAAAGGACCAAGCAAAACCACTTATTTGATTAATGGGGCTTTTGAAGATACAGGGCAGAATCGATTAATGGTACTGAAGCCCGACTAAATAAATTTGAAAAATATTACGTTTACCATAAACGATACATATTTGTCGGAACTTCGGATGAATTGGAGAATCCGAGATTTGGAACACGCGAAAAACCGATTCTATAGACCAACAGTGCCAGCGGTGATTTGTGTCATCAGAGGAATAATTTTTTTTTTTTTTTACATTTGATTAAATTATCGAGACTTCTGTTTTGGATTGTCGAGCCAGTAGATAAGCTATTTAACAAACATTTTGGTTCCATATCTTAATTTAAAAAAAAAATAGAATTTTAAAGTTGGAAAGATGCTAATAAAAAATGACCAAGCATGAGACACATGAGAAAAATCGCCTTAACTTTTTTAGGGGGAACACAATATCAACAAGTCATATATACGAGTGAAATAACTTTAAAATGTCTACTTTTTAATGATGTCACATATGGAATTTATCTAAATATTACCTAGCTGCAGAACTGTAGCGTTATAGTTTTATATATTTGGATCAAATCCTGATATGTTATGGTCAAATCCTAATATATATATAAAACCATAGATAAGTATTACCTATGGCCTCGGAACAACTCTTCATTCAAGAAAGACCAACTCACGTTTCCTTATCTCTCCATTTAATATACATGTAGATCTACCAAATAGCTTACAATGTACAGCGAAAGTAGATTATGGTTGGAAGCATATTGAAACTAACCTTTTTTATATAAAGGAATATCTTTGTTTATTCCCCCAATTTTACACGTGGGTCTCAAGGTGAAGACCTGGGGGAATCACAAGTCCCTAGGAAGCCCCTCCCGTACACAGAAGGATGTACTCAGTATTTATTTAAGTTTTGTTACTCGATATAATGGACAATTGGGAGTTGTCCGAACTTTTAACAGCTTAATACTTTAGTAAAGGACAGAAATTTAATTATGTATTTGGTATGTTGACATTCATCAATAACAATTTTGTTTAAAAAATTCAAATCACAAGTAATTATAATCAATTTTGTAAACCCTTTATAAAAAATTCAAATCACAAAATTCTGAAAAAAATACAGGTAACTGGTTTTGGCTAGAATGGTTATTATTAATTACAGGTGACCTATAGTCTGTTTTAATGAACACTAGAAAAAGTCTGACAATTTAATGAATTGTATTGAAATCAAATTTATTAATAAATTCATATTTTAATTAATTCAAATTAATAGTTACTAAGTATTATAAAAAGTTTTTTTTTTTTAATTTTATTTGCATTGATTTAATTTGTATTTTTTTTTATAACATCTACTCATTTTTAATTCATGAGATTTGATATATTAACTTATTTGAAATGTTTAAGTGAATTACACTCTGTATCACTAGTACTGGTGATAAAAATTAATACAGTCATACAAAAGTAAGGTACAATGCTTTTGAAATTATCTTTATATTTATGAAAATGAGTAAAATTCTGATTCATGTAATTAAAAAAATCAAATTAAAAAAAAAACAATTGAATTTAATAGGATGATTGTATTATAAAATTAATGTTTCTGCAAATATTTTAAATGTACATCTGATACTAAGGGTTTTTTTTTCTTTCATGCATAAAATGCTAACATACATTTGATAAACAAATGATGATAAATTAATAAAGGACATTAATTTATAAAAAATTGCATGCTATCCCACATTTTGTATAAATTGTACATAAAGTATACATGTATGTGAATCAAGGATCTTTCTTTTCCTTTGACAAATATTATAGTAGAATTTCCTATAATGTGGCCAATTTATTAACTGTAATAACTCGCATATATAACCAATACCTTTATCATTGCAAATAATATCTCCGTCCAAAATTCTGCACATTTCTTTTTATCATTTTCACTTGTTTTGTTTTTAAACAATTAAGCAAATGAATAGTTGTTAAAATGTGTCTCTGGTATTTTAAAATCAATTAAGGGTTATCTTTTATCAATGGTAAATGATGAAAAGGAAAATTTATTAGTAAATATACATGATTATTAAATAAAGATTGAATAAATAAGACTCGCATCTGAACACAAGAGCTTGTTGATTTAAAGTATGTTTTAATCTCTTGTGGAACAGTATTTTGTTTACTTTGCAAAGCCACACAGTATCTCGAAAGTTCAACAAGTACTACATTAAATATGAAATACATATCACACATACCTGTATTATCAGTTTAAGAATTCCACTGGCCATTTTACACAAATTATAAACAGATTTTATCGTGTGAAGTTAAGAAACTAGCGCCGTACGCTTGTTGATGAAGTTTTTCTGATTTCATTCGGACCCTTAATCGGCTGTTTGACTGCTTGTTAAGAGTGGATGCGGCTGATTCTCCCATCAATAAAGTACAGTGTACATTACCAAGCTCTGTATACGGTCTACTAGTTAAGTCATATCAGTCGATAATCCGGACGGCTACCAATTGTCAAAGATAATTAGGACCAACAACCAATTAATACTGTTAATGACAGGTAGACATCTACAGGTAAATGTTTACTTTTAGAGTGATTGCGGATAAAACCAATATCTGCTATCGAGGAACCATCTGCATTTCATTTGTTTGTTGTTGGGATAATTGCTCGCAGGTATTTAATTTAGAATCATCGTTTGTATGCTGGTTTTAGATCGAGCCCGATGTGTTTGTGTTTTTCCATCCTCATTTTAAAAAACCGTTCTAAAAGTCTATTGGGTGGTTCCTTATCGTTTGTAATTTATCAGCAATACACTCTAAAAATTCTCTTTAACAGAAACCCATCTGTTATGACATAAAGGACTGTGCAACGTGACTAATTCAGAATATTGGGGTGGCTGCACATTAAAAAATGAGCATTTAGCACCTCAAGATATAGTTTTAAGAAATTAGAGGTAGAACGACCTGACAGAAGTACCTCCTGGAAACCAAGAAACCATTTACTCTCCGGCACGAGCTTGCAGCAGATTCTGTTGTCTGAGATCATCGATAGAAGTTCTTTGCCTAATAGATAACATCATTTAAAGTTTTTATTTTATCGGTTACATCCGACCATCTAATGGCTTGGTCTATCAATTAATTTCCAATCGGAGTCGGTATCCATAGTTTCCGTTGTCTTCCAACCATTATTCCTGTTGAGTCGGGAACGGTGTTCAGGGATAAATTAGCGAGCTCGGAAACGCGGGATCTGCCTTGTCTGTCTAAACAATATCAGAGCGTGACTCTTTGTCAATGCTGGACAACAGACGCAAAATCAATCACAAGATGGAACGACAAAATGAATTTCTAATGATTTAAAAGCATCGCTGAGGGAGAAAATGATAAGATTTCAATTAACCAACAAATGATTTCACATTAGGCGAACCCGACATGAGATGGAAGGTGTACCGTATCTCACAAGAAAATAATTAAGAGAAGGCTTCTGAGATTGTCTTCAAGGATCATGTGAAGTCTTTTCATCTTTTCTTTTTAAGAATTTGCTATCAGTTTTAAAACGAGACATTAAAAATTCTTCTCCAGAGAAAAAATAGCAATGAAGCTAACGACAAACAGACATGTCACTTTTGAAGCATTTTGATGCGACAAAGTGCTGGAGACTATACATGTATGTGATATTTTTCAGTTGGTCGATTTTCCCAGAAAAATGCCCCCTCCCCAGTGCAACTTCAATTTTCTCAATATTAAGAATGTACTTGGAAATTCACAGCTTGAAATTGAAACGAATTCAACTACAGATGCACAACCATTTTTAATTAAAATGGTTCCATGCCCAAGAATTTCTTAATAACTTTCAAAAAGAATCTACCAGAAATGTAGAACTTTAATTGTCTCTGAAACATTTTCTTCAATCGATTACAAACAGGATAATCATTATATTAAGAAGATGACAGACCGTCACTAACCGTATACCTTATTATGAGGAGTTCAATGATGAGTCGATAACGTTTGCTTACACACCATTCAGTTCAATACGCTAGCTGCTGATTGCTTATTTAACAAGGAGTTAAGCAGTTATCAAGACCAGCAACATATTGCAGACCATTATTTCTAGGCCTATAATCATGCGGTCACACAATAGATGTTGTTCTCATTTTGACTGTTTAGGGCGACAGATGTTTTACACGATTCTATCTATATCAATAGGGATACGTCACACGTAGTGTAAATCCAATTTGACGGCTAAATGTGTGATTCTTCACTAGAAATGAGAGATTTTGTGTAAAATTATTTATACGATCTGTTATCTGAGATGAATTTGTACGGTGTGCATCAGGATTGACACTCCCATAGAGTGTTTCATTTGAAAGCTTATAGTTAGAAAAATATGTACAAAAATTCAATATTTTCGAATTTTATACAACTGACACATTAATAGTTTTCCATTTTGATAAATATGTTTTATGCTTATTGATTTTAGATGAGGCACAGCGATTGTACCAGTTAGAGGTCTTTGATATTAGTGATAACCACATCATAGCTCCACTAAACAACAAGATGACAAATTCCGAATTCGTCAAGGATCGAACTGTTCAATGATTTCAAAAAATATTTAGGATTCATCACAATCACGTGCTACTCTTCACCTTAACTGTTAAACTTTAATTGTTTGTCTCTTCAACTTCAACACCACTCTCCGTCACCACTTATTTCTATTTTATTACAAATGATATTCTTTATATGATGGGTGGCTGAAAAAGACTAGTAGTTACATATTTTATTTATACTAGTAAACAATTTAAAACTAACATTCAGTAAAATTTCAAAGTAACACCAGGGAATAAGTTCTAGAAATTATAAGTTTAAAAGTTATGAGTAAATTATTTAAAATAAAAAAGAGGAGTCAAATGTAGTAGTTAGGATATTGTCATGTACGTTTCAAAACCATATAATTATTATAAATAAATCGGCTAATACCTAGAATACTTAAAGATAGATCCCACAATGATTCAATGGGTGCAAGGATCAATTAAAAAGGTTAAGGTACAGAGTTTATAGAGTAAAATTGCTAAATGGTTTTGAACTTTACTTTGTAGTGTCATAATTATTATGATGAGGAAGAGATCCCCTCGTGATGTATATGGGTCAACACTAGGACAAAATCATTACCTTCTGAAGTAGCTCAATAAGAGTGTTTATACCACATGCCGTCACTTTCAGATATTCTAACGCTGTAACCAGATTCTTATCCTTTGTACACAGGTTAAAAAACTGAAATCAGCTTATTTAGTGTTATGGACATAAGTATATTGGTAATTCTGATATCACGGTTAAAAGAAAAACTTTCCTGATCAAATACATTTCGTTTTTAATATGAAAATAAAATAAAACTCGCACCATTTAATTACAAAGTCCAGTTTTAAATTCTGCCTGAAAATGCCGACTTGGGGTCCAAGTACATAAGCATATTTTTCAGACTAAGATCTAAAAGTCACATATACTTATTACATTCAAAAAGCGTAGCTATAAATCTGGTTTGTTTCCAAGCTGAAACCAACGTCAGAATATTTTATACTTTGATCATTCCTAATTCTTTCTCTAACATATCTAATGTGAATAAAAGAATCCGGATCTTTATTTTGCCAGATTTGTTAAGTTACAACAATTTAGCAGAACCGCGGTAGATGAAATTACCATGGTAATTTTAGCGGAATTAGCAGAACTAAAAGGTTCTAAATACCAGTAGACGAGGCAATAATTCATAATTACAAAGAGACAGGGAATCGCCTGTCCCACCATGGGGCAGACTTCAGGAACACAGAGCAATGTAACCATTTCAACTACCAGCTTAACTTCCGAAATTATATAACTTGATTTTTTTCCACGAAGATTTTATGATGCTTGAAACAGTCCACCCATTCAGAATCTTAAAATGTCAGTTTATATATAAACTGTGTATTTTTAACATGTAATGAAATGATAGAACACGAAACAAAATATGACAGATATTTGCCAAAAAAGTTTCACTCCCAAAAGGTTATTTACCATACGTTCCCAATTTTATTTTATGACAGACAGATTTTTAAAAGCTAGATCGACAAGCAGCTTGTTTATAAACAATTACAACCAAGGGACAATATGAATAACAGATATTTACCTTTCTTAACGTCTTCAGTATAGCTTCAGCCATCCTTTTGCAACAATTTGTCAAGTGCTTGAGAGATACCAAATTATCGATCTGAAGCTATCAATCCTAAGATTGAACCGGCGAATCTGCGACCATTAGGCGACGATTAATCGGCGAGGTCCGTATAGCACGGAGAAGAGGGGTGTCAGAAAATGTTGACAGATGAAGAATTCTATTTCAAATGCAAACTGTTAATCACAACTCGATAGGCCTTTCAAGCAATAATGAGTTTTGTATTACAAAAAAATATCGGGAAAGCGTTAAAGGAAGTTGACAAACTGTGCACGTCCATCTATGATCTTTATACCATCAGATAAAACTACGTTACACTTCATCGGGCTTTTCATAAATAATTCACTGAGAATTCATACCTAAACGCTCCACGAAATAAAACTGTAGAATATTACACTTCCCACCGGAGTTCAAATTCGATAAATTTAAAAGTTCACCATACATCCAAAAGATGTCAACTGAATTCAGCGTTTGCTGAGTGTTCTAATTAAAACTTGAAAAAAATGTGTCACGTGCTAAAGTGAGAAGAGAAAGCTCCTGGGTGACAAGTATCACTTATTTAGTAAAGTCTTCGCCTTCTAAGTGTTTCAATGACCAGTCAGCAACAAGTGCGATTAGCAGTGAGTCGATAATGATCTTACCTATCAGCTAATTAGAAGTCTTCCTTTGGAATAGACATTCTTAGAGATAATCCTTCATTTTCATAACATCTGAAGATAATTGAACATCTTCAATCACTTTTCAGAAGTCTTGGCGAGATCAAATTGAAACTCTATCTCCGTATAGCCCCACACACAGCAAAGAACAGAAATATTATCATAGGAGAAAAATAAATTCCATGAATAATTTTTCTTGTCTTTATTCTCCAGTTTTTATTCTAAGGATAAGCAGCCGTTTTGATTATTTGCTTTAGCCTGAAACAGTGCTGCCTTAATGACGAAGCACGTGTAGTTATGTCTAGCAACTGAAAAAAGCGACGAGTTACAGCGATCCTGTAATGTTCCATAGTCATGGTTATAATAGCCCTGGCCCGGAGTCAATCTAGGTCCATTGTTCCGGAGCCTGCTATTACACTGTCAGACACAATCAAGCTACCTGTCAGAGATTCTAAGGAGGCCTTCTTCTATTTCCAAATCAAATAAGGAACTGTCTTTTCCAGATAATATGTCAAAAATGTTTCGTTGTTTAAGACAAGATGGATGGCATTTCCATTTATACAAGTTTCTTCAAAGGAAGCTAAAAACCCTGCGTCTCCCTTAAAGTCGAGAATTTGTAGAAGTAAATTGACCGAGTGTCAGTTCTTCAAATAATTCTAAACCTGACCGAAGTCCAAGACGCCATTATTTGCGCCTAATTAAATTTCAAGTCTTTTTCTATCTACCAAAATATCAATTAACTCGCCTCGTCAATACGACCTAATGCTCCAGAAGACCATTTTCTGTCAAGAAAGGGGAAAGAAGGATCGATTGCGAAAAACTTAGTCGATATTTTTTGTTGAAGTAAGACAGTTATAGCTGTCCATTAATTCGATTAACTGAATTATTAAGGTCCGATACACCTTGTCGTGCTACATTAAATTGAGAGCGAAGGAAACATCAATTTTTCATTGGATTTAGTTTACAAAGCGATCATTAACGATGTGGCGATAATCGCCCGATTAAGGATGTATCGATCCGCAGTTAAGTTTGCTGTGATGTATTAGACCCGAGCACCGTGTGAATTAATAGTATCCAAGAAACTTAACATTTATCTTGATTATTTAATATCTAATAATTAATCAGTAATGGTTCTGTCGCCATTCTCTCTTTCTTATTTATAGCCAATATAGGAAACAGAATTAAATCTTGCATGGCAGCACACAAGTACAGCTCTCACAGATGCACAAATCAGCCTGAACCAAATCGAGCTGTTCTTGGCACGTGCGATTTGGATTCGGATCTCATTTTTATTTTTTCATTTGTTCTTCCTTAAAATCAAAGACATTTACAGACTTATACTAAGGAAGTTCCCGACAAAAAATTTAACAGTGCCAGAGGTAATTGACTTTGAAATATCTACGTGTATGTTTGGCGAATAAAATAAACCTCTGTTTATGTAGGGCAGGTAGAAATATTTTCTTGTAATATAATAATTTGCTGAGAGGATTCTAAAAGATGGACGAGAAACAAGGCATCCATCAATGATAAAACCAGAAAGTTCATTACTGGAAACGTATCCATCGAGAGAGAACGAATTACAGATGTTTACAAACAGTAATGAATCCTGCTTCATTTCGCTGCTTGTTAATGAATAAAAATAAGCAGTGAATTTCAGGTAAACAGATTCCGTCATTGTTTTTGCCACGATAAACAAAGTTTTTTTTATCTGATCAAAAAGTTCAGTAAATACTGTAATACGTTGTTGAATATACTCATCCATTAGCAACTTTCAAACCAATATATGTGTATCAGTTCTAGCTTTTCCCCTGCTTTTGCAAAACGCGGGTGGTGTTAATATGGATGTCTGTCTGTCCTACATTGTTTCATTTAGTTTTCGGATAATATTTTATTTCTACAGTAATTTATTTTTTTCCTGAAATTCTATATCAAAATTTCCTTTCAATCAGAAGACCCCTCGTGATTTTAATGTCAAAGGTCAAGATCAGTAGTAAATATTTCAAATAGTTTGCAGATGATATTTCAACTTCTGTTTGACTTTTGCAATGAAATTTTGAAAATCCCCGTGACTTAAGTAACATTGTGATTTTGATGTAATAGCGTGAAAGGTTCAAGTTCAATTCAACTTAGCTTTCTTTTTTGGATTATCCACTCACTTATACTCTAATTGTATTAAAGCGGGTTACATGAATTACAAGAAGTTCAATTTAAATTCTTGAAATCGAAATGAAAATATTTAAACAATCCCAATCTTAAATAAATTTTGTTCATTATCCATGTAAAATACAGTAAAACTCGTTTAATACGAGCCCGGATATATACTAGTATTGCAAATTCCGGATAAAGCGAAGTTATTTTGTATCCCCTAGATACATTATTTTCATGAATTTCTTATATGAATATAACGAATTAAGGATATAGCGAAGTGATTTCATAAGGTCCCAGTGACTTCGTTATAACCGAGTTTTACTGTAAAATAATAATCTTTTTATATTTTAATCATTACGTTTAGGCTATCCCTCTACTAAAGAAACAACTTTGTTCAAATCTTTAAATACTTTTTAAAATCGCCCCCAAAATACACAGTTGCGTCATATTCTGCACTAATAGCCCCTCTGCTGATTTTATTACTTGCAAACCCTGGCATAAAACTTTGGTTCAATCAAATCAACTACTCATTAAGGCTTGTTGATTGGATTCTACGACTGAGTGTGTGACCGAGAGTTAGGGACATGAACATAAAATTTAAGAGTTTTACTCTGTGAAAAGAACATTTGGGGATTAAAATAAAGAATTCCTGTGTCTGAGATGCTAATTTCTTTTTTCAAGATCCTTGCAGAAGGGTACAAATCGATATACGTTTAAAGGAAAGTTTCTTGGAAAGAAAAAAGACCCCCTGGTGAAGGGAGAGGAGACTTTTTTCTTACAGCGATCGATAGAAATCGAACAAGATTTTTTTTCATGCTTGTATTTTGGCTGTAGCAAGTTTAAAAGAAAAAAAATCAAAGATATTAAATTCATTTCATTTTTTCTCTTTTACATGTAGTATAACATTCATATGTACCTTCTGATGAAACGGTCAGTCTTTGCCGATTGATTTTCTTCCCTATTTAATTTTTTTAGGAAGGGGGAAGGGGTATTAGATTGTACATAAACAACTTACAACCAATGCAAGCTTTTCTTCACATCGTTCAACCGAGGAAATAGATTTAGCTACACCTTAAATTTAACTAGTGCTAATTGTAACGGGGACCGTTACAGATGTTCCCCAAACGCTCCCTAACTCCCTTTTATAGTCATATTCCCTGTAAGCATAATTAAATAAGACAAACTTTTTGCATTTGAGACTTTAACAACGTTTACCAAGAAGTGTACCATGTTCATTCAAATTTTATCATTGCACACTTGCGCATGTTAATGCATGTGCGTAATGACCATATCATATTCTCTACACAATCTATATATTTTAATATGCTAAATTTTAATGTATTTAATACAAAAGTATAAAAAAAAACGCTCATTCAAGTGTATTTTTGATTTTACCCATTTCACGTGCACGCACGTGCATACATGAGCATGGTGACCATACCTTCTTGTAGAAGTCCATTACATCTATCTGTTCTAAATCCAACCCCGTTTGATTGAAAACCAAGGAAGTTATAGCTGTTTAAAGTTTCAGCCAATCAGATTGCAGCGCACGTACATGCACGTGTATGTATGTGCAGGGTGACCATACCTTCTTACAGAAGTCCATTATATATATCTTTGTTCCAAATTCCAACCTGTTTGGTTGAAAACCAAGGGAGTTATAGCTGTTTAAAGTTTCAGCCAATCAGATTGCAGCATTCGTACACTCACGTGTATGCATGTGCATGGTGACCATACCTTCTTGTAGAAGTCCATTATATATATCTATCTTCCAAATCCAATCCTGTTTGGTTGAAAACCAAGGGAGTTATAGCTATTCAAAATTTCAGCCAATCAGATTGCAGCGCACGTGCATGCACGTGATTTCATGATAATTGCTATAATTCATTTTGTAGGATATCCTAATGCATGGCTATGTTCAAAATTTCAAAGGATTTCGTCAAAAAACAAGAAAGATATTGAGACTTTAGTTTCAGCCAATCAGAGCGTAGCGCACGTGCATGCGCGTGAGATCTTGCCATATTGACCACGCCATCTTGTTTATACTACTAATACATCCTTACATTATGAGTTTCAAAACATTTCATCAAAAAATAGAAAAGTTACGCCAATATACATTATATTGGTCATTCACGTGTTGCACGTGCGCGCTCTTGCAAGCACGTGCGCGCAAAATGACCTTCATTCCGCAAATCTACATTACATGTCTACTGACCCTAAAAACATTTCACCTTAGCTGGATGTGTAGT
This sequence comes from Saccostrea cuccullata, assembly GCF_032062105.1. Classification (NCBI taxonomy): domain Eukaryota; kingdom Metazoa; phylum Mollusca; class Bivalvia; order Ostreida; family Ostreidae; genus Saccostrea; species Saccostrea cuccullata. The sequence continues at coordinate 966,166 of NW_026920935.1, read as the reverse complement.
TTACAAGATCATTCGCGGACAAAAAAGTGCCCAGGAAGAAGAAAAATAATAATAATAAGAAACAGAGTAAAAACAATATGTTCCCCAACTTCGTTTGGGGAACATAATTACGTGTTTTTCTTGACTTTATTAACATCTTTTGCAAGATTTTCAGCAGAGGAGGGTTTTTTCCTTTATAATTAGACTGAACCAGTCCAGAGAATTTTTGCTGTGTATTGCGTACTTTATAATTAAAACATCTTGATAACTGTTTAGAGGGTTTCATCATATTTCTTAATGTGAGTCATCAAATATTTCTTATCTTTAATGAATGAAAGAGTCTTCTGTGCGAAATCTAAAGCTTTGCAGACATCAAATTTATTTTTCAGATCATAGTTGTGCTCTATTTTTTTGGCAATTTAAGATGATCTGGCATTAATTTACATGTTTTCGCTGAGCATGTTTAGCAGCCAGAGAAGTTTCTTTTTTTTACAAAAGGGGAATAATTACAACTGGAAAACTCTTGATCAAAAGGAAATTAAATTTGACACTCGTCTCCCCTTGCTGTAAGAATGTTCTGAGAATTGATGAACCCATACTAACTTTTCTTATTTTCTGAAACTTTGGAACTTATCTATATCACCGAATGCAACCACTGGCACTATCTGTTATCCGTCTTGATCTGTGAATCGTTAATGATATTACATCACATTACTAACCGATTAGATTTGATGTTAATCGTCACACTCTTCATTATTATTCACCAATCATTTTATCATCCTTTAATGTTTAAATGATTTCTCTTAATTTAATTAAGTGCATGACGTTCTTGCATTCAATACATTGATTACTAGTAAACAGAAAAACAACCTCCGTAAATGACATTTTATAATCATTCGTTATTGCAAAGAGTTACTAAAAATTAATTAAATCAGCTTATTGTGAGTTAAATTTCACATTAAAAAACAAACAAACAAAAACATGTCCATGTGACATTAATGTCCCCTGCCCCTAATGGTTTTAATAATGCAACATGAAAAGAAATTTACCTTGCTTCTCTATAAGCATTCAGCTCAGGTGAGCGAAATAGTGCATATATATACATGTACTATAAAAAATGAACTTTATGGCAATGTACGAAATTAATCTCTCAGCCACCTTCGGGTATATTTGGTGCCTAAACGTCTTACAAGTCTGTCCCTGCACACATATGTAATCGCCAATCCTTAAAAATCCACTGCTGGCAACGTAGTGTTTTACATAATTATTTTTTTTTTTTTTTATTTATACAAAATTTTATTCACATAAGTGAATGGGATTGGGCAGCAGGCAAAGCCTATTTTAGCCCTCTCCCTACAAGGTCAAAATGAACACACAATATATAGATATAAAAATAAATAGACACACATAGTAGCAAAAACAAAAGAACAAAAACAAAAGAGAAAAAAAAAAGTAGAAAGAGAGAGAGAGAAAAAAAATTTACAATGAAATACATGTACCGGTTATAAAGTGTTGGCATGAGTAACATACATTACAATTCAAATAAAACGTTTGGTTGCTGCGATGAAAGCATGTACTGCTTCAAATATTTGAGTATTAATATTTAGTCCATGATTGGGACTACCATACAAAAGTAAATCAAGTTCATGAGTTTGATCACAATCAATAATATTTTGAATTGTTTGGAAAAGTACATTTCTTGGAGAGTTATATTTTGGACAAGCAAAAAAATAATGATGAGCATCTTCAATAGAGTCAATACAGTATTCACACATTGGTGTTTCTGATAAAAATTGGTTATATAAGTCTGCCTTTAAATTACTTGCATTATTTCGCAATTGGCAATGTATTATATTGTACTTTCTTATTCCAAAATGATAAATTTCTTTACCTTTTTTACAATAATATGAATTTAAAAGACTTTTAAATGAAGATATTCCAGGGGCATTTCTGATATAATCAGGCAAATCATTCCATAATTTAATAGTTGATGGGAAGAAACTTTCCATATATGATGTAGTTCTAATAGAAGGAATTTTGAATTCTGCATCATTATTTCTTAGATTATAGGGGTGGTTTGTAGGACGAAAAGGTTCAATCAAGTCCGTTAAATATTTAGGTGAATAGCCATTTATGATTTTATATAATAGTAGCAATTTATGAATATTCCTCCTAGTTTGTAAAAGATCCCACCCTAATTCATCATACAATTTTGATCTAGAGGAATTTGATCTTAATCCAGTAATAATTCTACCAGCTTCAACTTGGATATCTTCTAAAAGTTTTGCATCTTTTTCAGAACAATTATCCCAAACAACATCTGAATATTCTAAAACAGGTCTAATAAATGCAAAATATATCTTAATAAGTGTTTTTCTTTTCATCTTATACTTAAGCATTCTGAGGATATTTAGTCGTTTTGTAGCTTTTTCATGAATTAATTGTATATGCGAAGTCCAGGTAGCATCACTTTGAAAATGTAATCCTAGGTGGGTATGAGATGCATTTTGAATAATGGATGGGCCATGATGACCAAATGTAATAGGCGGATATTTTATATTTTTGCGGGTAAAATCAACATTTACAGTTTTGTTTGGATTAAAGTCAACAAGCCATTTTTTTTACCATTTATCAATTAGGTCTAGATCACTAGTAAGCGACTGTGCTACATTTGTGGCTTCTTTTTCTACAATAGCATATAAAGAGGTGTCATCAGCAAAAAGACGTATATTGTTTGCTAAATCATCACAAATATCATTTATGTATAGGAGAAAGAGAAAAGGTCCCAAAACAGAACCCTGGGGAACACCAGCATTTACTGTCTCATGGTTTGATGAAAAGCCATCAATTACAACTTTTTGTTGTCTATCACACAAATAATTCTCAATCCAGCCTAATATGTTGCCATTAATACCATATTTTTTTAGTTTAGATAAGAGACCTTTATGCCAAACTTTATCAAATGCTTTTGAGATATCACAAAAAATAAATCTAACATCTTTACCTTTATCAAGACTTGAAATTATAGTGTTGTATATTTCTACTAGTTGGTTCACAGTTGAGTCTCCAGGTTGAAATCCTGACTGATATTTGTAAATTACATTATTATCTTTCATAAAATTATGCAATTGTTTAAACAAAATTTTTTCCATTATTTTACATAAGACACTTGTAAGGGATATTGGTCTATAATTTGATACTTCTTGAGCACTACCTTTATTTTTAAAAACTGGTGTAATCTGTGATAGTTTCCAAATATCTGGCAACTTTTTTTCAATTAGTGATCTATTAAAGAGTTTTGTTAGAGGGGTTTTAATTGTGCTAGCTATTTCTTTCAAAATTCTTGGGGAAATACCATCAGGACCGGGTGGTTTACTACTGTCAATGATACATAATTGATCATAAACTTCTTTTTCAGTGATAAATATTTCAGATAAAGTGTCTGTATTTTGTAATGGTGGACCAGGACCATGAAGGGGAATGTCTGGTTCATCTGTAATAGATGAAACTTGTGCAAAGTATTTATTAAGGACTGTAGCTTTCTCAACTGGATGGAAGATAAGTTTACCTTTAGATTTAAGTGGTGGTATTGGTTCATAATTTTTGTTTAGTTTTGATATTGACTTGACTATTCTCCACCATTTTCCAGGGGGGATTGATTTATCAATCATTGAGGATATTTTCTTGTTATATTTTTCACGGGATTTTCGAATTTCATCAATAACTGTATTTCTGAGTTCTCTGTATGTCTGCCAATGCAGTGGATTGTCTGTATGCTTTGCTTTATAGTGTGTCCTATTTCGTTTCCTCATTAATTTCCGTATGGTATTATTCATAAATACTTTATCTCTAGGTCTGATGGTAATGGTTTTCTTAGGAATATGTTTATCAATACAATTGTTTAATGAAGAGACAAAATTAGAATATGTTTCATTGATATTTTTTGAATCATATAAAATAGAGTTCCATTCAAATTGTCTTAATTCCTCATTAAGTGCAGTAAAATTTACATTTTCGTAATTTCTTACTACCCTTTTGTAAGCATATTGTTTGTGGATTGTAAATTTAAGTTCAACACTAATAACACAATGAGAGCTGCAAAAAGGTGCTGCTATGTCATGATTTTGAATCAGACAAGTATTATTAGTTAATATTAAATCAATACACGTCCCAGTGCTCACAGTAAAGTTGGTAGCATTATCTATGAGATTTGTAAGGTTGAGTCGTTGTAATAAGAGTTTAAATTGTCTACTTTGGTTGGACAGCATATTGATATTAAAATCACCTAATAATAGAATTGGAATATTAAGATCTAAAGCTTGCTGTAGGTTATATAGAAAATGATCCAAATATTCTGCCTTTGAGTTAGGGGGTCTATAAATAACACCCACAAGTAATTTATTATTATTTACTACTACTTCAGACCAGAGAATCTCCATATTTCTAGAGTCTAGGTCTTTTCTTTCTGAAAAATGTATACTTTTAGAAATGTATAAAGCAATGCCACCTCCGAAACGATTTCTATCTTTACGCAGGGGGGTATGATACCCAGTAATTAATATATCTTCATCACTGATTGAGTTATCTAAATGGGTTTCAGATATAGCTATAATGTCATACTCAGAAAGTTCAGCTGATACAACATCTATTTTTGAAAGTAGACTACACACATTATTATGTGCTATACGCAAATTTTGTTTAAATAGATTTGGTGGTCCAGGATTTGTTTCCACGCCAGATATGATAAGCAAAAAGTATATAACAAGTAATAAAAAGTAAGTACTCTTCGTTAATAACAATATACGTGAGTAGATCAGTACATACCTAATAAAACTCAATGTCCTTGGCCATCTAAGTAGACACATGCACTTAATCACAACTATCAAATATGAAATAATGCTGAACAAGAAAACAACTGGCCTCGGACATTCCTAATCCTACACTGCACATGCTAGTTTTGAATCGGAAAAAAATAAAAGCACAGTAAATGACAAACCGGTATTGATACTGAAATCCGAGATCCGGATTGAGAGAAAGCAAAAAATAAACAAGAATACAAAAAGTAACGTATATACAAATACAAAACAGTTGTACCATTATGAAAGCAGAACGATTGCTGGTTTTAAGGCTAACAGCTTATATAGAGTAATTGAATGTAGTTGTATGAAGATTATGATGATACCATGGATACATACAACAGATAAGGAGATTGCTGGCCAAACGTCTTACTGACCATGATTATCAGCTGTTTTAAACAGCTGTTCTTACTAAATGCTCACATTCTAGTATTAAACTCCTCGTTAGTGTCCTCACGTAGGTCATAAGTGTTGGCAGGTGGAATTTTAATTTTACATAATTATCATATTAATTAGAGAAGAAAATGCATAAAATATAGTCCCCCGTGAAACCGTTTTTCAAAAAGCATTTAATTCAATATAATAAACGTGGGATTGTATCTTTGAGCTGTAAAATAAATGGTGATGCAACACATCTGGTAGTATTCGTCACACAGAATGTTAACTTTGTCTTTTACATCTACCTTCACCAATCCTTTCCAAAACGAACATTTTGAAGCCTTGTTGCAAATTTATGAACTATAGATCCGAACCCCATGCACCCACTACTACCCCAAACTCCACCCCATAAAGATTTTGTTGTTAAGTACCATTAAGAGAAGTCTGAGCAGGAAGATGAGATGACAGACAGACGGACATACAAAAAATAATAATTAAATCAATCTTTACAAACGTAACTTATTCACTAACACAAGAAAGTTATTGATATCAACTTTTCTCAACACTACTTCAAAAGGAAGTTGAATCTTAAATGCCTCTGGAATTGAATAAGCTACAAGTATCTGAAAATCGATAAGCGCAAAAGTGTTTCTACCGTATTGTAATTTGGGTACCCATGATTTGTAGCCCCCCATTTATTCCACAAAAATAATATTGTTTAATAGATCATTATGATATTTTGTCATTCCAATTGTATTTCCCCCTTAATTTTAAAGTTTTGAGCCCCTTCTCCCCTCTGACAAATTCAATTTTCTGTTTTCTACATCTAACTTTACCTTTGAACACTATACTTTTTATTGTTCCATTAATTTTAATTGAAAAAGAGGGGCTCGTGGAGCATTGTCTGGTTTGAAGGTATAAGCGAGCTTAACAGTAAATCTGATCTGTATTTATTTGAATTTATTTTACTGAATTGTCTGAGATCGAACATCAATTCTTGTTTTAATGAGAGTTTATATTTCGCTTAAAATGAATTTCAAGAAATTTCTTGGAAATAAGTATGTATCGTAAATAAAAATGCTCATTAATAAATTAATATCGAGTTAATCATGACATAAATTAAAATGAATGATTTTTGAATTGTATTCAAAAAAGTATAATTGGTGGAGGATATACTTTATTCAACCCGTTTATCCAATGTATTGTAGAAAAAATATATCTTCAAAGGATATTTAACACGAAACTAAATTCGTTTTTTGAACAATATGCCATAACTTCAAATTTACAAAAAAATTTATATGTATTAGACCTATAGAGAAAATCATACTGATCAAATACCGAAGTAAAATATTTCATCGATTACATTACGAAAATCATTTATTATTTTTATTAGAAACGAATTTAATTCAACTTCTTCAAACATTTTAGAGAGAAAAAAAAAATTAATTTCTATCACTCATTTCAAACATTTTTTTAAGTACAATATTAGATTATCAAGCTTAGAATGGATATGAAGAAAACAGCAAGTTTATTTTCCCCAAAGATAAAGAAATATTCCTCCGGGCCGCGCGGAGCGTCGTCCATATATTGATGTATCAGACATATTTTATGTGTTTATTTATATGAGTTTTATGGCATTCGTTTTATATTTGGTAGATACAGTTGAGGCTAACTAAAAGGAATTATGATACCTATAATATTGTGATTGAAAAGGCAGTGAACAAGGAAAAATTGAAGATTAATCCTACGAACCGAATGAAAATCGACTTCTCTTCAGGAACCCAGAGAAAAGTTTATGTGTTTCACTCATTAAAAGCTGTTCAGCATGTGGAAGTTGTTAGTGATTTCCTTAAATATATAGAAATAGGCGTGGCAAACACCCATAAGCCGTCGGAATAAAGATCGTTTTTATTTTTAAACTATTTTTATTAAATCCTGTTATATGACGCCACAGAACAGCCACATTTAACTTAAAGAACTAATCAACAAACTCAAAAGGTCTCTTTGGCTGGATGTACTGAAAATGTAAACAAATTAAGATATTAATGAAGTTCACGTGCATTGAATAAATACCTGACGGGTTTATAACACATAAATAAAACCAGGTGTTGCTACATTGGATGGAAATGATGTTGGAGGAGAGATAACTCAAACTTTGTCTTTGGCAATGTTTAAAACTAAAGTATATATTTTTTTGGATTTGGAGAAAAATATATTACCGCGGTATATCAAGGTTTGCATAAAGATACTATTTATTTCATTTTCAACAGTAGGTACCTCTCTTATTTCAGAAGAAAAATGTTCAAAGACAATGGACTATTTGTGAACAGAAATCACTGTTGTTTACTTTCGTACATTAGGTAAATTAATGGAAATAATTAATGAAATCAGTTACTTATTCTTGGTCTAATATAATGCTAAGAATATTTTAATTCAACATAAATTGTGTAATTAACTGTCAATAACCATTTTTTTAATCTTTATTTTAAGGACAGATCCCTCTAATGGCATAAAAGTACCTTACAAATGTTTTTTTTTTAAATTTGTGACACTGCTAAATATTTCTTTTAAACATTTTTAATTAAATTTTGTTTCACTATTGACACTACATATACGACGTGTGTGTTTGTTACATAACGTTAGATCTATGCAATCTAGAAAAATGCCTATCTTTATACTTAAGTGTCTTGGGCATTATTAATACGTACTATAGTATGTCATATTATATAATGTACGTTTTAAAAAAATATTAAAGAAATATATCGATACATACATGTCTTTAGAAAAATCAATATTGAAGTCGTCCACATTTCATTTAAGGAAATTGCTTAGAGGCTAAAAGCATATTATTGAAACGTTTGTCCAAATAATTTCCTCTACAATTCAAACCGTATGTGAAAAGCATTAACGTATACTATTCTGTAAAAGAGACATATAAATATTACACTGAATACACTCCAGATTAAATCATTCACGTTATGTTTTTTATTCACTGGAATGGTACTTAATGCCACATGTTACAGATTGCAGCTGATAATTCTATTGTAGGTTGTTCATGTTGTTGGGCCTTAAATTACATGGCACACTACTTGCCTATTAGGGCATATGTCACGACCAATAAATACCAATAACATAAAACTATATATATACTACAAAAGAAATTATCTCCAATGCCATTAAAGCAAAAAAATAATAATGATAATAAAATCAAAAATAAATAAATAAAAATAAATGCTTAACTTTTACTTATGGTCACTTCCTGCACATTGAAATTTGGCGTTTTTATAAATTCATTTCAAGAATTCACGGATGTCTCAGAACATGTGTAAAATCACAATAACTTTATACATAGCCATTTTTTAAAAGTATACGTATATACCCTGTTTTGGGAAATAATAAGAGTCTGATTTAGCTAGAGTACGAACTGGACTTAGTGCTGATGCGTCACCAGTTGGAATGAGATACAATTTTTTATTCAATCTACACGTACTTTCTTCTGATAATATTATTCTGCTGCCATCAAAATACTTATTACTCTTGAATTTAAGAAAAGAAAATATCCGTACAAAGTCGATAAGTTCGAATGCAGAAAAAGAAGACCACACAATGCTGAAAAACACATTTAGTAAGTTTCATATAACCGAAGGATTTTTTTTAAAGTTTCATAATTTGGACTATTTACATAAATCAGCCTGAGGAGGAATTATTTAGAGTTCAAGCTTCATACCCGTAGTCTTATTTGCCCAAATTACCCGTTTTTTTAATTTTTGCAGAAGGAATAACACCTTTGGATAATACTTTTCTTCGGAGACAAAACAAAGACGTCATTTTCTGTGCAATGAAAATCATTCAATGCCTTTTGGGAGTATGCTAAAGTTCACAAGTAATTGTCTGTAGCATCTGCTTTTTACTCTGTGATCCTTAAACTCCGAAGTGCATGGTAATGTTATGTCAGTAATTTGTACAATTACACACATCAAATATACACAAAAACATAAACCCATGAATAATCAATATTTACGAATTGTATAAATATTTTCTACTGAGCACTAAGCAAGCTGTTGACAAGAAACAATAAGCAATATTCGCTGTCAGCCGTAATAGTATTTATGTACCCTGGACGGTAGATGCTATTTTTGCGAACTCAAACACCGTTATTGAAAGGAAGAGAATTTACTGATTATGTTTTGTATGAAAGTCCACCTGAAATAAAATATCCAAGAAAGAAATCGCTCATATAGTCTTAAAGTTCAGCGAGAAAAGTGAAATATACTAGTATAATTATACTCTGACTAAACATTTAAAATACAAGTTCGGTGATCTCGGCATTCTATATATAAATATTCCTACAAAAAAAATAAGAAACTGTTTAAAGAAAAGAAAATTGATAAGAAATATAAAGGACTAAAATTAAAACCAAAGCAAAGTCAGAAATTCATCAAAGCCTTCTCTGCAATACCACCAAACATTGAGCTTTGATGCTAAAACAATTCTTCATAGATCGAACGAATGACTATAATAAATGAATACAGCGCCCGTAATTTCAAAATATTTTTGATCCTTCAGGTGCCATTCATCACTTTTCTTCTGCCTTCTGTCAAAATATTTCTGTTGAAACATGATAAACGAGCGGAGTGGAATTATCTACAGCTAGCTGATATTATACGGTGTTTCTTTTAACTTTTAACATCTAACGAGCTACAAAACATTTCTCCTGTATTTATTCATTTGGCACTGACATTTTTCAAGAGACTTAATGGATCCACAGCACCAATGCAGAGATATTGAAAACTAAATCAAAAATAAAATTAGAAAACTAAAGACTATAGTAAGCTATACTGTATTAGCTATAAACAAAAGCCAAGATGCCATAAAGTTCGATTAAGCAATAACCCCACTTTTTGTTTGAAGGGTGACTTTTAGTCTATTCTATGTACATCATTCTGCAATGATAAGTTTTATAACCCCTTTCACTGAAAATTGTTAAGTTTTCGTGCTTTTAAAAGATTCTTTTCTAAATTTTATACCAACAAAAAGAAATGAGTTCAGTGATAATGATGCATAGCCAATTTAGCTGATTTCTACAGAGTTAAAGGTTGTCACATTGTGACCAGTGTGCTTGTCTGTCCGTCCGTCTTTAAGGTTTTTTTGTGACATATTTTAATAGTTGACTCGGACGTTAAATGAACATTTTATACTAAAAAAAAAAGAGGAAGAAGGATAAGCTGTTGGTTGAATAGAATAATACATTTTGTACAGCAATTTGGCAAAGATTATCACAGACAAAGAAAGATAACTGATACGAGATATCCAAGACGGGTAAATATCATATGATACAATGTTTGCGCTCGGCAGATGGCCTCTTGAAAGATATGTCGAATAATTATTGTCACAAGACAGATTTTCTTTAACTTTTACGTTTTTCTTTAATTCATTTATGCAAGAAAAGATAATTAGAAAACAAAAATATTGTAGAAGAACGCTTGCTGCATAAATGCATATATGGTGTACAAAAAATAAAATTTTGAAGAAAATGCATGCAATTCTAGTCAGAATGAAGTTCATTCATGAATTTTATTTATTTATTGAATTATTTTATTTACTCTTTAAGCAAGCTATTCATCTTATCAGTAACATCATTAAAATGACCCAAATATCTATTGATATTTTTCAGAAAGACCGTATGCACGGTACAGTACAATGATTACCAAACACTTAAGGGGATGAAGGACCTTTAGCTGAAAAAATACCTGTCATTTAATTTTTTTCATATTTTGTATATATCTTATTTAGTATGTCCTACATACTATGAAGCAGACATATCAATAGGTTTCTAGACTTATTTCTGAGATATTGAGTGACAAATACCATACCCCTCAGTGTCTGAGCGGAGTTTTTATTCTCCGTATTTCTGGGTCCATTACTCGGTCGATAATTGAAATTTTTCACCATAGATAAAAAATATACCAGCGGAAATGTGTCTTTTAAAATATTTTAGAGTATGAATAGGGTTAAAAATTCGAAAAAGCAAGATTCTTTTGTAACACCACATCTAGAGACGGAAATTTGCGACTTTTTTAGGACAACTTAAACCATAAAAAAATTAATTTGCAAAAAATCCTATCATTCAATATTTGAAAATTTACGTGGAAGTTCAAGGTCGTCATTGTATTGATTAACTGTAAAAATATCGATTGGTGAAGCTGAGCTCAATATTGCACGGGGCAAAGTTAAACGAGTCATGATCATGAGAAAAACGTGTCATGTTTACATTTCTCGAGTACGGGAAAAACCCAACTATGACGTCACACATTCCTGAAATAAGCGAAATAAGACAAACCCACAGAACTTTTCCGTCAACAACCATGTAAAAATATTTTTTGCGTTCTGAAATTTACAAAATACCCTACCATGTACATATTATGGCCCGTTTTTAGGATTTTATACTACCCGTTTTTACCGTGTATGATCTTACTGAACTAAGAGATCCACTATGACGTCAAAGACGCACTGGACGCGCAGAGTAGAGTGGATTAATCTATTCCGTAATTTGATAATATTTGCAAGAAATTTTGAATGTTTTCAGATATTTTTATACTAGATGGTGAACGCAAACAAACAGTCAAAAAAATTATACAAGTACTGTGGTTTCAATCTCGTTTTGTACATATTTTATCAGAGATTATGACGTAAATCAACTGAGTCACGTGACCATACATCCTTCATCCCCTTAATATACTTTAATAATTTTCATTTTTTCTCCTCACTAAATATGCAAATAATGTATTCTCTAAACAATACAAATATTAGAAATTTTTTATCAAATGCTATATTTCCTGAGAGATAAAAATCCACACTGAATTTATGTAAAATATCCTATATATCATACCTTTATAAAACTCAATAAAACACAATGTTTTGTGTCATGTAGCTCTATTTCATTCAAGTTTCAATTTCATCCCCTTGAATTACGACAAACGATTCTCAAAAATACATTACAGTATCGTATTTGTCTGGTTTGTTATTTAAACGGAACTTAGTCTGGTCCCCTTCCCACAATTCCGTTCGCGCACTCTCTACATTGAGTGCGCGAACGGAATTGTGGGAAGGGGACCAGACTAAACGGAACTGTCATAACTTTGACTATAATTTCCGGCTCTTGCAGATCTCGGAGAGTCATGTGACGCCGAAATCTGACAAATGCGCGGGAAGATGAAGAGCACAGGTGTCCAATGGCTGTCACTTCACGAAAAGTCGCATCGATTTTTAAATAAAATACTGTAGAAACAGCTGGATCTCTTACAGAAAAACTGACAAGATTTGCCTGAGATGCTGGATTTTTTTTTATCTGTGATACACGGGTGATTCAGAGATCAATGTTGAGGAACCAAGCCTTGCAAGTGTGTATTTACCCTCATGCATAATTAAACAAGTGTACGGGTCTCCAGCCCCAATCGATGTTCATTTATTGTTTATAGGTGACAGCTGAGCTAATTTTCTTTTAAAATATTCTCAAATCAACAAAGGTCCCCAGAATCAATGAAATTGCTACCTAATACGCCAATTCCGAGGTCCGCACGACATGTTCATTTTGTTTATTTGTATGTTAACAAAGAAGTAGATCAAGATGCTTACAATATGTATTGTATTTCATCATCTCGATAACATATCTATACTTCAAAACGCGCAAGTTTGCAAAAGAAAGTAGAGGTACAGGTACTGTAAACACTGAGGTTTCTAAATGATACCCCCGCCTCCCATATGATTACTGAGTATAATGGAAAAGTATGTTTCGCCGTTTTGCTCTTGGTGACCCGAAATAAGTGTCTGATCAAAAAGTAAATCAGGATGTCCATAATGTCATTCTGTTATTCTGTAATAAAGAATCTGAAAGTTTCATTAAATTTTATTCAGGAGGAGTTACGGATAAGAGATGGATACCTTTCATTATATGGGAAGAATGGCCGTGTTCATACAATTGTATTTTGCTCTGTGAAACCAAACACATTGTCCGATCAAAATAAAATAGGAGATGCACAATGGCACTATGGAACAAAAATTCTGTGAAAATCTTTAAATCATTCAGTGATTAAAGAGGAATTGTGGATAAGAGATGGGTACTCCAAAGCGTAAAAACGGACGTACAGACGGACGGACGGCATCCCGAGCACTATATGCCCTCCCACTTTTCAATCGAGGATATAAAACAACAATATAATAGAATGTTTACAGTTAATTTGAAACACTTTCATCTTAGACGAAAAGTGCAAACCCCAGAACGGAGAAGAAATAAATCTTACTTTGTACAGAAATCAATCTGATAAAAGAGTAACCTAGATAAAACTTACCCTGCTATTCCGACAACTTGAGAGATGTGGAAAGTGCATACAAATAGACATGTCTCCACAAATTCGGTTCTACTTCCTGTCCGACAGATGACAAGTATACTCCGCTGTAAATGTAAGTGTTAATGTCTTTTTAATGTCAACGAATCAGCTTCCACAGAAAATAGTGACGATTATGTTATTATCGCCGTTCTCAAGGAAATTAGTACGAAGTGAAGATGAAAGTTTTAGCATTTCATACTTCGTACTAGGCGATTGGATGGAGGTATACTGATTGTTCACTTTAGATAAAATTAATTCCCAACGACCTTACCTCCGCCGTATCAGAATCGATAAACGAACGTAGCCAAACTTCTACTTTGTATAACATGTAAAATAGTTATTATTGCATTCACGGTAGTATTGCTGTTTGTATATCACCTCAGTTTATGATATATAACTATATATTTCCTCTGTGACTCGTAAACATAGAATTGGGTCGGGAGAGTGTAAGGTTTTACGAGGGAACCTTCTGTTGGCCTGATCGTCAGGGAATTGGTGAGAATTCTGATGATTGTAAAGCCAATACAAGGCGCTGATCCCGAGCTTTTAATGGTATATATCTAATTATTTCCAAACTGGAATAAAATTAATGCGGATGTAAGATCGGGTGATTGGGAAAAATAGACGTATTACAAGAATGTTGAAAATTTTTCTCTGTGCTATGCTATCTAAATATCATGAAGTTGCTTTGAACAAATGTAGAGAAGCATACATTATTGATAATCACTAAAATTTTACATAGAATAATTGATTGTTTATGTACTGAATTAGTCTAAATGTCATGAGTTGAATCATCGCTGCACTTGATTTTTGTTGCTGCATTTTGAACGAATGAAATAATTTTAGAGTACATGTATATTACTAGTATATCAGTTTTTTTTTTTATTATTTCTTTGTTGCTCCTAAAAATTATTTTCATTTTTTAAAAACAACATACACAGGCAAAAGTGGCTCACATGAAAGTCAGCTGAAAAAAAAGATTTGTGTGAATATCATAAAAACTAATATTCAAATGATATTCACATGTAACTATATTTATACAATTATGCCCCCCTTCGAAGAAGGGAGGGCATATTGCTTTGCTGCGGTCTGTCGGTTTGTTTCCGTTCATTTTCTTCACAACCGTTGCACATACTCAAATGAAATTTGGTATGCAGATTAACCAGTTGAATTCAATATTTTACCATTACACGCCTAGTTTGGACTTTCAGAAAAACCTATCTAGGTCAACTTCTCTTTTGGGTACAATCGCACCATTTATTTCAGAGTTATGCCCCTTTGGCTTAGAAACAATCCATTTATGTGCAGTTTTTTTTTCATTTTCTTTGCAGAGGTTGCACATACTGTAACGAAATTTGCTATGCGGATTTATCAGCTTAATATCTAGGTCAAGTTTTGTTTTGGGTACGATTGCGCCATTTTTGTCAGAGTTATGCCCCTTGGACTTAGAAAAATTCCACTTATCTGCAGTTTACGTTCATTTTCTTCACAGAGGTTGCACATACTGAAATGAAATTTGCTATACAGATTTATCATCTGAATATCTAGGTCAAGTTCTGTTTTGGGTACGATTGTAATATTTTGGACAGAGTTATGCCCTTTTGGACTTTGAAAAATTCCAATTTTTCGCAGTTTCTGTTCATTTTCTTCGCAGAGGTTGCTCAAACTGAAATGAATTTAGTATACAGATATATCAGATGATTATCTAGGTCAAGGTCTGTTTTGGATACGATCGCACCATTTTTGACAGAGTTATTCCCTTTTGGACTTTGAAAAATTCCAATATAGGGGAGGGGGGCATAAGTGTTTTACAAACATCTCTTGTTTTCATATGATTTTCACATAATTTTTAAATGAAAAGATAATCACATTAATATCACGTAACTGACGTAAGCCACTTTTCCCTGTGTATCGATGAATAATGTTATTCTGTGAAGCCTTTTATCTACCTTTTTTGTAACACCCTGATTATATCCCTTTCGCTTTCAAGAAAATGATTTGCATATTAAAGTTTGTTTTTTTTATCAAAGCTATGATATCTAACAGGGAAAAAATTAGTACTTTATTAAGTTTTCCCCCGATTCATTCTAGGCGATGTGTTGATCAGATTACACCAGGTTTGAATGCCCGGATGATGTTTATAAAGACAACGTTCTCTTGATGGCCTGCTAACGAAATCTTTTCCAATCAAAACCGTAAATATATCATAATTTGATATTATCGCAAATTTCACCTGTTGTTTTCACATAAAAAGTAAACAACCGGTTTTCTTAATTTGATAACTGAACATTACTAACCTTAACGTTGCTATGTTAGAAGGTGTCATAAAACTCCATGGATATCAACTTTACAATTGAACATTATCGTATTAGCGGAATGACATGAATAATGACAGAAGAAAAAATTCCGGCTAAGGTTCTTGAAGTTCTTAAAAAAGAATGGGGATTTCCTGATAACCAAGGGGATTTGTTCCGCGTCTCTTCTTTCAAACACTTTTAGCTCACCTGAGCCGAAGGTTCAAGTGAGCTTTTCTGATCAAAATTTGTCCGTTGTCTGTCGTCGTCGTTGTTGTCGTCGTTGCCGTTGTAAACTTTTTTACATTTTCATCTTCTCAAGAACCACTGGGCCAATTTCAACCAAACTCGCCACAAAGTATTCTTGGGTGAAGGGGATTAAAGTTTGTTCAAATGAAGGGCCACATCCTCTTCCAAGGGGAGATAATGAATTAGTGAAAAATTAATGGCATCTTTTAAAAATCTTCTTTTCAAGAACCACTGGGCCAGGAAAGATGAAACTCATGTTGAAGCATCCTCATGTAGTGTAGATTCAAGCTTCTTCAAATCATGGCTCCCGGGGTAGGGTGGGGCCATAATGGGGTATCAAAGTTTAACATATGAATACATAGGAAAATCTTTTAAAATCTTTTCAAGAACCACTGGGCCAGGAAAGATGAAACTCATGTAGAAGCATCATATGGGTGTGTAGATTTTAGTTTGTTCAAATCATGACACCCGGAGGTAGGGTGGGGCCACAATGAGGTATCAAAGTTTTACATAGGAATATAGGAAAAATATTTAAAAATCTCCTTCTCCAGAACCATTGGGCCAGGAAAGATGAAACTCATGTAGAAACATCCTTTGGTAATGTAAATGAAAGTTTGTTTAAATCATGACCCCCGGGGGAAGGGTGGAGCCACAATGGGGTATCAAAGTTTAATAAAGGAATACAAAGGAAAAACCTTTAAAAATCTTTTTCTCAAGAACAGCAAAGCCATGATATGTCATAGTTATATATAGAAACATCCTCTAATAGTGTAGATTCAAGTCTGTACAAATCAGGACCCTTGAGGGTAGGATGGGGGCACAATGGGGATCAAAGTTTAACATAGGAATACATAGGAAGAATCTTTATGAATCTTTTTCTCAAGAAAAGCAAAACCATGATTGGTCACATTTATATGGAAGTATGCGCTCTGGTAGTGTAGATTTAAATTTGTTCAAATCATGACTCCTGGGACAAGGGTGGGGCTATTGTGGTTGATAACGTAGGATTACATATATAGAAAGAATACTTTAAAAGTCTTCTTCTCAAGAACAGCAAAGCTGTGATTATTAGCCATAGTTATATGGAAGCATATAGTGTAGATTCAAGTGTGTTCAAATCATGACCCCCATGGAAAAATCATTAAATTTCTCTACAAGAACAACCAAGCCCATGATTGATCATGAATATAAAAGCATCTATAAATGTAATGTAGATTTAAATTTGTCCAAATCATGACCAATCAGGAGAACAGAGGAGCCATTAAAGTGGATCATTACAAAGGAAAATAAAGGCTGTATCAATAAAAGAATTTCATCTTATAATCAGCAAAGCCATTATGTGCCTTGTTAATTCAAAAGCATCCTTAGGAATTTCTTCAAATACCTCCCCCCCCCCCCCCTCTTTTCCATCGAACCCACTTATACATTTAGACTTTTCAATACTGAACTAATATTTGCTTTTACTTAGCCAGTTCCTAAGGTGAGCGATGTGGCTCCTAGGCCTCTTGTTAATAATTTTTTCCAAGGGGAGATGAAAAATAGTTTGTAGGGAGAATAGTGGATTACAGAGAAACCCTTGGCTAGCCATGATAAGAGGAGGAGTAAAGTGAAAGAATCCTTATGAGGACAAGAACATTCGCTTTTTAAGGATATAAGGAACGGGTATAGAGCGAGATCCGCACCCTTGGCATTTTCAGATAGTTATTTAATTTCCGTGTAAAAGTAACGGAAAATGACCCTGAACACCCCAAGGAAACAAGGCTACATGTTTTTCTTAAGAATAAACTCTTCTGATTGTGCTGAGGTATCAATCAATGCTTTCATCAGTTCAATCGATGCGTTTATAATAACCTCATATGACGCAGGTGTTAGCTTAATAAGGTGCTAGCATCAATTCCATTGTTGAATTCAAAGACGTAAATGGTGAAGCATTTGCTCTAAAAATTTATATATTTACTTTTAAAAAGATTTAATCTTGGTCTTAACTTTTGAAAGTTAAGACTAGGACTTTAATCTTTGAAATTTCACATGTGAAGTTCTAGTGACAAGCCCTTTGGATATCAACAATTTTGATATTTTGACCGTGGAGTTCGACCTTCTTTTGAAAAACTTTAACCTTTGCCATAACTTTTGAACAGTAAATAGTGCAAGAGATGTTTATATTTCCCCTGTATATTTCTTATGACTAGGTCTTCCCTTGACTAACATAAATTTGGACTCTTTGACCTTGACCTAACAGTTTGACCCACTTTGAAAATAACCTTGGTCATAACTTTGGAATGGTTGTTGCTTGGGCTTTCATATTTTACATGTAAATATTATAAATTACTGACTTTCCTTTGATACAACAAGTATCATCGTTGACTTTGGAGTTTAACTTGCTTTTAATTTGAGAAACTTTAACCTTGGCCATAATCTCCCAAACGTCGGCATTGGTTTTTCATTGGCACATCTTGCTCGTTTTGAAATTCAAAGAAAGAATGAATTTGTCATTTCATTTTTAGCATCATGATATATAAATATATGAAATATATCCAGTGACAATAAATTATTAGTGAGATTTTCAGTACAAGAAAAAAAATACTCGGCTTAAGATGGCTTCCGGTGGAGTAACAAAGTGTCCACTTTCTGTAATAGAGTGCTAAACGCACCAGTCTAGGAGATATCTCCGTAAGCCTCTCTTAACACCAATCGATGCTGTCTATTCTATACAAATAGCTATTGTAAAACACAAGATACACTACATTCCCCTGATATCTTTTAGTAGATTTAATTAATTGCTAGTATAATTTTACAAATTTAATTTGACGTTAACAAAAAAATGTTCTTTGCCCACACCGAACAAGATGCATGTATTCTGGTGTAACTGATGCTTGATCTGGTATTTTAGCGATGTGTTAGACATTATGTTGTTTCTCTGTATTAGTTAATTCGTTTTATTAACGGGGGTGGGGGTGTTTGATTATTTACATCTAACTTTATTTAGATATATTATCTGCATTTATTGTGCTATAAATAGGGTTGTAACATACATCGATGTAATGTGATGCAGAGGGGTCGATAAAGTAAATATAGTTAAATAACTTCTTTTTTCGAAAAAAAAACCTTTTGCATAAACAAAATGGCGGAAAATCAGTGAAAGGGAGGGGGTGGGTTGGTTTTTAAAAAAGTGTTTGAAAAATTGATAGATTAGATTTTTAAAAACAAAACACGTTTTCATCTCTTAGAATTAAAAGAAAAATATAGGGAAAACCAGCAAATTTATAATAATGATATAATACGATATATGTCCGATATACATGTATCATGATGTATTGTGATAAATGATATATGCGAAACTTCCTTCACAGACGCGATGCACAGTCCAAGCTATAAAGTACATCTTGTATGCCCTCAAATTTCAATATAGCTAGCATACAGAAATATGTAATTTGTATCACTAAAATGATATTTAAAAATCATTTAAGAGGGCTGGGTGGTTGTGGCCATTTTAAAACTCTTTAGAAGAAGAGCTCCACATAAAGATATTCAAAAATGATCAATTTTTTTTAAAAAATGTATGATTTGTTTGCCAATGATAGTTGACAGCATCAGATATCATATCTGATTTAAGTTTTATCTGATGGTTAATTTGTTGACTCCCAGCCTCCTTAACGCTTACATGTTTACAATTGAAATTTAAAAAAAAGGTGAAAGTTACTGTTAAGAAAAAGATATGTACAGACGGGATGAAAAATCAAATAGCCATAATCAAACTAAAATTATGATATCTTAACCCTCATTGAAAGCCCATGCTTCCTATACACTAGTATTCTTCAGCTGTCTTTGCTCAGATCCGCTCAGGAATCGAACCAGAATCTGTGGACTGAGTGGTTCTGTCCGACAAACTTAGCATATCTTGAATATTCTTAAATTACAAAGCTTTACGAGAATGGTTGAGAAGAGTTTAATATATGAATTTAAATTTTATTAAAAAGTGCTTATTTATATATATATATATATATATATATATATATATATATATATATATATATTCTGACATGGCGATGTACTTTAATGTTGCCTACCTCTGATTTAATTAAGCAGTGCTCGCGTATGTATTCAACAGATGTTTTACTGTCACTTTCACACGTAATCCCAGAAACTATTGATCCGATGATCGGGTAAATTGGGCTAACATGTACGAGTACATGTTAATCAAATAGTATTCAGGTGAATTGTTGTCGAGTCATACGGTAAGAGTCAAGAGTTATAACCCTTTTAAGAAATAAATCATAATCTTGCATATGATATACAGAAATAATTAAGACCTGTATTTTCATGATTTCATTTGAAATGAATTATGAAAAATATTTTAGGCGAAGACGTCATAGGCACTTGTTTCACACACGGGGGTATCTGTATATAGTACCTTAAAGTGTTATGGACACAGTTTCAACTAATGATCAGCAAAAATTAAAAATCTGATTAAAAAAAAGGATTAACTCCTTCATTGAAATTAAACGAACATATATTAGTATATTAACCTATGTAATCAAAAACATGACACGGACTCTGTTTACATAAAAGTTTGGAGCTCTAAATCTGTCACATATCTCGACAACTGAAGTTCAAATTTTGATGTTCATTAGAAAGACCATCGTTAGATATCTGTAAAAATGGGAAAATGATTTTGAAAATTTTAAGGGTCCTCCACACCATGTGACTTGTGACGTATGTAGAGAAAAAATACTTTTACTTCCGGTTTTATGTAGTTTGTGCGCTAACGATTTGCCGGGGCACCGCCGTAAGAGAGTCTTTCAAACGCCTTTAGAGATATAGGTTTTGTGAAGGGAAAGACTAAATTTTTTGCTCTACGCATGAAAAAGCCTTGGGAAAAATATCTTGAAACTTGTGAAATTATTATTTTAAAAAAATCAGTATAAATTATATTTTAATTCCTGGCCAGTTTTTAAAGGCTGATATGCTTGTTAAAAGCAATGCTCAGTAATATGAGAGCATAAGCTGTGGATGTGTGGAGGACCCCTAAGCTGAAACTGTGTCCATGTCCCTTTAATTTCAGGTACCCCCGCTTCGAGATCTTATTTCCCCTTTTTTCTTGATAATTAAATCATTTCAGACCTCTCTGGCAATACCTCTTAAATTACCTCGATACAAAATAAGACTTTAGATGGAATACAAGGCTTCCATTTGGGGTTATAAATGAAGCATAAAACCAGAGATATCGGAATGGAATTCTCGGAAGTCTCTGGTTTCACCCTACATCTATCAATCGATCGGCAGTCCTCGGCTGACTCCGCTACGCTCCATTCAAATCTCGGATGTGATTGGTGGAGGAACACGCATCAGGTCGATACGGTCAATGAACGAAAATGACAGGAAAGAACGTTGGATAGCTCAAAATCTCACGTAATATGAAAAGAAATATATATCCAAGAGAAATGATTACTAGAAGGCTTTGAAAGAAAGAACAAATTATTGGGTGTGCCACAAAGTAATGTATGCCACTGGAAAGAATTAAGGAATCACTGTCTAGTTTTGAGAGTATGCCAGCGCATCAACAATAGTGGGAAACATGGATAATTTGCATAACGGGCGAATGTTTGAATGGAGCTTAGAGTAGTCAGCCGAGGATTGCCGATTTGCGGTTGACAAAGATTTTGAACGCTTCCTGGAGACTTCCAATTTAGGTAAACGTGATATGGTCACGTGCAAGTGACATCATCATGATATTTTTTACACAGTAATCAATTTAAATCAAATGATAACAGTTTCCTTACACGTATGACTATCTTTACCAATAGTCGAGTTAGAGGCATAGAAATCAAAATTCAATTTTAAATTATCAAACTACACAAAAATGAAGATACAATTTTAAGAAAAATCAAGAAAGACAAATAAGTGTTAGCAATATGACTGTGTGACACGTTTCAAATGGAGAAAAAATCCAGAACTTTTAAATTTTGAATTTCATTAGGCTTTTCCTTACTCATTAGTGAATCGATAAGCCTTAATTTTTTTTAAATCTACAATTCCTTGTCAAAATACCTAGCATGCTGGAAACAGTTTCGATCGAGCACCTGTCTGAAAGTTCTGGGAATAGATATTGTCATATCTTTAATAAATATGTTTATAAAAGAGTTTTATATATTATGATCCGATTTGACAATGCTTTTGGGTGTTTCGGGCATGTCCACGAGCGCTAAGATCAGGGTTCATCTCCAAGTTTAATCCATTACAAGCAATCTGTGTGATTAAAATTCGATGTGGAAGATAGCGACAGCCCATGCTTCCTGCCTCGGAGGAACTAAATCCTCATTAGAATTTTCATCTCTCCGACATTTTTCTACCGTGATGTATAATCGGATTGTTGAAAACTTGGAATTGAAAAGTATCAGGTGCAAGATAGATGGGATTAGGGAATCGGAATCTCTTATAATTCTATTGTTTAACGGATGGGCATAGGATTCTCTAGTAATTTCCTGTGCTCTGTCTGGCTAGGTTTTTTTTTTATATTACTAGGATCTGCATTAGCTTACGGTATCGACCTGCAAATTATGTAAATTATGTCCCCGTACCTTGTTTCACTGCGGATTTTATTTTTTTTTCTTACGGGGGTGTCTTCCTTCTATGAACTGATTATATAATTCTTTGCAGCTTTTGGCAATGCATTTTTCTTTTTGCATAAAAAAAGAAGTCAATATATACAGGTTTTTGACTGAGTCCCCGTCGTTTATTAGCCCACTACCGGTGAAACCGGAGGGGACTATAGGTTTCCTCTGCGTCTATCCGTCCGTCTTTCCCGATGTCTGTCTGTCAGACGAAATAGGATTTCGACTTTGGGCAACTTTTCTTTTTCTTTTCTTTTTTTTTTTTTGTCAGCTTTTTCAGGTAAGTAAAAAAAAATTTTCTGGCCCCCCACTTTCAAAAACGATGCTACTGGCTGTATGGTTAAGGTTAAAGGTTCCCAAATGCAAGTCCAACTCCAAGGTCAAAATTGTTGGTATCAAGAGGAAGGTCTTTTCACCACAAATACACCAATAAAAATATAAAAGCCCTAGTACTAACTGTTCAAAAGTTATGGCTCTGGTTTCATTTTAAGTTTCAAAGTAAAAAAAATATATTTATACCATTTGAAAGGTCTTGTCACAATTAATACAGAGGTGAAGTATGAAAGCCCTAGCACAAACTGTTTAAAAGTTATGGCCATGGTTAAAGTTTGGGGGGTTTTTTTTGGTCAAGGTCAAGAGGTCATATTAGGTGGTACTCAATGAAAAGTCCCGTCACAAGGAATACAACGTGAACAAGATATGTTTGTAAACACTTATGCGCCCCTCCCCCAAATTGGAATTTTTGCAAGTCCAAGGGGCATAACTCTATCTAGCTGAAGATCTGTAGCTCTCCGAAAAAAAAAAATTTGATAGACCGGAGAGCTACAGAGCCACCCATTGAAAAAACTGTATATTTATTGCGCACAAAAAACTGCGCTCGGTTCTCGTATATTTCTCCATTTTTTTTAAGCTGTAATCTCAAAATATTACCAACCGTGTGTTCCTAACATATTCTTTGACTCTTTCCACAACAAAACATTCCTCATAATTGTTGTTAATAGTCCTCCTGGACCTGATATTGCAATCATCGGACATTTCGCTTATTTATACAGTCATTTTGGTTTCAAAGATAATTCGGTCCAGTATGCTTCGTTCAGATGTCAACTACGAGAGAACTTGATAGAGGAGAGAGTAATTTTTTATAATCTTCCATTTTTTGCAATTGAGGTAAGAATTTGGAAAAATTAATCAAGAATCGAGTGCACTTTTTTGTGCGCAATAAATATACAGTTTTTTCAATGGGTGGCACTGTAGCTCTCCGGTCTATCAATATATATTTTTTCGGAGAGCTACAGATCTGCAGCAAAACTCTATCAAAAATGACGCAATCGTACCCAAAACAAAACTTAACCTAGATATTCAGCTGAAAAATCTGTATACTAAATTTCATTTCAATATGTACAACCTCTGCAAAGAAAATAAACGGAAAGTGCAAATAAGTGGAATTTTTCTAAGTTGAAGGGGCATAACTCTAACAAAAATGGTGCGATCGTACCCAAAACAGTACTTGGCCTAGATTTTAAGCTGGTTATTCTGTATAGCAAATTTCATTTCAGTATGTGCAACCTCTGCGAAGAAAATGAACGGAAACTGCAAATAAGTGGAATTTTTTTAAGTCCAGGGGAATAACTCTGTCAAAAATGGCGCGATTATACCCAAAACAGAACTTGGCCTAGATATTCACCTGATAAATCTGTATACCAAATTTCAATTTCAGTATGTGCAACGGTTGTGAAGAAAATGAACGGAAAATAAATGGACCAACAGACCGACCGACAGACCGAGAGACAGCAGCAAAGCAATATGCCCTATTTGCAATATGCAATGGGGGGGGGGGGGCATAAATATAAAAGCCATAGTCCCACCTTGTCTATAGTTATGGATAAGGTTTAAGTATTTGTGGACAAAACTAAACAGACAGACGGACGGACGGACACGACAAAACTTTATTCCCCCGATTCTTCGATTACGGAGGCATAAAAACTTATTCAAACACAAAGAACACTGTCAATAACTTTCACAATAAAACCGACACCTAAACGTTATGTAATGTATCAATCCTTTTCAGCTTCTTGAATTATAGACCAATCAATATTTCTTGAAGTTTTATAGCCAAGAGCAATGATCCCGTCTTAATCCGACTGTAATCCCATCATTTTCCCAATGCAGTCTACATATTCAAACAGAGATAACTATATAATCTATATAGTGTATACAGTATTGATACCCAAGTGTTCTCCAAGATTCTGGTATTAAAATATCACAAAAAAAAACTGTCGTTTATGTGGAACTAAAAAGGGCCATTTATTTTTTTATTTAAAAACTTTAAGAGAAGATTTGCTCTCTGCTTTAAAATCCAATAATACACCGTGAGTAAAATGAGCACTATATATAGTTTTGAATTCTCCAGACGTATGAGTTGCGCAGATAAGTTGGAGGAGATAACGGTGAACAGGATATATTCCAATAAATTTAATTAACAAAATATTAAGTCTATTATATTGTCCGAAGAAATAGTAATCGTCTGTGCGAATTTGAAGGCTAACAACACTCTGGTATTCATCCGCTAACACCCTACACGAGTAATCTAGTTCCTAAGGGATTCCAGCGGCAAGCCAAACAGAATTGGCTGGTGGTTGATCAAATCATCAACGGTTCAGGAGGTTTCCATCCCTTTGCTCTTCGTCATAATAGTTTACGACAGGTCGAGAGGTTCCAGTTCACCTCAAGCGGACACTTGTGACTAATTTGCATAAATAACAATGGCAGAATGAACTTGATTACCCCCCTTTATTCTGACAGATATGATGATCTGTTGTTTTATTCTATTATCTTGGGTGGCAACAATCGTGTTCGGTATAATCTAATCACGAATCATTTTGTACTTAGAAGTAAAATATTTTACATTGTAGTTAAGTTAAAAATAAGCCTTGATATAAAACTGGAGAATTTCGGAGCACAACTTCGCAAACATAATTCTTTCTCTTGGAAAATAAACCGTTTATTAAAATTAATATCCCAGGAAAAAATAACCAGAAGGTGTAAACTTTTTTCGTGTGATGTTAAACACGTCTTTAATATACTGCATATAAGATGCAGTAATGATAAGCACTAAAAACAATAATTGAAATTCTCTGTATCTCAAAAGAAAAAAAAAATAATGCAAACAGTTTTAATTTTATTCACTTTGAAGTTATTAGCTATGAAATTAGACGTGCTAATATACCTATCTGATGAAGGCGTTTGCATAAGATTTATTTAATAAGCGCATAAATATTGATAAGAAAATGTTCTATTAATAAATTAACATTCTTTATAAAGTGTGTCATCATTTCATAAATGTGCTTCAGATTTTTCTTGCCTCAAAATCCCTACCAATTTGTCTGTCACTTGCTCTTTTAATATCCTTTCTTATGATTTAAAGGCATTGTACACGCACGGTATCCTGCATTTTTACTCTATAACAAAACAGTTAATTGATAAGAAAATCCGAATTCAGTTTCCAGGCTAGGCTTGTCTAGTCTTTTCAATTTACATCATCACAATCTATTGAAAAGTTAAAGAAAAAAAAATTCAATATCAGAAAATGTTTATACAATCATTCTAAATCAATGAATCCCCTGAAGAAAGAAATTTCTACCTGATATTACCTCGTCTTTCTGACAATTCGTGACCATTATTTTAACAAAATCTGCATTATCACTCCAATAAAAATGCAGAAGCAAACGAGTACTCAACTCACCTAAGAGAGATAACTCTCTCTTTTGTCTGATCTTCAGCACCAACCGGGGGACCACACGTTATCAAACTTGGACGGATTACTTTTGGGGTCGGGGATAAGGGGGTAGTTCGGAGGAACAGCATTCTTGGTCAGTAATTGTAGTCGCTCGCTCAGTTGTTTCACTATTTCTGGCTTTGACTTGGACAAATCGTTGTGTTCTGTTGGGTCATCTAAAACGAATAAATTTCGTCAGGTTTATAAAGGCCTACTTGGTTTTGAACTTCATATTTACAAAGTTAGATAATTCGAATGGATTTTCAAAAAAATTAGGGTTTTTAATATATTTTATTTGATTATGTGATTTAAGATGTTACAGTGTACTTAACAATAACCTTTCAAATTAAAAAGCTGGTATCTTCCCGCATGCGCCTGCATCTCTTCTACAGACGGTTCCGGTTTGAAATCATACACCTGGTCCGGTTTATACCAGTCCGGATATAATCCTGGGTATCCATCAATTAACTTATAGTCCCCCATTCTGCATAAGAAAGGGATAACACTGTTTTATCATGAAACATATGGAGATAACGAACAGTATTCAAGATCAAAAGTCCATATAACAATACAAAATAGGAGTAGAGCAAACACGGACCTCCAAAACATAAGAGGTGGGATCAGGTGCCATGGAGAAGTGAGTATCCCCTGCCGACCGATCACTCTCGTCGTGTGCTCCTTGTCATGTTCGGGAAATAACGGACAAATCCGTTGTCAATTCAGTGTATAAATAATGGACTAACAATAAGTATGAAAAACGTCAGTCAGCATTTGACTCTATGATAAATTGTATTTATAATAAATGTTTGTGTTTTTCCCCAATGGCAGTAATATCACACTGTAAATTCAACATTTACAGCATCATGTCATTTGCTTTATCCAACTTCGTTTCCAGTTTATTTCTTTACCATGAAAATGTTTGACAAAATAAGTAATAAAATTTCAATTAAGATTTTAATTATTCTGATTCTTATTTTCCTGTATTTTGTATTGCAATACCTTATTGCGGCATGACCCTCTTCTGGGGCGACGTCAGAATCAAAGTTGTAAATGAGTTCAGTCCGCGGACCCGGGGTATTGTTTATAATAGCTGGCCACTGGCTCACCCCATCTCCGTTTAATGCTGCAGGAAAGAAAAAATAAGCCAATACACTTTATATACTAGTATATCATTTCTATATTTTTTATATTGATTCTATTTATATATGGTGCAGCACACCTCTCCGTCCTACCTGGTTTACCACCGGCGGCCTCAACCAGGGTACTGGACCAATCAACTGCGTGCAGCAAACTAAAAATAATCCATCAAAACGAATTATCAAAATCTTGCAAAAGACAAGGCATCTTATGGGGGGGGGGGTTATAAAAAAGCTTTAGTTTTTGCTTTCGTAAACTCCTAACCTTTCGAATGACTCTCCTGTTTTCTTTAGCCCTGCACCATGAACGAAAGAGACAACCCGAGTTCCACCTTCGTACACCGTGAATTTCCCTCCCCTCAAAGGATAGTTATTTCCGAAATACTGGGGCCAGCCACCATTCTATCAGAACAGTCGGGAAAGAGCTCAATGTTGGTGAAGTTTGACAGTAATGTGATTTTATGTGTGAGTACTAGTAACTTACGTCGGCGGTGAAGACAATGAGGGTGTCCTCATACAGCCCCGACTCCCGGAGTTGGTTTGTTATGTTCCCCACAGCTTCATCCAAGGCAGACACCATTCCTGTTATTATGTACATGTACATGATTATTTTATTCACATTGACTTGCGATGCCAAAAAGTTTTCTTTTTGTATACATGTATTTATATCCATTTGCCTTCAAATTTTTAACAAAGGAAATATAATCAAAATGTACGTATGATAAGCGAGACAAGATTTAGGCATTTATTCAGAATTAACAAAATCCTTGTCTACTCCAAGTTGTAAAATATAGATGAATAAAGAATATTTATACATCTTACCCTTTATTACAGGAATGGAAAGGAATCTGACATTTTTATCATTTGTTGACTAATAAAGATTATAATAGCAGAGACATAAATAACACATTGATAATAGATATTTCTTTCTTGCACCCTATTAATTTACAGAGAGAGATTTATATAAGAAGTCTAACCTGAAAACTGCCGTCTTCCTTGTGACTTAACACTAGGATACATATCTTCATATTTCTTTGGAACCTAAAAATGCATAGAAAAGGCTAGCGAGGTTCAATTTTTGACAGATCTTCAGCTATCATCACAAAAAACTGTATATTTATTGCGCACAAAAATTTGCGCTTAAAGTTCTGGATTAATTCTTCCAAATACTTACCTCAGTTGCGAAAACAATAGATTTGAAACGAATTCCTTACTCCTTTATGATGTTCGCTTCTCTATAGTTGACATCTGCACGAAGTGTGTTGGACTGAATTATCTTGCAAACTAAAATGGCAGTATAAATAGACGAAATTTCGACGATCTCAATTTCAAGGCGAGGAGAGCTATTAACAACAGTTATGAGGATTGTTTTGTTGTGGATCAGTAAAAAAAATATGTTAGGAACACATGGTTAGTAATATTTTGAGATAACAGTTTGAAAACATGGAGAAATAAATCGAGAAACTGCGCACTTTTTGTGCTGAATAAATATACAGTTTTTTTCTATGGGTGGCACTGTAGCTCTCCGGTCTGTCAATATATTTTTTCGGAGAGCTACAGTTCTGCAGCTAAGAAAAGGCTGGCGAGGTTCAATTTTTATCAATCATCACAAGAACTGATCCACATATTGCAATGAATGCTTCTAAGATTCTATAAATGGAACGAACATTTCTGAGAGTACATGTACATTCCTACGAATATCACAGTCCTTTGTCAGCTCGCCCCCCTGGGACCCCAGTCTAGCAAACATGAGTAGACATCCTAGTGGACCTTACCCGTCATTTTTGTAAAGTTTTAATTTGTATCATTCAAAGTATAACCTGAATTGGATCGTGGACATTTTGGAATGCCATGTACAAGAACAGAGGCTGGCTGGAGTTATGGTTCTTTATGATGTCCTGAGCTCTTGATGCAAACGTAAACTAAAAAAAATCAATGAGATATCTAGAAGTTACGTAGTTAAAACTGAGGTGTTTAAGAAAATTATAAAAATCTTATATACTAAAGGTTACAAAATATTTGCGGTAAGTTTGAAAAAATGTTTGAATAATCTTGTGTTTCAAAAGGATCCTTCGCTCAATGGTGACAAATTATATAGAAAAATACATTTTAATAAAACAGTTAAACTTGTATTTGTGCTCATGTATAATTAAAATAAATTGCTTTCAAAACTACAAATTTTGATTTTCCGTCATACAAATATAACAGAAATCCCTTTAAATTGTTCTTTACTGAGTTTTTAATTTAATGGTGACATTGATTTTATTGCTCATGAATATTCAAAAAGAAACTCTAACTATCCTTTTATTATTGTAAATGTTCTACTTAAAGATGATTTAGTGAATGGTTAAATCAAAACAGAAGAAATGAACAAAAACCTCAACAATAAAGAAAATTAATCTTTACCTACTTAGCATTAAAAAATGGAGTTTAAGGTTGAGTTTTAGAAAGGTAACCTAAATGCAATGTTAAATAAAATGATTTCCATATTTTTCAATCAGGGACCATGGAAAGGCTTAGGAATTGACACCTAGATCCAGATAAAGAATAAATGGTCATTAAAATCCCGACCCCCTAGACCCTTACCGCTGAGTACGTTCCGTTGAGATTCCTGACCGGTTTCTCGTTGTCCCTATAATCCAGATAATTATCTGAAAAAGAAGAAACATAAGTCTGAACTGAATATACAAAGGTCAAGACACCGATATATTGCATGTCAACCGATTATAATCATAAAAGAGACTACATGTATGTTGAACTGTTTGTGGATAAAAGAGAAAAATTATGCAACCATACCACAGCTACTTGTGGACAGGACCCCCCCCCCCCCCGATATTCAACCCCGGGGCTTGTTGGACATCTTTTTCAAAAATTATATTTATTACACTTATTCATCATGTGTACAATATGAAAAAATCGTCAAAACCCCAAAACAATCGCTCCACAAAAAAATACGCCACTATAATTCAACATAAAGATCTAGTACTTTTTAAAATAATATTGTTTGTCATTGAAAGGATAAAATACTGCTTACAACAGTTACTGTTTTATGTCGAATTTTGATGAAAAAAAAAATTAACTGGAACATTGCTAAATATCAAATGTATTCATGTGCACCAAATTACAACTGGCTTAATTGTGAAATGAACTCACACCACTCGTGTGTATAATGATCCTCCTGCGCGTTATAATAACCAAAGAAGGAATCGAACCCTCGGTAAGTCGGCGTGCAGTTCCAACTGCAGAAACCCAAGTGCCACCTGGAGAAAAGTAAATGGCTTCGTCAAGGAATATTTACAGAGAATCGGGTGATGATAAATTGCAGTAAACGATATGATTTTTTTCTTCTTTTTACTAACTTTCCAACCATGTGTGTAGCGTAACCAAGTTCTTTCAGTCTTCGAGGTAAAAACTTCATTTTCAGAGGTGAACAGACGGGCTGCCAGGGTAGAATCACAAGATGCTGTAACAAAAAAGCAATCAAAAACGCTTCTAATCATCATACGAATGCCTCAATATTCAAAATTATTTTCAAGATTTCGACCATTTACGACGCACCTGTAAACCTGCATGATAAGGGTAGTAACCTGTCATTATGGCATGGCGAGATCTAGGGAAAATGAAAAGTCTTTATTATAAGTAGTAAAAAGCTAAAAACTTCGGAAATCAAACTATAGTCTACCGACTTAATGTTCAAAATGAAATATATATAGTCTTAATTAGTCTTACGGACTACACAGAGGCTGTAGATAGGTCTGGTTCAGAATAAGCCCCTCCCTCGCCAGTCTGTCTATGTTGGGGGTTTTCATGTTAGGATTGTGGAATCCCACATCATTCCAACCTATCAACAAAGAATAAGGGTTACACATAAACCGATTTAAATCAAATTATTCTCAATACTTGATTATGAGAATCATTTCTTATAACAACTGGTTAATAAGGAAAACATCTTCATTCATTGTTATTCACCCCATCTCAAGAGATGTACTTGAAAATGATGCCATAGTTCATGAACTCCGATATTATGTGAAATTGTTAGGCACCTAGCATCGTGGGGGTGGGGTTGTTGCCCCCTTTTCCATCCATAAATTTTTAAGATAGAAAATGATCATTGAAAGCCCCCCCCCCCCATTCACACACTTTTGGTTGGAGTATAAGGGTAATGAAAGGTAATGGTGCACAGGCACTTGTTTCGTATACGGGCACCCCTACTTATTTTTATGGTAAAAATAAGTCGGGATGCCACTCGTTTACGAAACAAGTGGCTGTGTAATGGTGTGTTAAATTGAAAAAAATGGTATTGAAAAAGTTGGAACGTAACCCTACCCCCACCACCAAATACATGTAGGATATTCGTATTTGGACGATTTCCTTTTTTTTTGCTTGTCAAGTTTTTAGCTCACCTGAGCCGAAGGCTCAAGTTTTCACATTTTCCATCCGTAAATTTTTAAGATAGAAATTGATCATTGAAACTTTTCACATTTTCCCCCCCCCTGGGCCATTCACACACTTTTGGTTTTGTTCAAATGAAGGGCCACGCCCTTATTCAAGGGGAGATAATTGGGAATTAATGAAAATTTGGTAAAAATCTTCTTCTCAAGAACCACTGTGCCAGGAAAAATAAAACTAAACATCCTCAGGTAGTGTAGATTCAAGTTTGTTCAAATCATGACCCCCGGGGGTAGGGCGGGGCCAAAATGGCCGACCAAAGTTTTACATAGAAATATATTGGTAAAATTCTTTAAAAATCTTCTTCTCAAGAACCACTGTGCCAGGAAAGATGAAACTTATGGGGTAACATCCTCAGGTAGTGTAGATTCAAGTTTGTTCAAATCATGACCCCTGGGGGTAGGGCGGGGCCAAAATGGCCGACCAAAGTTTTACATAGAAATATATTGGAAAATTCTTTAAAAATCTTCTTCTCAAGAATGACAAAGGCATAATTCATCATATTTATAAGGAAGCATCCTCAGGTAGTGAAGATTCAAGTTTGTTCAAATCATGACCCCCGGGGGTAGGGCGGGGCCAAAATGGCCGACCAAAGTTTCACATAGAAATATATTTTTTTTAAAAATCTTCTCAAGGACAAACCCATAATTCAAATTTATATTGAAGCATCCTCAGGTAGTGAAGATTCAAGTTTGTTCAAATCATGACCCCCGGAGGTAGGGCGGGGCCAAAATGGCCGACCAAAGTATTACATAGAAATATATTGGAAAATTCTTTAAAAATCTTCTCAAGAATGACAGAGCCATAATTCATCAAATTTATATGGAAGCATCCTTAGGTAGTGGCTGTTTGTTCAATGGTGTGTTGAAATATATTGAAAAAAAAATCTTCTTCTCAAGGACAGAGCCATAATTCATCAAATTTATATGGAAGAAAAAGTTGGAACGACCCCCGGGGGAAGGGCGGGGCCAAAATGGCCGACCAAATTTTTACATAGAAATATATTGGAAAATTCTTTAAAAATCTTCTACTAAAGAACCACTGTGCCAGGAAAGATGAAACTTATGTGGTAACATCCTCAGGTAGTGAAGATTCAAGTTTGTTCCCCCGGGGCCAAAATGGCCCACCAAATACATAGAAATATATAGGAAAATTCTTTAAAAATCTTCTTCTCAAGAATGACAAACCCATAATTCATCATATTTATTTGGCTTGAAGATTCAAGTTTTTTTTCGGGGCCAAAATTTTTACATAGAAATATATAGGAAAATTCTTTGAAGAAAAGCAAATCCATGATTTCAAACTTTTCAATTTTTTACTTTTTCATAGCTACAGTACTCAGGTGAGCGATGTGGCCCATGGGCCTCTTGTTTTCAGGTTAGTTTAATTTTTTTTTCTCGGGCTGCCCTCACCCCCTCCCCCACTTTCAGAAACAATGCTACGTCAAGTGCTGATTGTTGTCAAAATTCTACATATATAGAGATACATCAAACTTACCCAGATCGTCTGCTACTATAAAGAGAATGTGCGGCGATTTAGCATGTACGTTCTTCCTTTGTAGCAAGAGAAAAACACCCCCAAACAAAATAAAAACAAAGAATTTCAACACCATTTTAACTGCTCAGCTACTGATGGCGGTTGAGCAACATGACATGGTGTGATACAGGACGACTGCTATCATCATTTTATCAGTATACACAACTGATAACAAAGGATACTTGTATTTACATGTATGCTCATAAAGATGCAGCTGGTAAAACTTTTTGTGTGCGGGTACCTGAAGAAGTTGACATAGCAATACAGGTGCCATAGGGCGGATGTTAATTCTTAAACAATCTTCTCCCAATTCTTAAACATGTTACATAATTAGATACGCGGGATTATATATTTTGAAGTTTATGCTATATCTTTGACGAATATACCGTAGTATTATACGCATAAATGATATACTTTATGATTCCTTTACTTTTATATACTTTTTAAACACTTTATTTTTAAAGTCTTATTTGGCCTAAAAAGTAAATATTAAACATTGCATGTCATCAACATGTCTTGAAAATTTAAGCACCAATTTTTAAATCTGATACTCCAGTATACTGTTAACAAGCAAGCATGAAAATATGTCTTGACATCGTTCAAAATTACAAGTTTTAAAGTTGATTGACTTCATCTTTCAGTGACAGGGACCTGGCATGGTTTTGTAAGTATGGGTGGGGGGGATGGGGGTAGGGTGGGGCAGTCACAGAAAAAAAAATCGACGTATCTGATAATATTTATCAAGCCAATAAATAATGAAGAGAAATGTCCATACACGAAAATTCCAGTTCGATGGAAGGGGATAAGTTACTTCTTTTAGAATCAAATTATATATATATAGAATACCTGATTTGACTTTAGTTTACTAAAACAAAAAGGGGTGCCCTTTCAATTAAACATTTCAACTGTAAAAAAGTTATGTTTGGAAAAAAGTGGGGAGGTTCGATAGTGGGACTATCACAAACGATGATTTTTCCAATTTGAATTATAGGAAGAAAGACAACTCACGTTTCTGTTCTTAATTTCCCAGACTATACCACGAGAACAGACTAAGATAATGAAATACATATACTGGGTACCTGATTTCTTTTTCGTTTGAACACATAAATGACTCCTTGATATTTTTTTCTTTATAACATAACAGGAATCTATCAGATACACACCCTCTTATAAATAATATTCATAAGCCTGACCCACTCCCTCCAATATTAAAAAAAGCAAATAAAGGGGAAGTTGGGCATAAAAAAATTCTTCAGTCATTTCGACAGAAAAAATGGAACAATGCAAGAGGGCTTGATCATGTTGCAACAAAAGTCGGTTTTTGAGCAATGTAAACTGTACAACGACCAGACAACAGGAATTAATATTTCATTATAAAAATAAATGCATCAACATGTCATGTAGAAAAAAGAAATACGTTAAGCTTGCATAAAGTGAGTGAGATGTAAAATCATTGAAATATAATAAAGTTAACATATTCAGTAATTTTTAAAGATTTTCATGCGTTTTTTTCCTTTCTTTAAGGATTATTGTTATTTTTTTTTTTTTTTGGAGGGGGAGGGTCCGAATTCTTAATGTACATGCTATGACTTTTAGTTTTGTAAATTAATTAATGTCTCTCCAGTAAATCTTTAAGAAAAATACAAAGACTTGTCCACAATTGTGACGTCATAATTAAAGACCTTTACTGATTATTATGACGTCATAAATCCAGGAACGCAAATGTGACGTCATAATCAAATTTCTGGCATTTCGGGAAATCTTTCCGAAACCTATGGTTGGCAATTTATCTGTGTTCTCAGATTTGTCAACCATTTCGCCGGATTTATACGTGGTCAAAGTACAGCTGCGTATTGCAAGTCTTCTTGACTGTTTACAGTCAATCTGTGTTGAAGACGAGCGATTTTATTGAAGATTCTGAAGACAAAGTACCACTGGGTACTTATTGGTGAGTTGTTTTTCATGCTTTCACTTCATATCACATGTTATATATGATACTACAAGGACATAGGCAGAGGGATTTTGTAGACTGGGGGTGAAAATGAGTCGTTCATAGTTTTCTAGGATAGTTTTGCATTTTGTAGGATATATTGTACCATTTAAGGAGAGGGGCCATTAAGTTATATAAGAACTTGTTTCCAATTCTTATGATTTATATTCATGAAAATTAAATGGAAGAAAGTTTTATTTAGGAAGTAAGCTTTGACCATGCAGGGATTTAGAGTTTTTAAATCATAAGTTGTCTGACATTGCTTACCAGCTATTGTAGTTTTTTCTTTATTGTTGCTGGGGGTGAGGTGGGGTGGAGGTAAGAATATTGAATTCAGTATGGTTGGGGCTTTTTATTAATACAGATCCTACATTTATATTACCACTTGTAGTGAGTTGTTACGTTGCAGATCGAGACAGTAAATGTAAAATAATTATACCGAATATTATTAAGTTCTGGTCAGGAGTACAATTTAATACTACGCAGTAATGTCATGGACCATCTTCCTATAAGTACAGCAAAGGGATCAAAATTCAAATATTGTCTGAAGGATCCTAAATTATGTATGATGACGGTCTTATTTATGATCAAGTATGCCTTATGTATTGTGTTTTTTCCCAATACATTTTACTGTCTTACGTTTGACTTTCAAATTTACAGATCGCTATACTATTGTTTCTTTTATAGAATTAGGCGATTTGAGCTCGTAAAAATATCTATTAGATTTATACATAGAGTAGCACTTCGTCACACATATATTCCGATGTTCCCAATATAAAATATAGTTAACGATGATATTCATGATATTTTTTGAATTCAAATACACATCAGAATTAAATTTTTAGACATGTTTTACATTCAGGCAAAATCTCACAATAGCCTTTCCCCTCTTTCAGGTATTGCCTTGTTAAGGATCGAAGCGTTCATAATAATTAATCTCTTATAAATGAGAAATAAGGTTAAATAATATCTGATACATTTTTTGCAGGAGATAATGGAAAATAAAAGAAGCCAGCGTTCACCCATCTCACATGGGTTTGATATTGAGATAAACAGCATTCAGTTGAAACCATCAAGAGTTGCTGAGATAGCAAAGCGTTTGAAGAGCGCTAAAGAGAACATCAACTCGACTGCGAGCAACAGTCGCAGCAGAGATTGCTGTAATAGTGCAAAAGGAAGCATGCGTACTCCCCCAGTCTCTAGACCATCTAGTCAGATGTCAGGAAATGACTTTCTTGTTTCTGGAAAAGAGGACAAAAAGGAAAGCCCTGGGAAAGATGACGTTAAACAAAGCTCATCAGTTGTACGTAAAACGGGGGAAATGGCCATGGCAAGCCCAAGCCCTGAGCCTAAGATTTCTCGTTCCTTCCTCAGCCAATCCTCTGTAATATCTAGAAATGGAAGTGGAAAATCCAACAGACATGTTTGTTCTGCCAAAAAGGATTTGATAGTCCAAACAAGCCCAAGAAATGGTGGAGAATCCTATCGTTCTGCAAGTAATCTGTCGGGATTTGACTCGCAGTGCGAAAGCAAAACCCCAGAGAGCGGGCCATACACTGATCGTCGCAGAACTCCTGCTAAAGAAAGTATCTCCAGAAACAATACATCTGATTGCGTCTCCCATGCCGGTCGCAAAACCCCTGGATGCAGAAACTACGATCAGAGTGCTGAGAAGAATGCAGCAAATTGCAAACACTCAGGGAGAGTAGAGGACCCACCTCACGAAATAAAACGTGCTAGCAATTCCCCCACAGAGGACGAGTACCAGTATGAAGATGATTTCGAGGAAGAGGATTCAGAAAAAAAGAGGAAGAGAAAGAAGACAGTGTTGTCTACAAAAAGCGAGGATGATTTTTGGAATACTGGCGTAGATGATGAGAAGCCAAATCGAAGGTTGCCTTTAAAACTTAATTTGGCCACTTTTGCTTTTGATGACAGTAAGGAGAAACTTAAACAAGCTTGTCACAAAACCTTGGAGCCAAAAGGTATCAGTCAGAAGCAATCTGGTGTAAATCACGTATTCGCAGGCAATGTTGGATTGAAGTCTGAAACAAGAAATGAGTCGAGCACCTCCCTTTCTTGTGACAGAAAAGCTGGAAGTCACTCAAGAACCTCATCCAGGCAGTCTCGATCCAAAAGCAGATCTCTCTATAACGACTGTCGTCCTGGTAGTAGAGCCCACGATAGGGAGCTTCACTATGAGAGCAGACTCTCATTTTACAGTTCTCATTCTGATTTCATAACCCCTGGAAATGATGCTCATGCTGATAGCAAATCTCCGGGTCTGGGTCAAGGAGCGGCCGACAAGAGAACCCCTGATACTGATTCTCGATCTGGAAGCAGAACCTCAGATCGCAAAGTTCGTACTGCTAGCAGAACTCCAGATAGAGAATCGTACTCCAGATGCAGTCAACCGGATCATAAAACTTTAGCTTCAGCTTCTGTCACTGGATGGAAAACTCTGGAGAGCGATTTCCGTCCAAGAGGCAAGGTACCGCATACTGAAGCCCTTGCTAATCATAGAACCCCGCTTAGAGATTCTTTCTCTGCAAGCACAAGTCCGGATGATGGAAGCACAAGTCCCAGTGATGGAAGCACAAGTCCCAGTGATAGAGGCACAAGTCCCAGTGATGGAAGCACAAGTCCAGATGATAGCTCACGCTTGGGAAGCGGTAAAGTGAAAAATGATCATAGCTCTGAAAAGTTGAATCAGAGTAACGAAAAATTAGGCAGATACACGGGCAATGTAGAGACATCATCTCAAGAAATGGAGAGACCAAACTGTTCTCCTAAAGTGGTTGAGTACCACTATGATGATGATTTCGAGGAGACCGAAGATTTAGAAAAAGAGGAGAAAGGTAAAGAGACAGTGGTGTCTACTGAAAGCAAGGATGATTTTTGGAACACTGGTGATGATGATACCACTAAGTCTAAGAAACTGAAAGAGGCGGTATCTAGAGAACCTAAATTGGCAGCATTTGCTCCAGTCAAAGAAATGCAGAAATTCGACCAAACTGGTAACGAATCCTTGGAGCCTGATTGTATTAAACTGAGATCATCTAATATGGAAAAGAAGTCGGTCTCAAATCACACAGAAACTACGAGCAAGTCTCCAGCTTCTGTAAGGCAAACCACCACTGAAGCCTGTGCAAAATGGGTTGCTAAAACAAGTGTGCTTACTATACCTAAAGATCCACAAGATTTGTCTGCTTTGATTGCTGAGAAGATTCTTGGTGATAAAACTGAGTTCAAAATTACAGGCAAAAATATCCGGAAATCTCGCAAAACTGCTCCAGATATGGGAAAAACAAAGCGGGAGCCATCCAAACCTCCGGTAAAAGAAAAACAGAAAGAGCGGAAAAAGGCCAAGAGAGCAAAGGCTAGGCTTCAGGACTTCACTGCTTTGGAACACCGTGGCACAAGCGATGGGAAGAATGATATAGAAGGAATGATGATCACCGGCACCGCTAAGAGTAGCCCTTATCTGAATCGACAAGATCATAGGATGGGAAAAGGGACATGCTCTACCTCAACTGGTCTCCCAACCGTTTCAAACACCTTGGACGATCTAAAGCTCAGTCCTTATTTGAAACAAGGACAAAGAAAGCCACAGGCAGACGTCGCTCTTCCAAGAATCGAAGCTACTCGAATCAATCCAATGGTAGTGGAACATCATGGCGATCGCAAGAAAAGCACAAATGTTATATCGAGGCAACACAGAATGATTGAACTAGAAGAGGAGATTGGAAGCAACCAGTGGAAACCGGAAGTACGAAAACTTCCGCATCGCCCGCGGCAGATCAACGAGCGCACGCTGAGAAAGTTGCCTTGTCCACCAACACACCCAACACACCCCAAAGCTGAGGCGACTATGTACGGAGATAGTCTGGAAGTGACCGTCATGGATCCGTGCGGTCAGGGATACGCTTCCGACAAGAACAATATTAAAATTACCGTCATGCATCATTCCAATAAAATCTACAAAGAACTGCCCACTCATCCGCCCCGAAACGAGCTGTATTACGAGTACTCGTCCGATCCCGACATCATCAAACATCGGGCTGAAGGACCGCCTTTTGTTACATACACTGGTATTTCATTGGAGAAGAGAAGATACTCCAAACGCTAGATAATAACGCAAACTTGAATGTTAATGATAAAGTTTTTTGAAAAGGTCACAAAATTTAGGATTGAGGGGGAGGGGTATTTGAAACTTTGTATATATTAAAAATAAAATAGACTGCGATATATAGAATCCAAGTAAGGTTTGTCCACTCAAATATTTACGTTTTGTGAAGTTTGATTTAATATGATATAGACCATTTGTTTGATGAAATTAGTTTTTAATTTAACAAAATAAGCATGTTGCACGTTTATGCTTAAAAAAACAAACAAAAAACAAAAAAAAAAAAAAAAAAAAAACTTGGTCATCTAAACGCATATTTGATTATATGTGTATTTAACGAACTACTAAATGGTCAGTTCAATTGCTTGTACATGTTTTCTGTGATTTATTTTTAAAATTGCATGCAGAATGCAAACAGAATGCATAGAAAATTTTTATTTACTTTTAAACTGTATCAATGTACATATATTTAAAATGTTGGCTTACCAAATGCACAGCCCATTGTATATATTTTAAAGCCTAATGAATATATTTTAAAGCTTGGCTTATCAAATGCATAGCTTAAGTGCTATAATATACGTCATAACATCTTATTAATTTATTATCAAACTTTGTAGTGAATTTAGTGTTGAAAAAATATGCATAAATATTTAACTTACTCTTAATTTCAAATTGGCTTACCAAATGCATAGCCCCTTTGTATTTGTAGATGCATATTAGAAATAAAAAGCGCTTACAAAATTTGCCTTTCTTTTTTTTTCATAATTGCAACCCTGTGCAAGGTAAAAAAAATTCTCAAAATCAATGGAAATTTTCTCTCTTAGAAGTCCAAAATACTTCCCCAATATAATGACAGCGGCCTGTATACACATTTGTGTGATTGGTGTGGCGGGTGCAAGGTGTATTGAGGGAAACACTACCTCAAGTTCATACCCGAACCGCAAAGTAAATCTACAGGATTCAAGATGTGTTTGTGAAACACTATGCGCCCGGCGGCAACAAATTCGAAAAAAAGCTAGTTTTAGCATATAGGTCACAGTCCAGGTCACAAGGTCATTGCCCTTGGTGTCATTTGAAAGAACTTGATTAGTGGAGTTTGCATACCAAAATATGAAGTTCTTATCTCTCATGGTTCAAAAGTTATGGGGAAGGTTCAAAAAAGCTAATGTCTAGCATAAAGTTTGCAGTCAAGGTCACAAGGTCATTGACCTTGGTCAAAGAACTTAATTAGAGGAGTATGCAAACCATACACGAAGTCTCTGTCTTTCATGGTTCAAAAGTTATGGCGAAGGTTAAAGTTTGCCGACTAAAAGCTATTTTTATCAGTCAGGTCACAGTTAAGGTTACAAGGTCATTGACATTGGTGTCATTTAAAAGAGCTTCATTAGTGGAGTATGCATATTAAATATGAAGTCTCTACCTTTTATAGTTCAAAAATATGGTGAAGGTTAAAGTTTGCAGAAAATAGGCTATTTTTAGCATATAGGTCACAGTAAAATTGACAAGGTCATTGACCTTGATGCCATTTGAAAGAGCTTCATTAGTGGAGTATGCATACCATATATGAAGTATCTTTCTTTCATGGTTCAAAAGTTATGGCTAAGGTTAAATTTTGCAGACAAACAGACAGACTGACAGAAAGACAGACAGACAAACAGACAGGACAAAAACAATATACGCCCCGGATCTATCGATTCGGGCGCATAATAAATAAAAGATAAACATAATTAAAATAGAGATTCATATTTAGTCATTATAACAAAGAATATATGCATACAAATACCCTTATTTAGCTGAATTCCGCAGTCAAGTGTATTGTTTTTGTTCAGGTGTTTTTGTTGAAATAGTTCAGGCATTTTTTCGATTTCTTCCAAATAATTTACCACAATTTAACCACAGAAAATGTTAAAAATGTGTCAACAACATCCAGATTGGCACGTAAGTCCTCCGAAGTATTTGTTTACTTTCTATAAGTTAGTCTAATTTTTGAGAAATAAATATGTTACTATACTTTATAAATTTTCGTTGATAATGATCTTTTTCAGAAACAGTTTAATTGTAAATGAACAATTCTTACATTTGCAGTAGGAGGACGACCATTTGATTTTAAAGGGGGAGGGGGGTGGTAAATTTTTTCGAGTCAGATTATTTTTTTCATGTCGGTGAAGGACATTATTTATTTATTTCCAATTTAATCAAGGACAGATTATTTATTTTCTTCTACACTGAAAAAGTATAACAAGAAAAAAGGTGGCAGTCGACAACTCCGATTCGGGGGGGGGGGGGGGGGGTCAGGGGCAGATTATTTCTTCTTCTTCTTGCCCAGTCGAGGACATATTATTTATTTTCAACATAATCTATTTCCAAAATCCCCCCCCCCCCCGAATGAAATGGTCGTCCCCAAGAGATGACGGTTCATTGATTGATTCGATTTTAAGAGTATTATATAAGTGCTTCAGCTGAAAAAAATTAGTTAAATAAAATTATATCCTCTAGACCTAGTATTAACTACAGTGAATGGTATAAGACATGGTTTGGAATTTTTTTTATTACTACGTGGTCACGAAATTCAAATTGGCATTGCTTCATTTTTACTTCGAGTGATCAAGGGTTTCGAAAGACTAAGAGTTCGAAAGTTAAAATCAAGAGTAGATTTGATTATTTATAAAAGGGGGGGGGGTAAAAATCGGAACCGGAGACTCACTTCGATCTATCAAGAAATAAGGTCGGGCCATTATGAGTTACCTGTACAAGTAAGAAATGTACATACAGACGCTAAACAAGTATTATATTGTATAACTGACTTCGCATAATCAGGGTCTTGCATGGGGCATCTATATACGGGTAACTTATGCTATTCACCAAACTGTTTTACATCACCTCCTGATTGTTGGTAGGACATGGAACACGTGTAATGGTCTGACATTTCATTTGATGTACTCGATAGAGAGCAATGATCTCTCTGCATTCTTTTGCGTGCCCGAATGACAGACACCACCTTGATAAGACGTTACGTAAAAGCAAGGTGACCGAAATCATTGAAAAAACTAATCCAAATAGCTAGCAGATTTTTCTGTTGTTCTGTAAAAATAATCTTATAACGCACAGACTGAACTGGCCTCATTCTGAAGGAAATTCTGGCTAGATAAAACTTTCCAAATTTGAAAATGGTAAATTATAATAGTATTTAAATTACAATACAATTAAATCATCAAAATCATTAATGTATAACATTTTATAACTCCCTAGTTATAACAAAATGGACATGAAATGTGGTCACAATGTATGGTAAGAACATGAAGAATAATATGGTTTCAAAAGTTGGTTGCTTCTAAAAAGTTATTCGTTGTACAGGGGCGGATCCAGCAATTTTTGAAAGGATCGAGGGGTTCCAGGGTTGTTCCCCTCTTACCCCCCCCCCAATACATACTCTCAAGCAAAGATTCACAGACTTGTATGGAAATATCTAAGGTTGTGCTAAATACTATCTTTGTTTTATGGCCTTTTTTTTTTTTTTTTTTTTTTTTTTTAAAAAAGCGTCCCCCAGTATTAACAAAACAACAAATAAAAAATAAACAAAACAAAACCAAAAAAAAAAAAAAAAACACGTTTCAAAAACTACGGATGCCTTAAAATTGAATGGATTTGTATCATTTCCGAAGAGTATAAAGAATTTTCTTTAAGAATTTGAAAAACTTTTTTTGGGGTGGGCTTTAAAACAGAGTTACATGTTAGTTCCTTCAATAGATCTAGATATGATAAAAAACGGTACAAGTATAGTGTCTTCCCACAAATTTTTATTAAAATAGAAAATTAGGTGTTATGACTATACAGATACATTTTATAAAAAGCAATATTGTAATAAATTCAATATTTTGTATATATTTTCATTTTTATTACATTTTGTTAAATATGAATTTAGTTTAATAAAAAAAAAAGAAGAAATTTTTATGAGAAAAATATAAATTAAGTTTCAATAATTAGTGTCAGAATGTAACAAAAAGTACAAGTATTTTACAGTGTAAGAATTCAATTTGTCACCCAAGGTTTTCCTGTTTATTCAATATAAAACAGTTTTTGTACAAGTGAAAAAAAGGACTTTCTTTTACAAATATTGGCATGTCCAGCTAATGGATTTCTATTGTATTTTGGTAAACAATTTACCTATGAGTTTTTAGAGTCAGATGTTCAATAAGCATGATAATCAAATAATTGCGTAATAGTGTTAATCTCTTTTGTGATTTTGTCTTTTTGTTAAGAAGGCCTAAGGGTCTGAAGTCAAGCCCAAAGTTTACTCAATTACCGTGGCGGTCATTTTTATGTCACGTGATCACTCTGTTTTTAATTAATCATCTTTATTTGGAAAATTTTTACAACTTTCGGCTATTCATTAAGAAATTCTAAATTTTGATTGGCTAAAATCCTGTAATCCAAAGACGCGGAATCGTCGGTGAAAATTCGCCCAAGCTTGGTCACTTTCATCGACGATTTCAAAGAATAAACTTCAGTTATTAAAAATATATTATTTCTTTATTCTTTGGATTTTTACAGGTATGTAAATCGTATAATTTTTAGTTAATTGATTCATTTTCTATTAAAGCAATTCTTTTTATGCTCATGAATAAATTTTAAAATATTAAGTATTTTATTGATAAGTATTTTTATGTATTTCTTGATTCTAAATTTGAGCTTGAGTTAAGTTTCCCCTAAAGTTTTTATTGTTGCATAAGTTTTATGCATAGTGACCTCATTTAGTATTTGAGTTTATAGTTGTATGTTTTATTGTAATAAACGGGTTTAGCGACAGTCTCAAATAAATGTAGCGTTCTTTGAATTGTAATTTGAAATTTAGCGCCATTATATTCATTGTGTGCTCTTTAATATAAGGAGGTAGAAATGTTATTTGTTTGTATCGAAAAGCGCTGGAAAAGTAAATTGTAAAATGACTTTAGAGATAAGATTGTAAGTACAGAAGCTTTTGATTGTTATGATTACCTTTATATTTAAATGATTTTAGTTCGGATTAGTTTCCACTTCAATGATCTATGATTAAAGTTAAAAGAAAAGTGTAAAATAGATAATGTTTTATTTCCAAATTTTCTCTGTTTAGTAATTCATGCTACGAGACTGTCCGCT
The DNA here is from genome assembly GCF_032062105.1 of Saccostrea cuccullata. NCBI lineage: Eukaryota > Metazoa > Mollusca > Bivalvia > Ostreida > Ostreidae > Saccostrea > Saccostrea cuccullata. The sequence continues at coordinate 921,264 of NW_026920935.1, read as the reverse complement.
GTAATTTGTGGGAAGACAGTAGTTTAGATTTATATAATATCTATGCAAGTTTAGATTTTCATTTTACAGAGGGATTTTTCCTAAATTGTTCAACCTCTGTACAGTCACCAGGATTAACTTTAAAACATATTTTTATAATATTTTACATTGTATTTGTAACTGGTGACTGTTTGTTTATAAGATTATTAATACACACTTTCATCGACGATTTCAAAGAATAAACTTCAGTTATTAAAAATATATTATTTCTTTATTCTTTGGATTTTTACAGCCACCGTATAAGCCAGGAAGTAGAGCAGTCCAAATAAGGAATAAAGTTAAACTTTCCCCAAGCGAGTGATTCCCCTAATAAATAAAATACAACACAAGTTCACGTGTAACCATAAATAACAACGTGACAATAGCCAACACAGCCAAAGATCGCGGGAATCCAATATCATATTAAACCTCGCATGCTACATACAAGATCTCTCCATTCTCTCATAAAAAAGTATAATAGAGAAGGTGACTGGAGGAAACTTAATGTGTGAGAATCTCTGTATTCAATAAATAAGTGGGACGTACAAATACAAATGTATATAATCTCGGAAAACGTTTTATCCCCTCTCACTCTCCAAAAAATAAAGGGGGGGTTCCAACCCCCGGAACCCCCCTCTGGATCCGCCAATGGTTGTAGACGTTAAGATGGTTTGGACGTGATCTTATGTCACAACAGAAGGGGTCCCCTCTATTTTTTAAACAAGGATTCCAATACAAGAGAAACAGGTGATGTGGAAATTAAAATATAAAATTATGAAAATCTGAGCGAAATTTCAATATATCTGAAGGATTGACGATGTAGGGTCACCAGTTAAAATTCTGAAAATACTTATTCATACAGTTACTGTACTATAGACAGATACTCGTCTGCATTGTAATTGTACTTTAATACAGACGTTTATAATGACACTATTGAAACCACTCTCACATACAACTTTTTTTGACTTAGATCTAGTTCAAGGCCTTCACATCTGACAGTGTTTTTTTTTCTTTCTAATATATATATATATTATAATAGTAAACCTGAAACCTAGCTAATCACGTTGTACCCAGATGGTATGGGGGACTTTAAATAGAAGGGGACACGCGATAACAGGTGGCGCTGGGAAATCGTAAGAAGCTGCTGGGAGGAACTTCATGTTGTCCAGAAATCCCCCTTCTCTAGTGTAAACTCTTATCATAACCTAGCGTACTAGTGTCTTTCCTATAGTGAGCGGACTATACACATTACATCAAGGTAAGTACTAAACTTTTGTGACAAAGGATAAAATAGTGATATAGCACACGCGGATGTCTCATTTAGAATGATTTAAAATTTTGAAAATAATTATAAAATAGAATATATCGATGGGGATGGTGTTTTAATAGACATAATATATATTTAGAATAGCTTTTTCTCTGTAGTTTCAATTTTAACGATATCAGCATGAATACGCTTGGAAGTTATTTTTAAATAGCATGTGATTACATTTTTACAACGCGTGAACATTGCATAATAAGGTCAATTGTTAAAAAAGATAGCGAGTACATAAAATGTATTCGTTGTCAATCAGATAAATCGACCTCATTCTTTTCTGGGTCACTGTATTCGTGCATTCACCCATATATAGGATGACAAAACGTTCTTTGATGACCTGGCTATCATGTAATGACTTCACACTTGCATCTGATAATACAAATATAACTGTGCAGCTGGATACTTTTATTGAGAAAATCAATATAGATCAAATGCATGCCTTTTTATTGTTGTTGCAAGTTTAAATAAATACCTATTTAATCTTACCAGTATCCCCCTCCCCCGGGATTCTAAGGCTGATATAGGAGGATCAAGATGTATATACACTTATACTTACAAATATTAAGAATAAAATCAGATACCAATATATAGCATGATAAAGAATGAAAAAATATTTCTGAAAGTCACTTCATAAATAAGTACATGTGTGTGATAATCTTATCTAGAAATGTACTAATAATATGGCAAAATATGTACTCTAACAATATAGAGGAAGGCTTCTAAACTACTTAATGATGACCCACGTATTTACATACTACTGGCGATGATTGCTGTGGACCTATAGTGGCCGTAGAAGGCTACAAATGAGCGATAACATTTATTTATTTTAGATTATTCATCCAATACAAACAAATTAAAGACTGACACCGTGTAAACACAGTCTGCTTAATAGAGTTTAGAGGACTTACTGATATCTGGAAGAATAATGAACAGTTTTCTTTATAGCTTACCTAACTCAGATAATTCATTTACGATAATCAGTCTGAAAAAGTTATGAATAAAACATCAGATCCTTCCAACGAAAAATGAAACATTGTGGGTACTGAGCCAGAGAATTTGATTAAAAATTGAAATTTAACAGGAGGAGGGGGTAGCTAAATCTCCAAAGCTAGGGTATGCAAGACAAATAACTGAAAAACCCGTAATGAGTTTTCTTTTTAGAGTTGTCCTCCTTCGCACTTCGCGCAGTGCTTATTCGATAAGACTTTCACATATATATGCTGTGGTACGTTCGAGTGTTTTTTAGAACTCATCGCTTTTTCCAAACATCACTTTTTACTAAATATTGAAAATGTTCATTGAATAAAAGAATGGCTGTCGAAAGCGGGGAACCACTTTTCTTTTGAATTTGCTTGTTGTTGCAGTGCTGGTTAACCGAAATTATCAATATGTGGTAATGTATGGAAAAAAAATATGGCCACGAAAAAAGTTGAAACCTATCACACACATTCTTTGCTACTTCCTCAACAAACTGTTCTCAAAAAAATACGTTAATATAATAGCCCTTTTCAACTAGGGAAGAAAACATGTTGGACCTTTTATATCTGTATATGACAAATCGACCATCACTCGTTGATAGATGCAAGTTATTATCAGAAATGTGACATCATCTATACTGACACCAATATCTCAGTACACATCAACAAAACGTAGCAACTTAAAATATTCTTGAGGAAGAAGGTAGATGATAAGACTAGGAGCCTGAATAATGATTCCACTCTAAATTCTAATCTATAGTACTCTGTCCTTGAAATCTGGAACTTCGTCCAAAACACTCTTACTTAATATAACGGAAGACAGTGTACCATCAAAACTATAATCCACCAGATTACAGCATGCTTGGATAACATGAGATGTTAAAAGACAGTCAAAGAGGAAGAGAGTGTTGTAATACAGCAAGGAACATCAAAAGTAAAGTCAACATCAATATAGGATACCAGCCTAAAAAGAGACTTAAATAAATAAAAGAGTGTAGTAGGCCTATAGAAACTACAAATAGGACAAGGTAAGCCAGATCTGACAAGCAACTCAAAACAATTTTGGAGCAAAAAAGTTAAAGATGCTGCGAATAAGTTGGAGATGCGCCGATCAAGGATGTAAATGGTCTACATGTGTAACATATTTGGAGATTGAATTAAAGGGGAACATCGTAAATCAACAATTTACATCAGCAACGAAGATGTGAATACTACCTAAAATATAAATCCTCATTTTGCCAAAAGTATGGAGCTCGGTTACCAAACAGACCTTATATTTTTGGATTTTTTTCAAAGCAATTGATAAGGTTTCCTACGAGAGACTTCTCTTTAAGGCGCACTTTCATGGACTCGGACGCTCTACTCCGCAATGGTTTGGGGACTTCCTTAGTGGCGAGAACCAGCAAGTGTTAGTAGATGGGGTAAGCTCATGCAGCAGGAGTGTCTCAAGGAAGCGCTCAGGCCGCTGGTATCCCTCCTCAATAGCAATGAGTCTGTCGTTCTTGTGTCTTCGCTTATGAGTGTGTCCTCTGCCATAAGATCTCAAATAACGATATAGCTAAACTGCAAAAAGACCTGAAAAGTATATTACAATTGAGAGTGTAAAAGTTTACCCAAGCAAATGTTAATTGCTAATAATTTCATACAAAAGTGCTCTACAACACCCGCGGTTAGATGTTTTGAATTCTGAACAACTTCTCATAGACCAACAGTGTAATATCAATACAACTTATAAAAACTCTCTTTTGATCTCCAAAGGATTTCTTTGGAGGAAAAAAAGAAGAACGAGATACAAAGCTGTGATGATTTACAGGATTGCACACGGCCTGGTAGCTATTCCACCATCTTAGCTGTTGTAGCCAGAGGACATACGTACAGATTCGTAAAGATTCCTGGTACTATATGGGAAGATCCTCCTTCTCAGACCGCACGGTATCAGGATCTGGAACAATTTCTGTAGCAAAAAGCTGTGGTCAGTACCTCCCTGGACATGTACAGATAGGAATCCTATATCCACTATCCAGCATACTATGTTATTCTTACCACCAGCCGTGTTATGCACGTATTTTAGACATTATTGCCTGACGTCATGGCGTCATGCTGTATAAGGATTGATATTTTCATAATCCGAAACTAATAGATCATACCTGGAGAGCTAGATTTTATGCAAGCTGATTTTTATTGGAATTCTTTATCTGCATTTTAAAAGAAACAGTTTTCAGAAAAAAGACTGATATTACTGATGCAAAATACTGCATTGTTTAATTCCTTTATTGTATTGCATGGTACAGATTATTCCATGTGATTCACTGTTTCAGCATGTCCGTGTATCCTTTTTTCTGCATTTCTAAACTACTGAATTAGTCCATTTATATTCTACGAAAGGGGTGAATCGCTCTTTTCGCGCCAAATGTCACTGCTTTGTTCGCGCCTTTTCCTTTGGATTGTTCTATCGTATGAATGGAACTCGAGGTTCAAGGTCAAAGGGTCAAATTAAAGGTAGAGTGGAGAAGGTCTTATCATAAGAAATACACATATGAAATATTAAAGCCCTAGCACCAACTGTTTGAAAGTTATGGTCAAAGTTATTTTTTTTTCAAAAGTAGGTCAAACTTCAAGGTTAAAAGATCAAAATTGTTGAGATCCAAAGAAAGGTCGTCTTGAAACATCGAATTTCCTGTGAAATATGATGGCCCTGACATAACTTGTTCAAAAGTTATGTCCTTGATTAAGTTTTTTTGGAAGTGGGTCAAAGGCCAAGGTCAAAAGGTAAAAAATATTGATTTTCAAGGAAAGGTCTTATCACAATGAAGAGACTGTGAAGTACTAGTATAGGAGCACTAGCATCAACTGCTCAAAAATTATAGCCAATGCTAAAATCTGGTAAGTTCTTGCAAATTTGGGACAAACTTCAAGGTACAGGTCAAGAGATCAAACATGTTGGTGCTAAAGAAAGGTCTTATCACATGAACTACATGTTTCAAATAAGAGAGCCCATAGCTCCAACCAATTAAATTGTATGGGCAATGTTAGTTTTTGCGGACAAACAAACAGACAGACAGGGAAAAACTATATACCCCCGAATCTTCGATATTCATTGAAACAAAACCTTTCCATATACAGGACTGTCAATATTTTTGACATTCATTTGACCTTTGGATTTGATCCACTTTAACCTTGGACATAATTTTTAACAGTTAGTACTAGGGCCTTCATATTTTACAGGTGTATTCCATGTGACAAGGCCTTCCTTTGCTACCAACAACATTGACCTTTAAGTTTTGTAGACAAGTCCTTTCTTTTGGTAACAACATTTTTCATCCTTTGATCTTAGAATTTGACTTACGTTTGACAAACATCAACCGTCACCAAAAGCTGTCAGACGGGAGCATCAGCGTTTCATAACAGTCTCGCTAGGTATCTTCCATCCGGCAACTCCTGATCTCTCTTGCATATACATGTACTATATAGTTTTTTTCATTACATGTATATTCCCTTCTTTGATTATTTGAGTATTTATAGTGTACTTTCTTAGTTCTCCTTAATTTGTAAAAAAAAAAAAAAAAAAAAAAAAACTAACTGAATTGAATAGAATTGAATTGAATTGGTCGTCCATACAATTTTTTATATAGACTAGGAAGCTATAGATCTGTACCTATGTAAACCACGTGCCTCTTTTTTTCTCTCTTTTTCCGCAGTAGACTGTGAATAATGACGTCTAGAAGAATGTGATAATACTTCGTTTTTGTGGATTATCTGTCTAAATACGTTGTTTGATGATATTTTTATTGATTTTCCCCAAGATTCCTCGTCATTAGCACGGATCTTATTGTATAGTAATGTTATAGGGACATATTCGTCTGTTATGTTCTATAATTTTCTAACAAAATATATTAAAATGTCATTTGGGTTTAATAAGCGGCACTCCTAATAACTGTTACAACTTATTTTGACATTTAGCTGAACACGTGTTGTTAAGTTTGTAAATGAGAAGTACTCACTCAGACAAGCAGTTCAGTCGTCTTCTAAACGCTGCATTACCATAGGCGCCGGAACAGTTTGAAAGGGGGTCAGTCTAGAAAACCGTATTGGGCTAAGCCCAAATAAGGGTAATGTAGTATGTTTAAAACTGTCCCCCCCCCCCGAAATAGGATTTTCAAGTTCCCCCTTTCTTGCTTGTAAAGTTTTTTTTCAGATGTTGATTTTTTTTCTCTGCCTCCCCCTCCCCCTTTCAAAAACCTCCTACATCACTGCAGTGGGAGAACCATATCGTATCTGGACCTTATTGCAACATTGAAATTGAAGTACTTTATCAACGAAAGATGAAGCATTTTGGATACATGTGTATGTGTGATATCCAGGTAGAATGAACGAAATAAAAGCCAACAATGCTGGCATGTATCTAAATATCAAAGTCGTCCTTTCTCTAGTGACTAGAACTTATTTGATGTTTAATGTTTGTTCTGAATGTGATTTTTACACAGTGTTAAGGTTAAAGTTTTTTATCTCCAGTAATGAAGTCAGGTTTTGTCAAATAGCCCCCCTTCCCTCCCCTCCTTTAAGTGAACCTTCTCTAACTATTAAAGATGACAGTACCGTGTTTCAATGTGGGACAGTGGTAGATTCTCAAATATTTGTATATAGTCATCACTTTTGAATTTGGATTGTGAGGATATTATTAAATTAGAAAGATGTTTGGTAAGAGAGTCACTGGTACTTATTGATTCCTTTATCACTAATTCTCGAAAATTATTTAAAACGTTAATATAATGAATAAACATGTACTCCAACATTCTACTTACTGAATAGTTTTTAGATATAAGTAGTAGTAATTAATTGTTATATAAAGTACTCGTATAAACTTAACACTGAAATCAATAATTATAGTCTTCATTTAATATAGGATCTAACAAAGCATTGGGGTGGGGGCAGGGCCGGGGCAGATCAAGTTGATATATATATAATATAGAACGTTATTTTTATGCCCCTGGATCGAAAGATCCCGGGGAATATTGTTTTTGACCTCTCTGTCTGTTTGTCTGTATGTTTTCCCTCTCCACCCTGATGTCAACTTTAATCTAGCCCATAACTATTGAGTGGGTGGGGCTATGGCTTTCATATTTGACAGGTGTATTCCTTGTGACAAGTCCTTTCTTTGGGTACCACCAAATTTGAACTCTTGCCCTTGGAGTTTGACCTACTTTTACAAAAAAATACCACACTTTAACCTTGGCCATAATTTTTGAACAGTTGAAGCTAGGGCTTTCATACTTGACATTGTATTCACTGCGACAAGACATTTTAGCTGGTATAGATATTTTGACCTTTTGACCTTGACCTAAAAGTTTGACCCACTTTTTAAAAACTTTTACCCTTGTCATAACTTTTGAACAGTTAGTTCTATAGGGATTTCATATTTGATATTTCACATGTGTATTCCTTGCAACAAGACCTTCCTTTGGGTACCAACACTTTTGACCTTATGACATTGACCTTTGGAATTTGACATTCTTTTTTAGAGAATTCAACATTCGCCATAAGCTATATACGGGGGCATCAGTGTTTCACAAATATACATCTTGTTCATATGCTTATTGTGACAAATTTTTCAAAAATGGAGTTTTCTCATAGATTCATAACTTGTTTTTAAAAAAAATATTTGTTATAAAATATATGAGATGAATCTGAAACCAACGATTGCAGCAAATTGTCCGCTCAAAATTTGATTCCGTTCTGTTTACTACATAATCCCTGCAATCATCATTACCATATTTAAAAGACTGAATGCTTGACATTGATAGAACTTTGATTGCAATCAAATTGATAAAGGCGGTCTCATTCAGGCATCATTATGCTTTTTTTCTTATTACCAATCAATGAAGAATCACTGAAGATCCCCCGACATACATCAGGAGAACAGAACATTTAATTTTAGTGGAATGTCCTTTAAAAATTCAAATATCTAGCAAATAAGCCGGAAGGCTTTAGGATTCAGTTTCTGGACAAAGGACAAGGTAGCTTTTTACTGACAAATCATTTATTGTTAATATTGTTGTTTTGGGTTTTGTTTTGTTGTTTTTATTTTTTGTTTTAAACTACAAAAATTTATCGAAAAAATAGTTTCTGCATGCTTAGACTATGTTAAACAATTCCTTATCACTGGCAATGAGAAGTTTATTGGCGTTTACGTTATTTGTATAAAGCACCGTCACGTAGCTCAGTCGGTAGAGGTCGTGAGTTCGAATCTCGGCCGTGACACTGACCTAAGTCAATAAAAGAAGGGTAGCAATTGTTCCTTCGCCGTTTACTTGCCGCATGACGCAGTGGTTAGAACGTTTGATTTAGAGTCGCGAAGGAGTTGATCCTTACATCGCGGGTTCAAATCCCACTGTATGACGTGGAGACCGGTCCTTCGGATTAGACCTTATAAACCAAGGTCCTGTGTTGCAGTAGGTCCAGGCACGAAAAAGATCCCTCACTGCTCAATGGACGTAAGTGCCGAGTTAAGATCAAATTTTGAAGCCCTACATCGGTAAATGCATGTTGACGTCTACACGAGTGAAAAAATCCTCGAATGGGACGTTAAACAACATACAATCAATCAATCAATTTATAAATAAGGTTTGACAAGGTGAGCGTGGTTACCTATGGGCATTGTAAAGTTAAAATCAAATTCAATTAAATTCAGACAGCAAGCATTTTATGCAGAGATCTGTAATTTAAGTAACCAAGAGTTTCTTGTGGCTACCAGTTCTTTCTGGCTATGTTTTGGCTTACGTGCAAGGAGAATCGTTCATATTGAACATTATGGATTACTTTACACTTCTAACAGCAGTATTCTCACGTTTTCTCTCGGCTTTATTGGTGGTGTGCTGCTATAATTGGATGTCTCCTGGAAAATTGATAAAGTTAAGACAAAAAAATCACGAATACCATGCGCACATTTGAAGTACCGTGCATGCAAACGGTTACTAGTACTTGCTCGTCCATGATAACTGCGTGTACGAAGGCGAAATTTGGATAAAGTTGTTCAACATGACTAATCCAACTCAACTGTCAGGGGAATTTTGTATCGGAGTAGACAGGATGTCGGATTGCAGTGTAGAAAAACATCGAAACAAGTTGCTGTCCTTTAAAAAAGGACTGCAATACGTGGACCATATGCATGTGTTTCTAACCAAAATTCAATTAAGAAAATTTCTATGTGTAGTAAATATTCAAGTAGGTTTGTTCACATTTTCTACAATGATCTGCCTACTTATGACTGATTGTAGTCTCAAAGCAAAATTGTGAAATTTTATCTCCGATTAGCGACCTTTTTATATAGTGTTGTCAGTTTCAAAAATTGGGCTATTTTGATACATGTAACCAATAATGGCTGGGACCTGACACCTGTTCTGGATTTATGCAGAAGAAATCTATCAGGGGGAAAAAAAAGATCTGATGGTGTACGTGTAGCACAGCTCTGTAGCACGCAGTTTTTTTTTTATGTCGAAGCCCCCCCCCCCTCCGCCACATTTAAAACCGTTGCTATAGTCTTCTATCAAACGGTATTTGGATTGCTGAAATAAAAAAAATTATTTTGCAGCCTTGGTGCACAAAACTAATGCCGGTGAAAGCTTGTTCTATCTTTTAAAAGCTAGAACTAGTCGTTGAACGGCGTTTATCATTCAAGTTGTTAAGTTACTAAGTTGTCTATATACTGCAAGTTCTTCCTACTTTTTAAAATGCTTGTACCATAGAATGAAAGTTTAGTTTGTATATAAAAGTATATGTATGAGAGGGAAATTCGGATCCACCAATGAATATGTAAATGCGATATGCGGAATTAAAAGCGCGATTTGCCAGTGAATGGAATATTCTAATCCGAATAGGGCGAATTATTCTACGGGCAAGTTACCTAAGCTGCGAACTCACTCGGCACACCTCGGCCGATTCGTACCTCCCGTAGTTCACGGAATCAGCCGAGGTTTGCCGAATGCTGCGAACTCTCCGGCATTCTCGCGCATGTGTAGCCTGTTGTTTGCCCATGGCATCCGGTTTAACCTCGCTTATATATTTACTGCGTGGACCTCAGGGTCCACGCAAAAGTCATCTTCCCAAGTCAAGAGTTTCTGATCCGCTCCGCTCCACATATGTTTATGTGGAGCGGAGCGCTCCACATATGTTTTTGTGGAGCGGAGCGGATCAGAAACTCTTGACTTGGGAAGATGAAAAAAAGTAGGAGAAAGAAATTTTCCGTGGGTAAACACAGTGTGGCTGATTGCCTGGGTGTCGGATTGGACAGTTTTCACTGTATATTCACTACTTTCACAGGCAGTAACAGCATTGATTCAATAAATCCATATAATAAACACATACACAGTGTTTTAGCTCACCTTAACTCAAGTCTTCTCTTGATTACCTGTTGTACGGCGTCCGTGTCATCTTTCTAAATAATCGCTAGTCCGATAGATTAACTTTATATAATTTCGTCATCTTAAAGTTTAGCTCTGGAACCACTCAATCAATTTCAAGCAATTTTAATGTATGAGGAACAAAATGTTTGAAATTTGTGGTCCCTGTCTGCCTGAGAGCTACGGATGATCATCTCAAAATCTTCTTTACCCCTTGTTAAGTAGTCAAACTGTTGCCATGATTATAATAAGCAATGAACCTTATTACAAAATTGTGAAATCCTTTAAAGCATGGTCTATTGGTTCAGGCTTCAGAACTGGGTTCTGAAAATACAAATTACCCTCTACACTTGGTTAATGTTGGTCATACATTGAAGTAAATATATGAAAATCTTCTTACACAGTTACTTTAAAACTTAACATATCAGGCATCTTTTTCGCGCGATTTAGAACATCTAATCATCTACGAAAACCACAGGCACTTGGGGTATGGACCCCCCCCCCCCTTTCCGTTTTTTTTTCTTTTTAGATCTGGGATCGAGTCACCTTTTTCCTATTTTTGTATTCTAATATACACTATATATTATCAATAATGTAATGCTTTTGTCTCTATAAGCTGTTTTTAAAAATATCGTTTTCGAATGATACATAAAAAGATATGTATCAGTCACAGGCCTTTGGATCGCTTTAAAAAAATTGTGTGTGTGTAAAAAAAAATAAAGGTACTGAACTCTTACACTGGGTATCTAATTTCGCTAATAAAATATTTTTTATTCTAATGCTCTAAAATTCTACTTTCTATTTAAATTTATTCATAGATAAATATTCTTCAATTCTACCAAAGTTCATTCCGAAATTCCATATATTTCTTGAGATATTCTGAAATCAATTTCAAAAATGACCTACTTTCTTTTACTCGACATTAGCTTGGGCCCCTTGTCATTCACATGTAAACAGACGGTGTTTGAAGTGCGGCGAAGAGTTGCATAGTATTTGCAAAATCTTTCAACAATTTAAAGTTAATTTCTTACTCCAAAGTGTAACGTTAAGTCCGTAATAATATTCCTTTCGCGAAAAATTAATTTGAAAACGTCTACATCAACAACTACCGCCATGTTGATTATGAATGTAAACAAGTAGAGCTTTTTAAAAAAGCTTACCGTCTTTAGCAAAAACCTTAAACAGTAAACTAATCTACATCTTTCAAGTCGTACATTAATTCTTTTGAATTTCTTGATTTCGTATTTCTACAATTTTACCGGTATTAGCCCTACCGCGGTTGTCGCTCGGTCATCTCCGTAAACTGATTGAGACCTTCGGCAAACCCCGGCCAATTCCGTTAAATGTTACCTTCTTCAAACAAATAAGGGGAAAAGAATAAATGCAAATTGTAAAGCCAGCAATCCATAAAAATCAAATCTTATTTGCAACATGATGAAAATAAAGAGACCTGTTTAGTTATTGCTATCAAAAATATTGTTATTTAGAATTAATTACTGCTGATTTTGTTGTTCGTTTTGTCATTTTTTTAAGATTGGAAATATTGAAAAATTGTTAAGTCGTACGGAAATTAGACCATCAGAAAGTTATCTCCCTTTCCTTGAACAGCATTTCAACCAATGAAATAATTGAAAATTTTCTCATTCATGCAATTTCTACCAATCACAGAAGAAAGGAAGTGCATAGTCCGAAGACTGTAAAAAACTTCAACTATATAATACCGTCTTCCAAGGAAGACGGTAATGAAGCCATGGTAAAACGATTTTTTCCCGGAACGCATTATATATCTTTCGATTTTCAAAAGAATTAGACTGCTCAAATGTTGTTAATGACTTAGTTACACCATATGATCAAATTAAAGAAAAATCTTGTAAAGCTTGAATGCAGATGAGCAAATATTCACTGAGTTTATAATAAATTCCGGGGAAAATTTGTCCCGTCGTCCCCGCTTTACAATTAGTGAAGGCCCAAGCTAATGTCGAGTAAAAAAATTATTGTCAATTTGGGAATTGATTTCAGAATATCTCGAGAAGTATAAGGATTTACGGAATGAACTTTGGTATTAATGAAGATTGTTTATATTTGAATAGATATGGAAAGAAAGTAAAATTGTGAAGAATTTGATTTAAAAGAATTTTATTGGCGGATGTAGGTACCCCATGAAAAGAGTTCCATACCTTTATTTTTTTTTTCAACACCTCAATTTTTTTTTCTAAGCGATCTAAAGGCCTGTGGTATCAGTCGAAAACGATATTTTTAATATAATAGGAAAAAGGTGACTCGACCCCAGATCTAATAAGAAAAAAAATGGAAAGGGGGGGGGTCCATACCCCAAGTGCCTGTGGGGACCATATGATGGAGTTAATTAACTGGACATAGGTAAAACTTCTATTACATGTACAAGGTTCAAAATCTTAATTGACTTCTAAACTTCTAGAAGAAAAGCTGTATGAATATGCTGAATAAAGAGAGTAGTTCAAGGTTGACCTAAAGTGACCATGGTCCGAGAAATTCGTCATACACAGGTGACCATCAAGGCCAATGGGCCTTTTGCTAAGATTTCATCATAAAACTTCGGAAATTCATATTTATTCTACTTCCTACCAGATGTTACCAAGTACTGAAGAATTATTAATTGTTCAATGAAATTTCGATCGAGAAAGTGTAAGAAAACCAGGGTTTATAGATACGTCCATAATTTAGATTGGGAAATATTTTTTTTCTCTGATTTATATGGAAAGTTGTAACTATTTTTGTCATTGACGGAAATATCTAATAACATTTATTCAATGCCCTTTTTGCGTGGTATTCTGGGGTCCTAATTATAAGATATAAATGGTGACTATCATCACGACTTTATATTAGAAGAAAAGGCTCTACATTGCACAAGCTTGCATTAAAATTATTCATTTAGGAAAGCATATGCACTTTCTATTTTCCCCTACATATAATGCTCCACCCCCTCTTACCAGAGAGCTGTTTAAAAGTGGTAGATTAAACAACTTAAGATAAGGTTCACAAGTAGAGTCAACAAGTTGACCAATTTGGAGGAGGCAAATATTGACAGAACCAGGACAGGGGCTTTTTACAATGAAAACTTTAACGGTGGTCTCGGACTTATATAAGATTGTTGCCATTTTCCTTTCATTTTGTCTTGTAACAAATAAGAATTGTGTTAGCTTTGATTTGGCCTTTATGTTGCTTGTAGCTCCTCTAAAATTATTTTACTGTACATCAAGATGACGGAAATTAATTTTCTCACAGTCTGGCATGTTGTCGCATTTTTGTTCGTTTACTGATTGTAATTGTTTCGTTGTGGCTTTGATGGGTGGGTGGGGTGGGGTGGGGGCAATAGGAATTATTTGACTGTACAGATTTGACGTTTATAATCACCCTCAGGGGGGGGGGGGGCATTCGACTCCAATTGATGTTTTTTTATTCAATGTTTAAAACTTGTTTCCGGTTTTGTGTCCGATTGAAATATGGTTTCTAAAAAGTTAATAAGTAGATTGTTAATTTCAAAATAGGAATACCCTCCGCTCAAATTGACATTTCTTTTTAAATGTAAAATTGTTTATGACAATTAATTGCATGTCATCTATACAAATTTAAATTGAAAAATTCAAAAATATATTGAAGGGACATGATAAAAAAACCTATCTTACTTCCTTTTAGAAGAAAATATATTTTTTCTCGGAAAAGCTAGATTTATAATTGTAAGGAAACTCTGTAATTTCCAGAACACTAAACGAACTATTGCTGTTTATGTTGAAAATTTGTACATGTATTATCTTGAAGTGAAATGAGTCGGGTTTCAATACTTTTAACCTATAATTCTAAGTCAAAATTTTAGACTGGAATAACTTTTCAAATATTTTTTAAAGCACTTACAGCGATGAGTAGTGTAAAAAAAAAAATCATCGAAGCAAAGGCAAGACCTTACATATTAATTATAATGTTTCACACACACCTCTTCTACTGTTAGTGATCGTTCTTGTTGTAGTGTAAAAAGATTCAATACTTTCTTTTCATCTTACCCCCCTTCTCTTTTCTTTCTTTCCAATAGAATCGGAACTTCTCGGATGTTTCCTACATATTATATGCGTAGAGGGTGTGGGTTGCATCAGCCAATCAGAATTCTACGTATTTATATATACCTTTTTTCTGTTGAAGGTCAAAATACTGTTGAAACACGAAGAGAAGAAGAGCGTCTATTTGTCACACAGCAAAAATCACGCACAGAAAACATGACTGATGTGAGTATATAATTTGATTTCTCTCTATACTTTCATTTTATGTTTCATCAGTTCATTGAGGGATGTGCACGTTGTTGTTAAAACATACATCGTGAGTTTGAAGTGCTCGTGTATCAATGGAAGATTGTTGTGTGTACACTTAACACGTGGTCAATCATGTTTTATGTTGAATGATTTGATCTGATCGTTTTATGGATCAGTGATTGTGATTTTTAGTATAAATACGGGGAATTCTTTGTAATCCGTCTTATGTAATCGACAAGTATCTAGAGGAAAATATTATAAATAATCAATAAATGATTCAGAATTTGGTATTCTGAAGAAGAAGTGTGTTAAAAATAAAATGCTTTTATCATAGTAAAACAGTGTAGTATTGGTGGGACCAAAAAAAAAATGTATTTATACAGTGCATGTTTTAAACACCAGGGAAATGACATGTCAGCTCATTTTAGGCCTTAATTTATATTAGCTGGAAAATTGTTTTCATTTAAGTGTCATTACTTCGTTTTTTTTATTTATTCATAAAAACACAATGTAGATTGCATCATAAGATAGAGGTTGTCATTAGAGCAGTGCATTCTGATACACATTTATGTTTAAAATATTTAAAATATTTTCTTCATTCACCTTATGTGTGAATTAAAGTCGTTAATATTTTAGTCGGTCACTGGAATAAGATTAATCTCCTGTGTAAATATTCAGGCCATGGTGTCAATGTTATAATAATGGCATTAACAGGTTTTAAAGAATGAATTCTGAACCCAGGTGTAATTCAAAATCATGCAACTTCTGTTTTTGAGGCAGTAATGGCATGGATTTTTAAAAAAAAATTCCTTTTGTCCATTTGACTAGGAATATTTCAGATATTAGACTATTGTTTAAATAAATTTAAAGTTTGAATTCACTCAAGTAATAAAATTTCATGATAAATAAAAAATGTAGCCCATGTGTATCAGAAATCATGACTGGGAAACTGTTGGATTGAAAGCTAGCTAGATCAAAAACCAGCTGTACCGATGCATTGCTTGAAGTTCATTGAAAAGCTCTGAAAACAAAAGATGGCTGCTGCTTCTAACAATCAATAATAGAAGGTTCTGATGTCAATAACCTACGCTTGTCTGAACAGCCATGCTAAATAACTAGCGTACAACTCAAAACAACAAGATGCTGGAAATATAGTTGGCATACTTTCACAGGAGAGTGGCATTCTTGTACAAGAATCTATAAGGCGACCATAATTTGATTTTTAGTTTTACGGATTTTTTTTCAAGAAAGGTCAAGTCGGAGGACGAAAAAAAAAAAAAAAAAAAAAAGACAAAAATCATTCTAGCAACGACCTTTTTCACATATAAAAAGTCACACATTTCACTGTAGTATAAAACAAAACAATAAACAACTTACAAGATATGTTTTTTTAATATTAATACACATTACTTGTATAAATGTTGTTATTTATAAAAATGACAACTTTTAATTCAAACATTGTTTAATATGAGTACCATTTAATGTTTGAAATTATATAAATTTAATTATGTTCTTCATTGTATAGTTTGCACATTCATTTGAATGTCATTTGAATAATATTCAGGGTAAATATCGAAGTTTAACTTGGCAATTAAAAGATTTAATAATATTCTGCAGATGATCTGAGTTTCAAGCTTTCAACTGATGGATGAATGGATTTTTCTCATTATAAGGAGCAAGACAACTGTTTCCTGGATTTAATAAAGATCTGAAATTGAAGGAATTGGAAGTACCTGTTAGCCAAACCTAAAACTTTATACATTTTTAAAAATTACATGCGTAATCTATTGAGAATGAATTAGATGGATTCTTAGATCCTGCATTCTTTTTTTCACTCTTAGTACATATGATATCAAAGCATTATTGTAGTCCTGTTCCAATCTGCTAATATTATATTTTGAAATTCAGAAACTTTATTACCCTGTTTAGCTACTTAAATTCAAAGAAGTCTTCTACAGGTACTGTCAAGTTGCTCTGCAGTTTCAAGGGCTTTTATATACTGGTGTTGATGTAGGATTTGCTAAGTCACTGAATCTCATAATACGCAGTGTTCCCTCTGCAGACTCTTTATTAGTTACCATGTACTTGCTTTCATTTCCTCTTTAAATTATTAATAAAGTACTATAGTTTATGTCTTTCCTGGTCACCGTATTATTTATGGAGGAATTGTTTTGTTTTAGGCGCATATAAACTTGTTTGCAGCAAAGTATCAAAAAAATTCATATCGTTATTTACCGCCCTTTTTTGCAAAATTTCCACATCTGGTATCTCTGTCTTTGATAAAAAAAAAAACACTTTTTATGAGGATAATGAGCAATTAGAACTGCAATTACATCTGGTAGCACAGTTGACACCTTGATTATTACCTGTTATCAGTGGCAATAAGCAGATTAGCTACCGGTAAACACTGCATGACAGCCATTTTTGTTTTGACTTGTCGGTATTTTACAAATCGAAGAAGGTAAAAAATCCGGATATTTTCGAAATCGGTAGAAACAGCAATTAAAAAAATAGAGAGAGACGTGCGATGGGGAGGTTTCAGAATTGGTAGACTCTCGATAAAATCAAAGTTGACAGCTCACCTTCTTCTACCATTCTGCACATGTGTGTTTTTTTTACGTTTCTGACTGATTTGCTTTTATAAAACACAGGTTTGACACGAGCGGATTGAAAAATTCCGATTTTATTTTTTTTTTGAAATGCAAATTTTTAGAGTCGGCGGATCCGTAAAACTAAAAATCAAATTATGGTCGCCTAACTGTGTTGCTATTCGTCTTTTGCCTCAGTTGTTTGTTCTCATCCTGTGAGAGCCAAGCTGAGAGGACAAGCCTGTAAAAAGCTGAACAGTATTGATTTTGTATTGACCTAGTTTCTGCAAGTGATAATAATGACTGATGATGCTAGTGTACAAGGCAAAGAAGAGGAATAGATTTTATATTCTTCTGGATGCCATATTCTAAATTAAAACAAAATATTATACTCTAATTAATTACAAGAATATTAAAGTAGGAATTTTTAATACATGTACATAATTTTCCATATGTATTAGAATAGGGATCTTTCAAGAGACTTTCATTTGACATACAATGCAAAAAGTCACACTAAGCCAAGCAAAGTGAAGCAGTGGAAAAGAAAATTGGTAAAGGTCAGTGTTAGTAAAGAAAAATGCTTGGGAGAGAAACTACACCAGGGTTATTGACAAATGAATAGAAAGCTGACAGAAATTGATTGTCCTGTCGAGCAGCTGACCAGTGTCACAGCAGTCTGGCCAGAGTAGATGGGACTTCAATGGGAGGATAACAAAGGACTAGGGTTAAAGCAGCTGGAAATTTGACTGCACTCAATACAGCTTATTTAGTCAAATTCATTTTTGTTGGTGATTACATTTCCTAAAAAAAGTTTTCATTTCCCTCCTATGTTTATAGTTTACATGATTGGGTGATGATCACTAAGTTAGCACAGAGTGATGTCATGTAGAACAATATTCATATTATTTTGTTTATCGAATTCATTTTTAAAGTATTTGAATGATGTCATTCAAAATCTGAACCAGTATTTTCAAGTAATGCCCAGTCGTAGATATGGTCAGTATGTGGTTAGGAGGGGTGGGAACAAGAGGTACTGATGATCCAAATGAAACAGGATCTATCCACAAACAAGGGGATGTAGATACAGAATGTACGTCACACAAGGAAAACAAACTCTGTCTTTGTATTGCAGATTAGTCGGAAAAATTGTATGGAAAATACACAGTGTTCCTGAATCCCATCCTCCACCGCTTCCTTATTACAGTTGTTACATATTTCCTGTGCCAGATTTACCCCAATAATCCAAAGTATTCAAGTAAACTCCCATTCACTGTATAGTATTTCTTTTACGTAATTTCCATGATAGGAAGTACATCCAGTACTTATCACTAGAGTGCATGTTATCTGTATTAGTGCACATGTTCATTCTGTCAAACAGCAATTTACATTGAGAGATGGAGAAAACCAATCAGTATAATACAGAGAGAGATTTTTCCATATTTTCCAAAAATAAAAATATTTTTCAAGAACTTTATTATTGGCAACACCACTGAAAATGTTTTAGAATTAAGAGGAAGTATGAACAAGTTGATGGCTAGCATAATAGCATTAGGAGTGGCATCTGATTAGAACTTCAAAAGAATGCATGCTCCACCACTTCTAATGAAAGAGGCATGCATGTGCTTGACACACTAAAACTGATGTTTGAAATCTTTCTCATAAATTATTTATGATGCTCTTGGAGGGTCTAGCAAATTAAAGAATAATTATATTTTTATGAGAATTTTTTTTTTTTTCATTTTGGAAAGATCTTGATTTGGTAACTAAGAGTTAAGGGGTGGTACAGAAAAAGAAAACAGGGATTGGGAAGGGGTAGGGTAATGAAGGAGAGGGATTGAGGGAGTAGGGTGAAAAGGGAGGAGATAGGGTAAAGTAGGGGAATTGAGAAGGGTAAGGTACAGAAAGGGGAAATAGGATAAAGGAGGGACTGGAATAAAGGAGGAAGAAGGATAAGAGAAAAGAGGGAGAGGGATAGGGAGGGGGTAAGATAAATAAAGGAATCCAATTTTGTACAGAAGACTGATATTAATTTTTATCATACCTCAGTGAAAGGTGAAACATGTATAGCACTTAGTGAATGTAGGCTAGATAGACATAATAAATTAGCAGTGACGGCTATACCTGCCGGGAGATAAATTATTTGGATTCATTTAGGAGACATTTGTAGGGCATGTAAGACTCCACTGGCAGTGATGGGAAGTACTCTTTTTATAGGGATGGAAATATAAAATCTAACATGGCATTCCTGAAACCAAGCTAGGACATTAAATTAAAAAAAAAGTAAACACAACTTAATGAAATACTGTCTTTTCCTGTAGAATTTGATGAAAATGATCATGATATTGTTAATAGGTACCATGCACAGGTTTATATCTACTAGGAAACGTTGAGGAATTCCCATATATGTATTACCATGTATTTATTTATAAGCAAGCAGTTGTTTGAAAAAAATACATGTATAAGCTAAAGAATTTAAATCCTATCCAAACAATTACGTCAGAAATTCCAGTAATGGAATGTGATTGTATACAAATTTGTAGCAGGATATGATATTCAAAAAAGATTTGATTTTCTAGATAAAAATGAATGTCTACAAAAAACTGTGGACTTTGAGCATGTCCGTGGTATAGGGGTATTCCTCCAGCTCTGTTTTTGAGGTAAAGTTAGTCAATGGAGCCTTAATTAATAATGACCTTATCAGTCAAGGATATCAGTCTAGCTATTCTTCAAGGTTTGATGTACGATGACAAGGCCACAAAAAAGTCAAATCGGTTGGCCAAAACTGAATGATTTTTAGAACTTTAAGAGGGACCTTTTAAGTTTTGTTTTGCTGGTATTTTTTGTAAGATAAGAGGATGCAGCTTTGATTTTCTGTAGGCATTGGAACTAATTTTTTATGTGTTAAAAGTAGTAGAAAGTAATTCTTTTATAGAGGGGAGAATATTCCAGGGCTAACCCAGCTAGTATACACTGGTAACACTGACTCTGCTCCCTTAACTTTCATAAATAGTAAAAAAAAAAAAAAATTAAAAACTTTATTTTGATGAAAAAGATGAAAAATGGGCCTTGTATACAATGATTGATGAGATTTGAGTGGGAAGGTGTGAGGTTTATTTAAGACCATTGTGTCTACAAAACAGAAAGATGGATGCTTTTTTTTAAATGGATATTGTAAGTTGTGTTAAATCCCCTCGTGATTATATCAGTAATACCCCCGTAAGGTCAATAGGGGATCAGGCTTAAAGATTAATTACCCCTAGTACTCAACACTGAATTTCTGTAACATGAACTTTGTACTACAACCCTGTATTTTAACCTAGTGTAATCATATCAGTCTACTGCTTTATTAATGAGCAATTTATTTAATTACTCCTTGAAAAGTAGGACAAATGTATGCAAGCTTTTGACATTTGTTCTGTTTATATATATGGAATTAATTACGTCACTCAAAATGAGCCTGTAGATATATACACCAACTGATAGAAACAAGCTGAGAATATAAAGTTATTGGATGCAAGGCAAGTTGCGCTTGTTTAACTTTTGGTTAATCCTTATTTACGTCAGAAAACATTTCATGCTTTTCGCAATAATGTGACGTAAACCAGCCCTCTAAGTTGTGGGAGTGTACAATCAATATATAATTGTGCAGCTATTTATAAAGAAATCTCATGCATTTTTACTACGCTACTGAATTACTTGTTATGTGTGTATTGGTGCTCAGTGATGTTTCATCAACAAACATATGAAGGGCATGCACTCTGTGACTGTTTGAATGGGTTTGGTATTAATCTGAAAAGAATTACGCACATATTAGCATGTACATGTTTTAAAACGAGTCAAACTGAAGGACATATGTACCAAATGCACCTATCATATTTTACACTTCCGTAATTGGTAATGGTGCATAAAGGGAAAAATTTGATTAATTATAAATTATTCTTCAATATTGGGTGTTAAAACACCATTTCTCTTTTTTAAAAAAAAACTTCCTTAGGGTACTCAGGATTTTATTTGATAGTGATTTAATGGGTCACTGGGACATTGTTAGAAACTTGCATAATTCAAATGGAAAGGAAACAATTCTATTGATACAGTTGATCGTATTTTTCTGTTTATACAATCTTGTTCAAACATGTTTGAAATAAATAATATTGCAATGTATTAAAAGATTGATTTCCGTGAGCTTATATTTGTCATGCCCAAGTTTGATTCTCACTTAAAACCCCATAAAATATAAAAGGAAATTCCATGAGAGATAGTATAATTCCTTTTAAGTGTCTATATGAAGGAAGAAGGAAAAAAAGAATGTCCAATCATGATTTGTTCCTCATTAAGAAGAACCTTTCTGCTTTTTTGACATGAAGTCAATATCTGATTAAAAATTGATTGATTACTTTAAAAGATTTATACCCAACATAAAAACTTTAAATTTTGCTGGAAGGTGCTGTAAAACGTTTCAATGACCCACTGTGTTGTTTGAGCATTCCAATGTAGAGGCACAGGAAAGTTCCAAACTACATGTACTGTATCCACATAGTAAAGTCACTATACATGTATTACATAAATGGACCCATCTCATCTCAGAACTTTTCTCTATATTGGTATAAGAACATAGCTATAGCCAAGCTTTGTACTAGACCCATTCCTCTCGGGGGCCTTGTTTCTATTTAAGGATCGAGAGCCACACTCTGACATTTACCCCGGTATGACCAGGGCATATTGTGATTAAAGATCTATAATCCAGGCTCCACTGAGAACAACAGTGGTCCAGTAAATCATGTCCAGTTTACGTGTACTTTTATATCAATGTATGGCGACAAAGCAGGTGTCATGACAGTTGTAAAGAAAATATAAAACAAGACTGAAGAATTATTTCCTTTTTTGGTCAGAAAAGTACACCATTAAGATGCCTAATCTTATAATAAAAAAATTATAGTACTACATGCAAATATTTTTTGGAGGCTCAACATTCCTTTATAGCATAACTTTATTGTCCTTTCAAGATGTTCAAAGTTGATACATCATCGACATAGCACTACAAAACCATGAAAGTTAAAAAAGAATTACTCTAGATACAAGCTTACAGTATTGTAAAGAAAAAGAAAGGAATGTGTTAAATAAAATGTGTTTCCTTTTGTTTTTCAGAGAGAGGTGAACTACAGTTGTTATTTGCTATGTAGTGTGTTCTTTTGTGTATTCGGTAACTCGTTCCTTTATGGTTACAACATCGGAGATGTCAACAATCCAGCTAAGGTACGTCAAATTAGCAACAGAACAAGTAGATTTCTAGTTCAATAGATCACTTATTACGTGACGCTATATTTTCGAGAGATGGGTATTTGGTATTTTCAAGCAAGACAAACATTTTCACAAAATCTGTTGTATATAATCTATACTTATACTAAAAAGATTTTGCTATCAGAATCTCTTGTGTAATTATGCCAAAATAAAGTTCTTGCTAATAAAAAGCAAATGAAGACATTGAAATATAAAAATACACTTGTAAATAAGACGTGTTCCTATTATTTCTCCACAGATCATTCAGATGTTCTATGAAGATGTCCTTACTCAGAGGGCAGGAGGGGAACCTACAGACAAACCTAAAAACCAATCTGTTAATGTGGTCGGTCTAGGAAACAGCAGTTCTAACCTGAACTCGTCTTACGTCACAACGCCTAAAAACAACACTAAAATTAGCCCTCTTGACTATGAGGCTCCTATTGAAGTGGAATGGCTCTGGTCCGTCACAGTGGCCATCTTTGTCTTGTTTGGAATGGTTGGTGCTTTTATCTCTGGAAAATGGGCTGACTACTTTGGAAGGCAAGTTGAATATTATGATAGTTTTAAAAGCTGGAAAGCTTTTGAGTTTTGAGATAGAGAGGGATCTTGCAAAGAAAAACACCCCAAAAACTTTACAATACACATGTAGTAGCTAGTAATTAAGTTTCTTTGAGAGTACTTAGAATAAAGAATTGATGGTTTTGAATTCTTTTGCTGTACACAGGAAGAGGGGTATGATCCTGATCACGTTTATCATGTTTCTGGCAGCCTTGTTTGGAGGAATCCCTAAGATAACCAGATCCTTTGAGGTCCTTATTGTCCACCGAGCCCTTGTGGGGTTGCATTGCGGTAATTTTTTTGCTGCACTTTAATCAATATCAGTACATGAATTAATATTGATGATTTGACTTTAAAATTTTGATTCGAATTTTAAATCTGGCCACTATTTTAGAATGCTTTATAGCATTTACATTGGGATTCTTGAGACTATGTTTGAAAGACAGTGTATAGAGAGCATTACTTAGACTCCTTTCTACTTGATAGGTTTGAATGTGAGTCTGGCGTCCCTGTATCTGGCTGAGATTTCCCCTAAGAAGATCCGTGGAGCCATTGGTACCTGTCATCAACTGTTTATCACTGTCGGTATCCTGTGGTCCAACATCATGGGTGTATCCAAACTGTTTGGTAAGTGTTTGGTTAGAATTCTTTATTTTACCAAATAGAAGGTATAAAAAACCTTCCCACTATAAACAGAATATGTGATTTATATGCAAGCATTCATGCACTCAGTATATAAGCTGATTCTGTGTTTTCTCTTTTGCTTTTATGCTCTCTCTCCTGTTGTGCCATCCTATACTGCGTTTCAGTTGTACTCCATTGTTTTACGACTACACATTCTATTTTACAGGTACTCATGAACTCTGGGAGTGGGTGTTCATCTTTAATGCTATCCCTGCCTTGGTCTGTCTGATTGGTCTCCCCTTCTGTCCAGAGAGCCCCCGCTACCTCCTCATCAAGAAGAACGAGGAAGAGGAGGCCAGAGATGGTGAGCCTAAGTTTATCTGAATAAAATTAAAGCTTTTAAGTGTGGAGATGTTGCTTATGGCTTCCACAGTTGTTCTGCCATTAAAATGCAACTACATGGAATATGCTACAAAAAACATGACTTTTTTGTGTGAAAATTTTGCAGAGACAAGGTAGGCTTCTCCTTTAATGTTGAGTCTCTCCTTCTGTTTGTAGGCTATTTCTTTAATGAGGATGTTTGTAGGGTTACTTTTCCTATGTGGAGGATGAGATGTTGAGTCTCTTCCTATGTTTGTAGGCTGCTCCTTTAATGTTGAGTCTCTTCCTATGTTTGTAGGCTGTTCCTTTAATGTTGAGTCTCTTCCTATCTTTGTAGGCTGTTCCTTTAATGTTGAGTCTCCTATGTTTGTAGGCTGTTCCTTTGTTTGTATCTCTTCCTATCGCCTGTGTTCTGTGTTTCTTTAGATTTCTCAGCAGTGGTCTCTTCCTATGGTATTAATGCTGTAAGTGTTCCTTTAATGTTGAGGGAGACTACTTTCTCTGGTAGCAGATATTTAGTGCTTGATAAAAACAGCTGGGTTATGGAAGAATATTTCAGGGAAGTCTATGTTAAAAATTTTGTATGTGGCTAAGATGTTCTGTCTGTTTGTAGGTAATAAGGTGTACTCTCTGTTTGTAGGTTATGCTCTATTTTGTATGTTGTTAAGACATTCTTTCTATTTGTAGGTTATGTCCTTCTCCAGCTTTATGTATAAGAACGCCGGGGTAGAGAAGAGTGTTGTGGAGTGGGTGGTGTGTCTGACCAGTCTTATTAATGTACTGACCACCATTGTAGCTGTCCCTCTGATGGAAAAATTAGGTCGACGCCCACTTCTGATTTATCCTATGTGTTGTATGGTTATCTCCTTCATAGCTCTCACAATCTTCCACAATCTACAGTATGACCAAGATCTGCAAGTAAGTCACCTGATAAGACATTTATACAAAACTGAGATACATGTAAGATGTTTATTATAAAAAATTTAAGGAGGAGGTTGCATTCAATTTATTGTGAGGAGGAATTTACACTAAGAGAAACAGTATCTCCTATGTTGCCAAAAGCATATTGTATACATGTTCAAAAATTGTTTAAATAGCTATGAACATGAATTTTAGACCCAAGTCTTTTGTTGTAAAGTAATTTATGTAAAACATCTTTACTTTGCAGGAATCTCGGGGTGTTTTTGCCATAATTGCTATTATTGCCATGCATACTTATGTCATTGGATTTGCCCTTGGACTGGGTAATTATAACATATATAGGATAAATAGACTTAAAGTACTCTGTAATTGTATCATAATTAGTAATGAGAAATTTTACCCTTTATTATTACCAAGTACAAGAGTAAGCAAAAAAGAAATTCTGCTGAAGTAATGTTTTATATGTTCATTAGTTTTAATAGTAATGGTTCTAATTCTGTATATCTATTTTGTTCATCTTAATGAGATACAAATTGTCCAATTTCTTGCAGGTCCTATTCCATTCATTGTGGTGGGAGAAATATTCCGTCAAGAGCCTAGGGCGGCTGCCATGAGTTTGTCCTTGACCTTTAACTGGGTCTGCAACTTCATCTTGAACTTAATATTTAGGTTTATGCAGGTATGTTTTCCTACCCATTTAAATATGATTGATGGAATAAAAAGGAGAAAAAAAGATTACAGAAAAATCAGAGATGTGTCTGTATTATGTAATGCTCTGGAAGTTTGAAATTTTGTGGGGATGAAATTTTGTGGTTTGGGCTTGAATACAATTTTTATGATTTAAAATATCAAGATCTTTGTATTCAGTTGTATTCTATAATTAGTTGAATTTGAAGTTCATTGATCACCTTGTTTTGTGGTGTAAGCCACACTACAAAACAAGGTGATCCCCCCCCCACAAAAAAAAGAGGGGGGGGAGGGAGAGAACGGCACAAAGATTATCACTTAAGTTCTTTAATGTTAATTTTGTTTTAATTTAAAATTGATTATCTTGTACTATTACAGAAAGCTATGTTGGGATACGTATACCTTCCATTTATTGGTATTCTGGTGGGAGCTATTCTATTCATCTTCTTCAAAGTACCGGAAACAAAGAACCGGACATTTGACGAGATAGCAGCCACAATAACCCGCGGGAGACACGCTAAGGAACCTTTTGAAGATGGAGAAGAGATGCAGAAAATGAATGAAAAATCTTAATGATAGAGAAATATAGGAATTATATGAGGGGACATATTTATTTATCTTCAAAGGGCAATTAGTAAGTTGTGACTTATTGTTAATATGTGGGTATAAAAACAGGATATATTTGTCAGTGTACCTTGATAAAGAAGTAGTCTTCATTTTTTTTTACAAAAATTGAGAAACCAGGAGAAAAGGCAACTTGAATTTCGGGTGGTGTACCTAGAAATTAAGATCATGGAAATGAACATATCAATTATAGGTACATGTAACTGCTTTATTAAAGTAGTCAAATTTACACATATAAGTTGCAAAATTTTAATGATTTTTATGATGATGCATGCTAACTTCTGCATGGAATTAGGAACAAGAGTTAACATTTGATGTTAAATTTGAACTAAGAGGTAATTTTGAAAATTTCAACAACTTACGGATAAAAGGAATACCCCTGTAAAAATTTTTAAGTTTTGTGTGTCCAAATTCTGCCCAATAGACAATGGGTGAATCTATCGTTCATAGTTTGAAGATAAAGCTTGAATAAGAATTGTAAATGTTTTGATCTCTGGAAGATTTAATATGTATAAAAGTATTTTTCTTCATTAGTCACAATGGTAGGCACTGGTAGGAGAATTTAGTTCATTATTTAGTTTCATGACAATATTTAGTTTTAGTTATTAGTCTAGTATGTATGGTTGATGTAGTGACAAGCTTGATTAGTTCGCTGTATATGGTCCGAATGCCTGTTTATTTTTTTTTGTCACTTCCAGTACTAACTTGTTCTTGAAAGTAGGTTGTGAAAAGGCATAATATCATCACTTTATCTCAACCATGTTCATCTCCATAGAAACTGTGAATGGTTAACATGAAGGTCAAGGTCTTTTGCAAGGTCAAACGTTAAAATAATTGGAATCAGTTTCAGAGTTCTGGTGTATAAGAAACCCGCTACTGAATAAGAATTTTTTGGTAGTAATGGTTTTCTTTGCATGTCAAGGTAAGATAGACTAATTATAGGAAGTGATCAGTGTAATTGTTGAACAGCTGTGTAGAGATAGAGGTCACTGTCTTTAACACAAAGTGAATGCGTCTATTACCTGCATTTAGAATTAACATGCACTGTAGTCATTATCCGTTATGTAGGGCACTGATACCACTAATGCAGTCCTGCATATGTTTTACCTCGGATAGTTTCAATGTCTTATATATATGCATGTATCTAACAGTATAGGGCTTTCTGTCAAGTTCACCAATGTTCAGTGCAGCTACATGTATTTAAGAATAATGTTGGTTGATTTTGTTTTTGCACATTTTCATCTGTACACTTTGTCTTAGATCTCAGCAAAGGAGTCGATTATATACATGCTGGGAACTTGTGAACCAAGAATGAGTGCATCCATAACATTACTACAAATTAAACACATTTTGCTTCATTTGTGCTACCGAAAAAAAAACTAATGATAGCCATGCAGTCAGTTCAGAATTTGAAAGTCTAAAAAATGGAAGTCCAAAAAAAGTTTGAGCGTGAAATGATTTTCTCATTTCCAACTTTGTTATTTGATCTGTGTGTACTACATTACCGGTACTTTTTATTATTTGCTAGATAACTATGAGTGAAAGCTCTTTTGTTTTTAGCTCACCTGAGCCGAAGGCTCAAGCTTTTCTGATTACATTTTGTCCGTCGTCCGTCCGTCTGTCCGTCTGTCTGTCTGTCCGTCTGTAAACTTTTCACATTTTCGACTTCTTCTCAAGAACCACTGGGCCAATTTTGACCAAACTTGGTACAAAGCATCCTTGGGTGATGGGGAATCTAAATTGTAACAAGAGGCCCAGGGGCCTTATAGGTCACCTGAGCATTATGCAACAACTTTCCAGTAACAGTGTATTGAATTTGATTCATGTTTTAAGCCAGATGCTATATGGCATTCACAATTTTGAAAGAGGCACCATTGATCATCATAACAATACACTTAACAGTTGCTTAGCTTGGTAACTGAATACCCATACGCAGGGTAGGGGAACAAAAATGCACTCCAATTAATCATCAATAATATTCAGCAGTAATCAGTAGTGCCTCTAACAAGGTGACATAAACCCCTGACCCTAGGTCCAAACATTGCACAAAATTTTAAAAGGCACCCTTAAAACTACCTATCAAAAAAATAAATAAATGTTTTATAATTCAAAGGAGTAGATTTCAAACAATAAATTCATTTTCAGTATATAAGCAGAGCCCCCCCCCCCCCCCCCAACCCCTGACCCTGGGGCCTTAAAATTCACAATTCTGTAAAATTACAGCCCTTGCTCATCATAAGTATATAGGTAGTTCATCTACTTCATACCCAGAGACAGAGAAGAAAATTTTCAAAGATTTAATGAATTTTCACTATATAATCAATAAAACACCAGAACCCTTGATCCTAGGACCATAAAATTCACAATTTTTGTTGAGGCACTCTTGCTTATCACAACTATGCACTTAGTTAGTTTATTTGATACCAAGGAGCAGAGAAGAAGATTTTCAAAGAATTCATGTATTTTCACTATATAATCAATAGAGCCCCCCCTCCCCAACACCAGAACCCTTGACCCTGGGGCCATAAAATTCACAATTTTGGTAGAGGCACTCTTGCTTGTTATAACTATGCACTTAGTTAGTTTATTTTATACCTAGGAGCAGAGAAGAAGATTTTCAAAGAATTCATGTATTTTCACTATATAATCAATAGAGCCCCCCCCCCCCCCCCCCAACACCAGAACCCTTGACCCTGGGGCCATAAAATTCACAATTTTGGTAGAGGCACTCTTGCTCATCATAACTATGCACTTAGTTAGTTTATTTGATACCAAGGAGCAGAGAAGATTTTCAAAGAATTCATGTATTTTCACTATATAATCAATAGAGCCCCCCCCCTCCCCAGCACCAGAACCCTTGACCCTGGGGCCATAAAATTCACAATTTTGGTAGAGGCACTCTTGTTTATCATAACTATGCACTTAGTTAGTTTATTTTATACCTAGGAGCAGAGAAGAAGATTTTCAAAGAATTCATGTATTTTCACTATATAATCAATAGAGCCCCCCCCCCCCCAACACCAGAACCCTTGACCCTGGGGCCATAAAATTCACAATTTTGGTAAAGGCACTCTTGCTCATCATAACTATGCACTTAGTTAGTTTATTTAATACCTAGGAGCAGAGAAGAAGATTTTCAAAGAATTCATGTATTTTCACTATATAATCAATAGAGCCCCCCCCCCCCCCCCCCCCCCCCCAACACCAGAACCCTTGACCCTGGGGCCATAAAATTCACAATTTTAGTAGAGGCACTCTTGCTCATCATAACTATGCACTTAGTTAGTTTATTTGATACCAAGGAGCAGAGAAGATTTTCAAAGAATTCATGTATTTTCACTATATAATCAATAGAGCCCCCCCTCCCCAACACCAGAACCCTTGACCCTGGGGCCATAAAAGTCACAATTTTGGTAGAGGCACTCTTGCTTATCATAACTATGCAGTTAGTTAGTTTATTTTATACCTAGGAGCAGAGAAGAAGATTTTCAAAGAATTCATGTATTTTCACTATATAATCAATATTGACCCTGGGGCCATAAAATTCACAATTTTGGTAAAGGCACTCTTGCTCATCATAACTATGCACTTAGTTAGTTTATTTTATACCTAGGAGCAGAGAAGAAGATTTTCAAAGAATTCATGTATTTTCACTATATAATCAATAGAGCCCCCCCCCCCCAACACCAGAACCCTTGACCCTGGGGCCATAAAATTCACAATTTTGGTAGAGGCACTCTTGCTTATCATAACTATGTACTTAGTTGGTTTATCTAATACCCAGGAGCAGAGAAGAAGATTTTCAAAGAAATAATGCATTTTCACTGTATACTTATTTAGCCCCACTGTAGCACTAGAACCCCTGACCCCAGGGCCATGAATTTCACAATTTTGGTAGAGGACTCAATGCTGATTACAATCATGCAAACAGTTTGACTGCTTGATGTCCAGGAGTAAAGAAGAAGATTTTTAAAGATTGCATTAATTTTAGTGGTTTTGGCCCCACCCCTCAAGGGGGGCAGGGATCATGAAATTCACAATTTTTGTTCCCCTTCACCCATAGATGCTTTGTGCCAAATTTGGTTGAAATTGGTTCAGTGGTTGCAGAGAAGAAGCTGAAAATGTTCAAAAGTTTACAACGGTCAAACGATGTACGACGTACGACGAACGACGACATCCCGGATAGCAATAGGTCACCTGAGTTTACTCAGGTGACCTAAAAATAACACATATCCCCTCGCAAGGGGAGATAATCAAGAAAAGACAAAAATAGGGTTGGGTCATTAAAAAATCTTCTTCTCAAGAACCACTGGGCCAGTAAAGCTGAAACTTATATGAAAGGATCCTGGGTGTAGTGTAGATTCTAAATTGTTCAAATCATGACCCCCGGGGGAAGGGCAGCCACAATGGGGAATCAAAGTTTTACATAGAAATATATAGGAAAAATCTTTGAAAATCTTCTTCTCAACACAACTGGGCCAGAAAAGTGAAACTTATGTGGAAGCATCCTGGTATAGTGTAGATTCTAAATTGTTCACATCATGACCCCCGGGGGAAGGGCTGGGCCACAATGGGGAATCAAAGTTTTACATAGAAATATTTAGGAAAAATCTTTGAAAATCTTCTTCTAAGAACCACTGGGCCAGAAAAGCTGAAACTTATTTGAAAGCATTCTGGTATAATGTAGATTTTAAATTGTTCAAATCATGACCCCCGGGGGATACATGGGGAATCAAAGTTTTACATAGAAATATATAGGAAAAATCTTTCAAAATCTTCTTTTAAGCACCACTGGGCCAGAAAAGTTGAAACTTATGTGGAAGCATCCTGGTATAGTGTAGATTCTAAGTTGTGCCATCATGTTCCCCGGGGGAAGGGCAGGGCCACAATGTAAAGTTTTACATAGAAATATATAGGAAAAATCTTTGAAAATCTTCTTTTCAAGAACCACTGGGCCAGAAAAGCTGAAACTTTTGTGGAAGCATTCTGGTATAATGTAGATTCTAAATTGTTCAAATAATGACCCCCAGGGGAAGGGCGGGGCCACAATGGGGAATCAAAGTTTTATATAGAAATATATAGGAAAAATCTTTGAAAATCTTCTTCTCAAGAACCACTGGGCCAGAAAAGCTGAAACTTATGTGGAAGCATCCTGGTATAATGTAGATTCTAAATTGTTCAAATAATGACCCCCGGGGAACACATTGGGGAATCAAAGTTTTATATAGAAATATATAGGAAAAATCTTTGAAAATCTTCTTCTTAAGAACCACTTGGCCAGAAAAAGTGAAACTTATGTGGAAGCATTCTGGGGTAGTGTAAATTCTAAATTGTAGGAATCATGACCCCCGGGGGAAGGGCGGGGCCATTATCATAGAAATATATAGGAAAAATCTTTGAAAATCTTCTTTCAGGAACCACTGGGCCAAAAAGGCTGAAACATATGTGTGTAGGATACATTAGTGTAGATTTCAAAATGTCTAAATTATGATCAGTGGGGTTGGGGATGCATTATGATAACAAGGGGGAAATCTGGTGAACAGAATGAAAGCTCTTTGTGTGGGCCTTTGTTTGATTCAGTATCAATCAGTTTAATGAAATTTCAAAATTTATTTTTACTTTACAGTTTATTATTAAGTTGGTGCACTTGCCTGTACAGTCTAGATACCGGTAGTTAATTCATTACAAGTGCTTTATAGGCTATTTTGTTACATTAATTTTTATTTCATTTTTATCACTTGTCTTTTGAGTATGAACTCTTTTCAATAGTGCTTGTTAACTATATTTAGTTTTTGTTTTATCTTTTTCTATTATTATATAAGTGTTTTTTCTTGTTATTTATTTCTTCTTTACACTGGTACATTTTGTATTAAGCATAGTGCTTTGAAACGAAGTGATCATGGAAATATTTGTAAGATTATAGACATTCTCAAAATGTTTTCTGTTGAAAATTATGAGAGCTTTTATCATTCTTTATACAGAGAAATATATTTGCTTTGTATTTCATTTACTTATAGTGCTATTTAAATTTTGTTGAAATTTTGGGAAAAAATTAGACTAAATAGTAGATAAAATTAAATTTCAAGATATACTTGATATAATATGTGGTGAACAAAACACTGTAGATTTAGGGAATTATTTCTAGTTTGAATATCAAAAGGTTTGAATCAAATGGAGCCAGTATTAGTAAAACCCTCCCATTTCCATCACCCCTCAGGTTTACATGTACCGGTATATTAACTGCCAGTCCTCTTCTAGAATTTATGTCTATAAATAAATTTACATATATATTTTAATACTTGCTATGTTGTTGCTATTAAAGTGTTTTATGTTGTGTGCAACATCTTGATCTGTTGAATTTTTAAATATAATGAGAGAGACACTTCATCTTTAATTAAAATTCTTGTAAACATTTCAGTATAAATTTGTTATTAAATTCTTATATTTGTACATATACATGTACATTAAATTGTTAGTGGATATATGTACATGTAACTATTGTGCTACATTGACATTTTGGTGAATCAGAGTTCCAAAATTTTCTTCAGAAACTAATAATTACTACAGACTGTGTCCATATAAATGTATAGAATACATATTATATCTGCAACACCAGAGACAGGGGGCTTAATCTTGTCAGTGCTACTGTAACAACTAATATTAGGCCAAGGTCACAAATTAGAGGTCAAAGAGCAGATATAAATTGCTACCATAGGAGTTTGATATTGACAGATGCACTGTTAGCTTTGATGTGTCAAACTGGATAAATGATGTAGTCAATTCTTGTTCAGTGGTATGTAAAGAAGTCAAGAATGAATGAAGCTTATTTTTTTAAAGCATGAAATTTTAAATTCTGATGAATCTACTGGTACTGTATGTCATGAGTGATTGCTTTGTAAATAAATCCTCATTTCATTGAGGTTACCCCCTCCTTCAAAATGTGAAATTTTTATCTCTTTGATGTGTTGAAACCTTTGCTTATTGCCCGAAATATTTCAATTTAATTCAGTGAAGTCAAAATTAAAATTTTCATGAACAATTTTCACAATGTGTATTCTTTAACTTAAATGTGTGAAAGTTTTATCCCAAAAAAAGCATTTTTATGTATATTTGAAATTAGCTAATTTATGGAGCTTTGTAGAACCTTGCACATTGAGAGGCATATAATGAAAATTGTTGCATGAAAAGATTTAATTTTCAAGCTTCATTTAAAGACTATTTGAATTAAATTATAAATTTCCTGGCTGAGGGTCGGAGTCCCTTAATATTTCAGGGTGAAGTCATTGATTACATTGTATAACTTAAATGTTTGGGTATGTATATTTGGCTTTATACTGTAGTGCAACAATAAAATCTATAAAATACTGCCGTTTTATTTTTTCTGGATCATGAAACTGCACAAGAAAAATGTCTCATTCACATTGATATTTTTATATGAGCAAATTTTTATTCTGTGCTGGAAACAGTAATTCCTCAAACCCTTTTCCATTACTTGTACCTGGAAATTTTCACTTGAACAAGAGATGTTTGTAATACACTTGTGCCCCCCTCACCGAAATGATTTGAATTTTTCTTAGTCCAATGGGCATAACCATATCCAAAATGGCTCGATCCCAAAACAGAACTTGACCTAGATATTCTTACGATAGATCTATATACCAGATTTCATTTCATTATCGATATTCTTATTATAATTCTGTATACAAAATTTCACTTCAATAGAAGCAACCTCTGCAAAGAAAATGAACAGAAACTGCAAATAATTAGAATTTTTTAAAGTCCAAGGGGCATAACTCTGTCCAAAATGACCCGATCGTACCCAGAACAGAACTTGACGTAGATATTTTTATAGAACCATTTCCAGGATGAGGTTAGTTTGGACTTTCAGTAGGGTAGGGCATTCTCGACGTTATATAATTTACACAGCTTTCCTTCACTGTTGAAATATACGACATTGGATAAAACTTTGGGCAAATGCCAATTAGTGTATCAAATAACCAATAACGTTGTCTCGTCCGGCAAAGAGGTGGAGCTTAAATCGTCTTATCACTGTCAACAATTTAAAGTTCCTGTTATTAATTTCTTAACTAACGAGAATCTTTTCGCCATTTGACACACGCTAATTATGTAGCGCCGCCAATGCCTTGCCTTACTGAAAGTCGAAACTAAGCTAGAAATGGTTCTAATAAATCTGTTTACCAAATTTCATTTCAATATAAGCAACCTCGGCAAAGAAAATGAAAAAAAACTGATGGTGGACCGACAAACAGACCTGATTTACATCAACTGTATCATAAAGCAAGAAATTATGGTCTTTGGTAAACAGTCTAGAAGTACCAAACAGACAAGGTTACCAAAGGAGCCAAGTTGAAAGAAATACATTAAAATAACTTTACACAGATCACACACATAAACACATGCACTATATCCATCCTTTGCATATTCTTTTTTAATGCAATCAATGTATTGTGGTAGAAAGAGGAAAGTGAATACAGACAGCAAAGCTGAAAGGAAAGAATTGTCCCCTACATGTGTGTAATTGAAATACATCAAAATAGAAGAGACACTAAATAACTGCAGGCCTGCAAGTGTATTTGTTCTCTAACTGTCAAACAACCAAATTCTTGTTGACTTCTATCACACCAGCAACAAAGACAACACAAGAAAATGTTTACATTTTGTATCACATGTATTAATTCAGTCACCTGACTGGTAAAAAAAAAAAAGAGAATGTCAATACATTCAGGCTTGCATCTACTACTGGATCATGTTAAAATTATCACAGACAGTGTAAAGCCATCCCTGGACATTCTGACAGATAGTAACAGAGCTCCTTAAATGCACCAATGTCCAATCAATGTTTTTTTTTATCTTGATCTGGATACTTGTGAAGCTGTCAGATTTATAAAGTTTCCACACAGAGGCAGTAATAAATAACAAGACTAGCTGTAGACTGTCATCAGACTCCGTTTTCTGCCAGTTCTTTCTCCACGATGTTGCGGTACTCATCGAATCCTCCGTCCAGTGATTTCACATTACCATCCTTCACTACCCAGAGTTCCTTACAGATCATCCGAATCAATCGCTCATCGTGGGAAACCAGCACAACCCCTCCCTGTTTAGAAAATAAACATTATTATCTGGACATAAGATGACAATCGTCTTCATCAAATTCGATAATATATAATTTAGAAAAATAACTTCTTGATTAAGCCTTTTATATAATTATACATAACTATACCAATACTTAAAATACTATTTATAATTTTCATGATAGAAACACAAAATGAACTTTCACTGAAAGATGTTTACCTGGAATTTTTGTATAGCTTCTCCCAATGCTTCTATAGACTCCATGTCCAGGTGATTTGTAGGTTCATCAAGAATGAGGAAATTAGGACTGAAATTATCATAGAAAAGATTTAAATAAAGTTACAGGAGCTACCAAGATAATAAGTTATCATTTATGTATGATTTATTAAAAATTTTATCCAAGTTTTACAACAATAGATTTTTGTGCTCATTTTTAGTGCAAAAAAAAAAATCTGCATTTTTGATGTTTTACAGACTGTGAAAAGATCATTTTTTACAAGTTTAAATTTCATTGATTTTGTCATATGCAGAGACCCAAGAATTTTCCTCTGTAAAATATAAAATTTCATATATATTTACTCAGCACTTTTTAAATCAACTCCCCACAAACCAACCCTTAAAAATTTCATTCCACATAATTATGTGAATTTACAGTACAATAAACTAGTATTTATTTCTTTACAATCTTCATTAATATTGTGTATTCTTACTTCAACATGTCAATCACAGCGAAGGCCACTCGACTTTTTTGGCCCCCAGACAAACTGGACACGGGGCGTGTGGCTAATTCCCCAGATACACCAAAAGCTCCTAATCTGTTTCTGTACATCTCTGTGGGTTTCCCTGTAATAAGCAATTACAGTACAATCATGTATTTTCAAACATGTATCTATAAAAAAATGAACAGGGAAAAAATCCCCCAAAATCGGTTCAATTTGATACAAGTATTTAGAAAATTTGACTATACCCATTTCAGAGCATGTTTGCCTTGATTGAGATACTGTAAAACGAGAAAATTTGGCGCATACGTATTTTAGCGCAAACGCAAGTGGGAATGCATTGGCGCAAATAAATTTTAGCGCCTGCACTTGTCAGTAAAATAAATAAATGTGATACTGCAGTATTTTGTTTTTTTCTCATCCACACCCGTATTTGACTTTTTGGTTAGTCAAGCACGGAAACACATTAGTACACCCGTATATCAGTAAACATCCGTTAACTTTACCGCGGTACGTGTTGCTACCATATGGACGTGGCACAATGTTAAATATTAATGTTATTTCTATTTTCTATTAAAAAAATTGTAATATTTACTCATTAAAATCATATTAAAACAATGCATGCATCGACAGAAAATTACTTCGATAAAACGGCAATCCTAATCAGGTATTGTCTGCAAGCTCGATCGTCATGCTTGATTACATTGTTTACCTCGAGGCGATAGATGATTGACACGCCGAGAAGCCAAACTTTGAAGGTGCCAATGATAATAATTGGGTAACAACTACTGGGGTAACAATAGTTTAATTAAATTAAAATTTGGTAGAACTTTCTGTCTTCCGAACCTGTGTATATAAAATCCAATGACCCTTCGACATTACGTAATCGCGCGTCCCTGTTTACATGTACTTATGTAAAAGCTTTGAACACACATAAAAAATGATATTTAGAGATCCTTTAGCGCACAATAAATTTTAGAGCTCAGGGGCTCTTGCGCCAAAGGCGCTAAAATTAGTAGTGCACTAAATATTCTCGTTTTATAGTATCTAATCATTCACCTGAAAAGTTATCACCTTGTTCCAGAAATTTATAGATTTATACTAATATTCACTTGAATGGCCTTAGTTTTGACTTGCCTTGCTATCATTCAGCCATCAGGCCCTGGTGCCAAAAAATTCGGATGCATGAGCTCGTTTCTGATCTTAGTCTCACTTTTCTACTGCTAATTTTTTATTCCTTTTGTAAAAGTGAGACTGGGATCAATAGTAACCTTGTCTAAGTTTTATGGCCCCAGATCCTG
This sequence comes from Saccostrea cuccullata, assembly GCF_032062105.1. Lineage (NCBI taxonomy): Eukaryota > Metazoa > Mollusca > Bivalvia > Ostreida > Ostreidae > Saccostrea > Saccostrea cuccullata. The sequence goes on along the minus strand of NW_026920935.1, from coordinate 883,499 downwards.
TTCAGTTGATTGACCTGAGTTAGGACTTATCTGGATATCATACAGCCATCAGTTCTAATGATTGACCTGAGTTAGACTTGCCTATATATCGTTCAGCCATCAGTTCTATTGAGTTAAGACTTACCTGGATATCGTTCAGCCATCAGTTCTATTGATGTCAGACTCATGTCCAGTTGGTCCACATGGTGCTGACTGAAGTAGCCTATACACAGATTTCTGTTGGCCTTCCTCCAGCCCTTCACTGGATCCAGCTCTCCCAAAAGGATCTTCAACAATGTTGTTTTACCTGCTCCATTTTCTCCAACCTGGTAAATCATGTAAATCTATCTTATAGAGGCTTCTTCAGTTATTATCATGGGACATGTTTCTATATTTCTGTTTATCAAAATATGCAAATTACTTTATCTCCAGATTTTTTGCCAATCACTGACAGCTATTCATGATAAGCTTGCATGAATCAGGACTTGTACCGTGTGAATCATTTTAATTTGTGGTTGTCAACTTTGTGAGCATGCAAAATGTTTTAGGCTCAATGAGGCAAAATTTTGTCTGTAATTTGTATACACACGAGTCAAATAAACTAAGAAATGAACAGCTATTGGGAAGAAAACAAGAGGGTAAGAATGACCCCCAAAATCCCAAACACTGATTCCCAATAAACAATGATGATTCCACAGTTCATTACCATTGAAAGAATGGAGGCGTACAAGGCGAGGACAATACCCAGCTATGAGAAATTCTAAAAGTTATATTTTTAAAATTATATGGTTTATACCATCTTTTACACATTTAATTCTGTACTTCATCGTTTTAATATTTTACTAATAATTTATTTTTCACTCATGTTTTTATTATATGTGAAAACAAAAAAAAGAAAAAGCTTCATGTATGATTCGAACTCTCTCCATATAGCAGGCTTTGGTCCAAGACCGACCACTTTAACCACTACACTACGAAGTATATGCATAAGCGACATCTGTCAGTGTGATTTAAATGAACGGGTTTGTTGAAGCGTACATTTTTCAGAAATTTTCGATTTTCATATAGAATGGGTTCAGATTTCATTTTTTGGACAAATGAAATAGATTTCACATTTACGTTGCCATCATTTAAGCATTAACGAAGAATGGAGACTTGACCCATTCATGTTCAAAATTCATTTTTTATAGCTCTAGTAAACCCATTTTCCACTAAATATGCTTAACTGTCAACTTTGAAATAAAGATTATCAAATGATAAGTCGTTCAGTAAAATAAAATAATAAAATGTTTTGAAGATGACATTACTGAGAATATGATTTTAGAAAATATAACTTTTCTGTGAATTTTGAAAACTGAGAAACATTTTGTCTCAAAGCGGGGGATTATCCATGCCTTATACACCCTCTTTCTTTAATGTTAAGAATACTGACATTTTACCAGTCAAAATGAATTATGTTCCTGGGTACAAATAATTATAATTTTTTTTTTCTTCAGAAAACAAAGTCTCACTAATAAAAATATTTCTGTATTCATAAATAAGTATAATCTTGCAAAGTAAAAGTGGTCTCAGTTGGGAAATACAACTGTGTTTTACTTACAATACAGATTCTGGAGTCTGACTGTGTGTTGAGGTTGAGATTTTTAAATATAGGACAGTCCTTTGTGTAGTAAAAATCTAACTCATCCAGTTGTAACACTGTGTGTTTCAGGTGCTCACAATCTGTGAATCTGAAAAGAAATAATAGTGTTTATCAAGGAATTTTCAAAAGTCATAATATTTTTAAGTTAAAAAAATACCAGGAAAACTTGGAACTTACAAAAGATTTCAAAAAATTATGTAATCAATAGTTATAGAATACTGACTTACTTGAGTATATACATGTATATCTATTATTTATGATGACTTTTATTCATGACTTTTTTGTCAATTTAAATTCCATCCACAATAAGTATTTTTCATGAATACATGTACATAATTAAAAAATTGTGGTTAGCAATATGAATTATTTGGAAGTAAAAGAATGAAGCAACATCTGCAGATATTTGTTGAATGCAAATAAAAGTTAAGTTTACTACAGTACATTTATGTTTTATCTACCAAGACTTACTTCAGTGTTGCTTTACTTTCCTTCTCTACAGGTTTTAATTCAGGTCTAAAAATAAAATATGTATCTTCATATAAGTTGATGGATTAAAAGAAAAGGTTTTATCAAAACATTTAATAAGTTACAATCAGAGGTGCGAAGGTAAATAATAATCTTTTGCTGAATGTGCAATACATACTTTTTTAATGCATTCAGTTTTGAAAATGAATTTCAACTTACAGTTTTTCTAACAGCTTGAGTTTGCTCTGTACTTGTGATGCCCTGTTTGCATTGTATCTGAATCTATCTATGAACACCTGAAGTCAAATTAAAACATTAATCCAAGCTTCAAGTTATTTATACAAAAAAACATAACATACATATATATTTATGCAAGTTAATAATTTCTTTTCTTCTGATTTTGCAATTCCATTTCCTTGACCTCCATACACTATATGGACACAGACCTGTATATGATCTCTGTATTCTTTCTGAGCTTCATATTCCTTCTGTTGATTCTTCAGTCTCTCTTCCCGAGTTTTGTAAAATGACTCAAAGTTCCCCCGATATGTGTCTATCACACCATTGTGTAAATGTAAAATGTCTGTAGACACTGCATTTAGGAAGGATCGGTCGTGAGACACTACCAATATTGTGGATTTCCATGACTGAAATAGTAACAAAATCATGAATCAAACAAAATACAAACATTCCTTCCATATTCCATATTTAAAATGCATGTATAAGGCTACTTAGGAAATGACAGACAAAATCATTTTTAATTAGAAAATATGTTTAAGAAACATGTACACATATTGAAAGCAATGAAGGTGCACCTTAAGCATACATATTATATTTGGCAGAAAAGAGCTATGGACAGAAATTATCGCTCATTAATCCAGTCAATTTACAATATGGATTTAAATGAAAGTAAACATACATCACAATTTCCTTGATATGTAGGTCATTTTCATAAGTATTAGTATCTGAAAGCTGTTTTACCTGTAAGTAGTTTTCTAACCAAATGATGGCTTTCATGTCCAACATGTTTGTAGGTTCTGAAAGTCAAAAATCCAGGATTATATTTTCAAAAATGGTACAGAACTATCAACTTTTAAATTTTGAAAAAATTCATACTAATTGATGGAAAACTTTATCTACAACAAAATCCAAAAAGAATTCATGTTTAGTAGACTTATTAATCGAAAATTAAAATAATATTATATGTATGTAAATGTACATGTATAATGAATAAAGAAAATGGAAATCTTATAGATTTCCATTCTGTTGGAATTTGACTTACCATCAAGTAGTAGAAGGTCAGGTCTGAAAAATAAATTGACAATTAATTAACAAAAACAATCTTTTGTAAATGAAATTCATTTTGTTCTATATTTTTGTTCTTTGGTTCACTTTAAAAAGTCAGCTTTTCAGTACCACTATCCATTGCTTCAAAAGCATGTACTTGGTCATGAAATTTCAAACAGAGAAACAGGTTTCTCATAAAATATAAACAAAGAGCAGAAGTTATAAGTCCAGATACTAACTGTGAGAAAAGAGCTCTGGCTAATGCAAGTCTCATCCTCCATCCTCCTGAAAACTCCCTGAAACAAATTCAGATTCACATGATTTAGGCTTACGAGCATCACACGGTTAATATTAAATGAATGAACATACTAAATGTACAGCATACAAATCATTTTATGTATTGACGGTATTCTCACTTTGTTGGCATTTTCTGCATTTTGGGAGTGAATCCCAGACCTGCCAGTATAACACCAGCTCTGGCCGGAGCTTTATCTGCCTCCATCACCTCCAGCTGGTGGTAGATCTCCGTCAGTCGCGTAGACAACATATTATCTGTACCAGTAGGGCTACAACAAGGATAATGCAATTTGAGAAATTTTAAGTTATAAATGTTCTCTCATCATAGGATGAATAATTGTATGCAATATGAAAAATGGTTTTTCCTCATCAAAACATGCACTTTTAAGCATACACCATAAGCATCTTTTACAGTATACCCCTTCCCTCTTCCTACCCTCACAACACTGTGTATTTTTTGTTTGACAAACATCCATTTACACTGGATCAGTATGTACCTGGAGGAGAGTCTGAGGGAGATTTCTTTCTCCTCCCTCAGGAGGTTTTCTCTCTCCTCGTCACACTCCAGTACACTCTCCAGGGCTATAGTGTTGTCTCCCTCTACCTCCTGTTCCACGTGGAGCAGAGAAATGTGGGAGGGGATCATCAAATTTCCTCTGAAAAAACAGCAGCAGCATAAACTCCAGTGAAATCTTATACAATTAGAATTTAGACAATTCTTTTTAAAAGTTGAGTATTGACAACTGGTTCATAGGGTGTTTTGCCCACCTGGGTGGTTTACAGACTTATAGACTTGAAAATCATGTACCTTTAAAATATAATGATAATATGACCCAAAATAGTAAAAGGTTTTCTACAATGATTATTTTTTTTTAAATCTAAGGTTATTTAGTGAATGGCAAAGAATGGTTTACAGTAGACAACTGATATCAATCATCTTGATTAGAAGTCTAGCAAAATCTGTTATCAGCTTTGATGCCATTACATTGCTTACTTTGAGATCATTTTGAGCAGTGTAGTCTTCCCAAGTCCATTCCTCCCCACAAAACCATACCGCCTTCCATAGATCAGGTGGATTGAGGCTCCAGATATCAGTTGTCTGTAATGGATGTACACATACTAGCAGTAAGTAAAAATGTACCAGTTTAACTATTTTATGTTGAATTCAAGACCTGACCTCAATTACTCTTACAGCATTATTAATCTCATCTTTTGATTCAACTTTATTGAATAGAATAGAAGCTTTTGACATCAAAATGTACCTTAGAGCAAATCACACAACTTACAAAGTGTTAGCAATTCTTTGAAAACAGGTTTATGATATTTAAATTGCATGTTACAGCAAATCTTACTTTTCACCAAATGCAATGTCAAAATTCTCTATTTTGATATCATAGGATCTGTTTGTGCCTGATGAATCCAGTTTAACATCTTTCTTGTTTATCTGTTGACAGGCAGTTGCTTCCTCTTGTATACTGCAACAGAAAAGAAAGTACATGTACATTATAAAGGTGCTTCTCTACATGTACACAGTATTCTTACTAAGATATAAATACCGGAGATTAGCAACTGATCAGCATTTTTTTTATCTTGTGATTTCTCACCTGCTTTGGTGTTACTTTTTCAAATCTCATATGATTGAAATCACATAAATGTGTACATTATCAAGGATAAGTTGTACCCTTTTTATTCAACTGGTACATATGATTCCTACTAAAAATATCAAATTTTATTTAAAATTTAACATCAATTGATCAAATGTATATCATGAAAACATAATTCAGAATTACTTGTTGGTTTTCGTTTTGTTGTCTGATTTCCTCTCCTGTTTTTTCTTGATCTGTGCTTCTGCCTTTTCCAACTTCTTCTGATCAACAACCTGGGATAAGTTACAAGTTTGAAAATAAAACACATTTGTCACAATGCTTTACATGGTTGTGTTACACCAATAGAGAAATAAATTTCACTTCTTCAAAAAGCTTTTTTTTTTTTTTTTTTTAATATCATTTTGCACTTTTAATAACACTTAACTTTGTAATTTAGGAATTTAAAAAAAAATTACTATTTTTTTTAAACATAACTGAATTTAACTCTTTGTATTTCAATCATTCTTACTGTGTTGCTGTCTCGTTTAGATATCCAGATACTGTTAGATTGTGATAGGTCCTCTTTGTCTGTCTGAATGCTGGAGATCTGTACAGGGGCACTCAGTAACTTACGGACAGGGGCGGCAGACTCATTCTGAGTTCTGAAGTGTACAGATGTAGAAAAACGTACAATAACAAGTTATATTGCAATAATTATTATTTATACCATACATACAGGTGAAATTTGTGAGGGTGTGCATTCATGTTTTAGATTTTTAAAACATCACTGATTTCATTTCAGATAAATGCAGTAAAATGCAACCAAAGAAAATTTCAGAAATATTTTGCTATCTTTCAGGGATCAAACTGCAAAAATTTCCATCAGCAAAAAGCACCCATTATACTGTATTTCACTACACTTGAAAAGGTATTTAATCACAAAATATATTTTATTTATGTGGATGTGTACTTACGAAGTCATAAGAGAGTGCAGTTTTTCACATATATTTTTGATTTCCTCGTCTGTTTTGCTATCATCAGTCCCTTGTAAAATTCCACCGATAGCATCATACAAGTCTTCTGATGACTCAAAATCATCATGTCCATCTTCTAACATACCTATATTTTTCAATGTCAATAACAACACATTACTAAATAGTTCTTGCTTATTATAATTATAAAGTTTTACGGTTTCTGCTCTTTGTGTATTGTCATATTCACCATAAGATGAGCAGCAGAATCAAAATCAAGTGGCTAATGAAGATATGGTTATTGGTCAACAGATTGATTGCAGTCAAAACCTTGTAGACAGTTGACAGCTACGAGCAAGTCAACAGATCAGATGCAGGGCAAAATGATACATTTTGGTAAAATATGACATAAAAGCAATTGTCATTTAATTATCTATCAACAATAACTTCACAAAACGTTATCAATTTCAACGAGTAGTGCTGTAGTTATCAGGAAGGGGTTATTTAATTGTTATTTTGTCCATAGGAAGAAAAATGTGGGTGTATGAGAATTTAAGGTCAAGATCTAGTAAATGACTTCATGACTAATTCTTTGGTATTAGATCCATTATGACGTCATCATTAATTTCAACTTTCTTTTTCCTGTACTTTTGACTTTAGCAGAATTATGTAGAAAAAAAGGGTATTTTCATGGCATTCAGTTTGAACTCATATCAAAAGGGGTAACTGGAAATTCCAGAAGCCCCCAGTTTTTTGGAGAATACCCATACAAAAGGGGAGAAGCCCCAATAAAGTGGTAGAAGCCCCATAAAATTGAATGAAATGGGGTACAATAAGGCCTAATGAGATGTTTAATTGAATGATACTGATATCCGTAAATTTTTATAGCCAATTTTACCTCAGAATCGAAAGAAATCAGGCGCCATTACTAGTTTACCGTACACCATGCCCGATCTAAATTCTAAGCGAGCTTTAACATCATATAGATAAGATCAAAATAAGTCATTTTAATTTTCGAAATAATAATTGTTTTACAATGATATATGTAAAATATTATGCAATAAGTATTTAACAAAAAAAATGTAAGGATGTTAGTCAATAAGAAAATATGTATATATATATATATATATAATTTCTCTCCCACTTGCAGAAACACTTTTGTCGGACAAAATTCAACTGCTCTTCCGAAAGATTGGCAATAAATAATAGCTTTTGTTGTAGGATCTTTGTCACTAATGTTGCTAATAAATGTTGCTAATAAAATTATATATTAATTCCTTTCTCTAAAACTTTTATATGTTATATTTTACTTTATGTATATTACTTTCATTTGGCTGTATTATTTTACATTTAAACAAAATATTGACTAGGAATAATGATAAAGTATCGATCTTTAAGTCTTTTTAAAGTTTTTTGTTTTCTTTTTTTTCTTTTGGTCATCTTTTGGTCCTTTGGCTTTAATATATTTTTCTGTTTCAAAATTCAAATCATGGCTCTACAATTAAGGAGGCCCCCAGCTGGGAACATAAGGAAACTGTGAAAATTTTTTTTTAGGGATTACTAATTTATAAGGTCTTTATTAATTTTTCATGAATTATCAAAATTCAAATTTCCTTATGTGTGTGCTAAAGTCCTAAAAATGAAAATTTGAAAAGCATATATTACCATTTCATATTAACAGTTCTTAAAAAAAAAAAATTAAATTACAAAATCATTTATTTTACAATATGATAATGAAAGTCCAGAACAATTGAGCATAGTAAAGGTTCAATGTATATACACATGCCCTGCCACAGGGGGTTGGTCAGACTTTCTGAGAACAGGTGTTTAAACAAAAGGTGTTTATTATCAACTTGACCAAGTGTCAAGCTGTGTATATAGTGCATGTACACACACAGGTGTGTCTCTCTATCCCACTACATATCAACAGAGCTAGCTGATGTGTAAATAATATTCTAACAATATTCTCACAATACCCACTTTACAAGGCTTTGCATATGCAACATGCACATTTTATTAATTTTTATGAAACTTTTTTATTTCATAGACCTGGATTCTAATAATTTTCTTTTGTAAAATGATTGCTTTCTAATGTCAACCCAGAAAGAGTATAAGTTTTTTCTTTTACACGCATTAAAAAAAAAAAACAAACAAACATACAAACACCCCCCCCCCATAAAAAACAGAACCAAAAAAATTACAACATAAACTAAGTAACTGGAAAATAATAATGAATGAATACTGAATTTCAAATTTAAATAAACAAAGAAGGCATAGTTGCCAACTCACCCGATTTCGTCGGGTCACACCCGATTTTTCAACCCATAACCCGATTATTTTTTATGACCCGGCGGGTCATGCTTTTCACCCGATTTTTGCCGACCAACCCGAATATCTCCCGATTTCCGGATTTGGTTCGTAAATTAGGTTGCACTTTTAACTTCCAGTTACAACCCAAGCTTAGATCTACGTAAACAATGCCGATGGATTAATTATCAGTGCAGGTGTAAACAATTAACTGGGTGTTGTTTTGACAAATCAATGTTTGAAGTCAATAAAAATGGCTTCCGATAGAACTAGATCGTTATCAGGGCCAGCAGGAACAAATTGAACCAAACACCTGTCTCTGATTGAACCAAGAAAAAGAGAAACAATATTTATGTACATCTTTGGAAAAAACTTTCATTCTAGATAAAATAAAATGATCGAAGACAATGTAGGCCTAACTTCACATTTAATATATACAAATTGCAGTAGTTAATTAATTAATTTTTCAATAATAGAATTCTCAATACACAAAAACTTTGTATATATATAATTATGTATAAAATTTAATCATGGTCAATATGTCGTGAATGTCGTTACGCATTATGACCAGATTTTTTACTTTCCAAATCTGGTCATGACCAGATTTTTACATGCTGGAGGTTGGCAAGTATGAAAGAAGGAAAACAAACCAAAACAAATACCTTAAAAATGAAATAAATTAACAAATTGATTCATTAGTTAATTTAATTTAATTATATATTATAAATGATTGGAATTTTAGAAAAATGACTTTATTACTTGATTAATTGACTAGTTAAATTCATTTAAAAAACAAACAAACAATCAATTGGAATTTTCACTGTAATGTCTATCAACAGGTTAAGTCTCTTGTCTTATGTACTTAAGGTATAGACATACTATCTCAATGTTTTTATGTAACAGTAAACATATATTTCACAAATATTTCCATATTTTTTCAAATGATTTTTGATATAAAATTCTTTTTGGTAGGTACAAACCAGTGTGGATAAAAGTACTAATATTCAAGTGGGCCATGAAATATGTTCATATTCAATATTTAATTTCATTTAGGAAATATGCAAATATTTAATACTTCATTTATATTCTTAATTTTCCTTTCATATTTTTTTAAAGAAAATTCATATACGATATTATTCACGTTTGATCAAGATTTCGGTAATGATGACTCGAAACGACCTCAGCGATCGCGATTTTAGATCGGGCGTGGTGTACGGTATACAAGACAAGAAGAAATGGCGCCAGATTTCTGTCGATTCTGAGGTAAAATTGGCTATAAAATTTTACGTATATCAGTATCATTCAATTAAACATCACCTTAGGCCTTATTGTACCCCATTTCATTCAATTTTATGGGGCTTCTACCACTTTATTGGGGCTTCTCCTCTTCTGTACGGGTATTCTCCAAAAAACTGGGGGCTTCTGGAATTTCCAGTTACCGTATGAGGGTAGTAATCCCGATACATATATTAAATTTGATATTATTTTAAATAACAGGCAATGAATATACAAATTACCTTTTTTGAGAGACTGTAGGCAATCTGGATAGTGGATACATTTCCTTTGTCGAATATGAAAAAACTCCCATATTCATGACGGGTACTACTAAATAGAGTATGCTAGAGTACGATAGAGTACTTTGGAGTACGCTAGAAAAATTATGTTATTTGATGCAATTAAATTGTTTATTTATGTATGTACAACTTGACTAAACATGATAATAAACTTTTATTCAATATTTATTTCAAATATTTGTTTTTTAACGATATTTTGACAAGAAAATAACATCCATAATTCAACGCATTAAAGATTACTAATACCCCAATCTCGTTTACTATTTTGTTTCAGACTTACTTACTAAAGACTTACAACCAAATTTTATCAAATATGAAATTAATTGCGTGTGTTAATATATTGCATATTCACAATGAAACATTTCAACATGTTCAAGTTAAATTAGATCGGGATCAAATGATAAACCCTAACCTGATATAAAAAAAATTTAGATAACTTCTAAAATAACATGAATAAGGAAAACATGCAAATTTTATTTAAAATATATATTCAATGTGTTAAACTTCAGTAGAAAAACATACAAAAAGCAGTTTAATTGCATTAAATTATAAAATATTACTTGTGTACTCTAAAGTACTCTATCCTACTAGCGTACTCTGTTTAGTAGGACAGTATTCATGACTGCATGGTTTTCTTAATTTTTCATTCAAAATGACAGTTTAAAATATAGTTTTACATCGTGTTTACCTACAAATTATGTCCCGAAACACCTTATTTGACCAAGTTATTAAAGATGTAAAGCATCATTAAAGGAATTTATCTCTCAAATTTGATAAATCAATAGGCATCTTTCATTTACTAGACCTTGACCTTAATTTGGGGAGGGGGGTTAGTCTGCTAGTAAGGATTTTTTTTTTAACACTTTTGCATATTTCAAGTAAAAAAGGTAAGATATCATTATAAATTCACATACATCTTTATAACTTAACAGATAGAAAGATAGTCTGATTTTACAAATTATAGAGAATTATCTAGGACTACGTTTTTCACTAATCCGAGATTCCTCTGACTCTAACCCCCGCTTTTATATTATGACTTTTGCGGGTCATAATATAAAAGCGGGGGTTAGAGTCAGAGGAATCTCGGATTAGTGAAAAAAAGACATTGTGTAATCCTATTCCTAGATCCCCGGCATGACCAGCTGATGAGCTGAGTCATATTTTTTCAATCTCTCATTCATCAACTAATATGTTGAGTTGAATTTGGATTTCCTTAGAGCTAATAAATATTCTGTAAATCATGTTAAGCTCACCATTGACATAATGAACGATTTCTGAGTCAATATTTGGGAAGCACTGTGTCAGGACCGTCTCATAGTCTGCCATGTTGTCCCGACTATAGTCTCTAAGGAAAAGAATCTGAATCAATTTTACCACAGTGCAGATATTTTTTCATCTTTAGCATATATTTGATTTTTAATTGTTACTTTTATTTAAACTATTTAAATTTATTTTCATATTATATGAAATTAATGATTAATAAGAATAAACAATTTTGATAGAGACTAACTTGTTTACTTCCGGTTGAGAAAAGACGATCTTCTGACTTTCACATTTAATCCACAGTCTGCAATCATAAAAGCATTAAACAGCCGTGAAAAGCAGGTATTTTGGTGTTTTGCAGGTAACAGAACTTCTGCAAGATTGCTGTAAGAGATAAACAGAGTGTCAATTATTTTAATGTCCTTATTTGCCATTCATTGATAAAATGGGGAGGAACTTTCACTTTTTCGACCAGAAATTCATAAATGATGCTTCTAACACAGTCTTGCTTCGGACGTGTAATAACTATGTATTGAAAAATCATAATGTAATACTAAAACAACACAGTAAAACAGCACAGGGAGGACACCATTTCGGACTCTAACATTGGTCCCTTCCTCTCTTCAACCTCTGTTCTCCCTTCACTTTCTAATATTTTATGGACCCACTACCTTGGATCTGTCAAGTAATTATCTTTCTGAGACACAGTGTTTGAAGTTTCCCCTTGAAGCTTCTACAATACACACTCAGACTTGAATACAAAAATCCAAGTGTTCTTTAAGGCATTTGACAGGGACAGAGTGAAAACGCATTAGGAAACCTTGGAGCTATCAACTAGTTTCAATAGCTACTTATTATACAATTTTTAAAAAAGCATTGTACATCCATATTAATTACTAATTTGATTTTGATATCATTTATCTCTTTCTAGAAAACAAATGGTTTCATGAAAGTGAAATGGGGAACCAGTTGACAGGGATAGCCCCTTCTCAGATCCAACCAGTTGACCAATACCTGACAGATATTCAGGATTACCAGTATGAAAACAGGTCTGAGTGCAACTAAACAAAATCATATACAACTTACAGCAAGCAATTATATTTCCTCTTTTTTTATGAAGACAAGAATCCTAATTCTTGTATTCATCTTTCATTTTTTAATAAATATGTTAAAAAGGAGTCAATAATGTATTGAAATAAATACAGTCACAATACTTAATTTTTCAATTGACTTAAATGATGTAAATTTTAAGTATGATTCACTACAACCCAACCTTATTTGTATGTTTTTCTGATTTCAGTTTGGGAAGTACGAGATTTTTTAAGGTGGCTCGCGCCCGGACAAAGGAGGGTCTGGCTGTAGTGAAGGTGTTTGTTATCCACGATCCCTCCCTTCCTCTGACCTCTCACAGGAACAAACTAGAGGGTAAAACTTATCACAGTCAGCTTATCATGTGTAGATTAATGTCAACAAGAGATTGTAACTTTGAGTTACATTTTGAAGAATGTGTTTATGTTAGTCATTTCAGCCAAATTAAATACTGCAATGTGGAAACTTTTTTTTATAGATATTCACATCAGACTCCAAGGTAGCACCTCCAACTGTCTACCATTCCAAAAGGCCATTGTAAGTGATTCCACTGACATTAGAGCTTCTGTTTTAGTTATAAATAACACTGAACAAGGCCATAAAATAAGGTTTGCTTGCCTTCTCTCGACTCATGGTAAAATTATTGGGTCGGTAGGTAGGTGTGAAAATCTTTTTTCCTGAAAATTTCAACAATTTTGTTGATGGGATGAGAGGAATGATCAGAAAAAAATATTGTGTCCTGAAATGTGAAAAAAGTTTTGAGTCGAGCCATTTTAGTCAGTCTGTCGGGAGAGGGCAGCCAAACAATTTTTTAAAGGTGGCCCAAATGAAAACTAAATGAGGAGTCAAAAGTTAAACTTTTTAAAATATTGTAGGAACAGCAAGTAAAGTTATAAATAACCAATGTCAAAAGACTTTCATTTTCACATGGAGAAAAAAATTCTGCAAATTATGCAAAAATTAAGATCTACAATGTTAAAGATAAATAAATCAGAAGGGACATTTTACATAGAAAAAAGATATTGATGAGCAAGTTTCTTTTTCAGCATTCAGACAAAGCGGCTTTGATTTTCCGACAGTATGTCAAAGACAGTCTTTATGACAGAATCAGCACTCGCCCATTCCTTAACAGAATAGAGAAGAAATGGCTGGCCTTTCAGCTTTTATGTGCTCTCAATCAGTGTCATAAAATCAAAGTGAGCCATTCTCATTTCTAATTCTTTTTCATCAGGAGTCATTATTAAACACAGACATTTTTGTCAGTAGATATTTCTGTATATTTCTTTACAGATATTGACTTTATTAAGTGACTGTACAAATAATTAGGAATTTCTTTCTTATGTTAAAGGTATGTCATGGTGATATAAAAGCAGAAAATGTAATGATAACCAGCTGGAACTGGTTGCTCCTCACTGATTTTGCCAGCTTTAAACCTACGTACCTACCAGAGGTAAAGCAAGGTCATTTATACTTAACCTTCAACCAATGCCCCCCTTAGTAAAAATGAAATATCCCATATTTTAAATGCATTAATGTAAATATATACAAATCAAGAAGTAAATCAAGAGCTGCAAAGATTGATGCTATTTTTACTTGGTTACAATGTTATCAAATAAAAGTACATGTCAATTCATTTTGATACTTGTACAATCATTAGGACTTTTCTTATTTTTTGATATTTTTCTTCTTTTATTATCTAGGACAATCCTTCCGATTTTTCCTACTTTTTTGACACATCAAGGAGAAGATGTTGTTATATTGCACCTGAGCGATTTGTAGAAAGTGGATTAAAGAACCAAGAAGGTCAAGGCCAAACAATTGATTTGACCTCTGGAAATGAGGTCAAATCAGGTGATCTCATTCCACCTATGGATATCTTTTCAGCAGGGTCAGTAAATATTCCATCCTTTACATGTACTTGGTGGTTTTTCTGACTTTGTTAATTTTTTTATTCTTTTTACCAAAATTTCTATAAAAGTATCTCACCCAAGGTTAAATGATACTGAATTAGGTCCTGCATTATGGTTGCAAGAGGAGTAGAAAGCAGTGATACAAATACATATAGAAAATAATTCTTTCTCAGCAGATTTAAATATCTTTGTCTGTGTTATTTATCTCTTTTTTGTGTTGATAGGTGTGTAATATGTGAGTTATTTACTGAGGGCACCCCACCCTTTGACTTCTCCCAGCTGCTGGCTTACAGAAATGGAGAATACAGTCCTTGGAAAGTTCTAGAAAAAATTGATGACAACTATATTAGGGTGAGTAAATGCTTTTTCCAGATTCATAATGAGGGTGCACTCTTTATATGTAGAGTTAAAAAATATTAACACTTTTGACTTGGATATATGATTTAATGTGTCATGTAATTTAAGTTAAATAATTTTTTTTCTGAATTCAACTTTCAAGGATTTGGTACGTCACATGATCAAGAAAGACCCCACCCATCGATTGTCAGCTGAGGAGTATATGATACAACAGAGAGGGAAAGCCTTCCCGGAGTATTTCTACACATTTCTCAAGATTTACCTCCAACAGTTTGTGTCCACCCCAGTTCTCTCCCCTGATGACAAAATCAGCAGGTATATTTAGTAATCCCCCCCCCCCCCCCCCCCAAAAAAAGAGAGAAAAAAGAGGGAGAGAGAGAGAAAAACTCAATCAAGATTCAAGATTCATCCCTTTCTCAACTCAGTCAATCAAGTGACATTGACCTTAGATCATATATATGCAGTGTATGTAAGCTTTATGCACGAGGTACTTATTTTGAGGTTTTTTCTAATTTTTTTCTTAATCTTGTTTAAGAAACCTGTGTTGTTAACACTTGTTTATGAAGGAAAAGCAATTTTTTAAGGGATTCTCCATGTTTGCTTTCCATTTCATTGAAATTTAGGGGTATTGAATAAGTAATTTTTTTTTTTTACTTTTGTAGGATAAAGAGGGATTTTCCGAGAATAGTAAAGAGCCTTTGTCCTCAAGAAGAGCGATCTGAGGACAATATTGGTCTGGTCCTCATCATCTCTCTCATTGGCTCAAGTTCCAGGAAACTTCACGTGAGATATGTAGATTTCTTGTGAAAGCATTTATCTAGAAACATGTTTTTATAAAAGAAATGGCTTGGACATTAAAGTTAAACTTTTCCTCATTTCATCTGCCTTTCTGAATGTCTTGTTTGTTTGATAAGATTTAATGTAATAGCATGTTTTTCTAAATATATTTGAAATCCACAAGCTTGTACTGAAGTCCTTGTCCACTACAGTGTTCTTTATTGGAGTAAACTTAATGATTTCAGTTCTGTAACAGTAAACTGACAGCCCTACAGCTCCTATTGGATGTATCAAAGCTGGTCACCACAGACATCATCCTGGACAGAATTATACCTTACATGGTACAGTCTCTTCTCATAGTGTCACATTCATTCACTCTTAGTGAAAACTTCTACCAATATGTGCTCTAGGAGACAATTATTTTTTGTCAAAACAAATGGGGTTTACGATTGAAAAACGGAATAATGTAGAAAATAGTATGCTGAGGAAGAGTATGGTCATAATGCATTTTGAAATGATTTTTGCA
Source organism: Saccostrea cuccullata (assembly GCF_032062105.1). NCBI lineage: Eukaryota > Metazoa > Mollusca > Bivalvia > Ostreida > Ostreidae > Saccostrea > Saccostrea cuccullata. The sequence continues at coordinate 867,469 of NW_026920935.1, read as the reverse complement.
GGTGGTTTACTGTATTGTGTTTTTGAAGTTCACTGAGAGCTCTTGTTGCCTGTAAGGGCACTGTCATTTTAGAAAAATAATTATGATTTATACTTTGTAGCTTAGTTTTGTCAATGACCAGTTTCCTCAAGTAAGAGCGGAGGTCATTCGAGTGGTCACTCAGTGCCTGGTGGACGTGGACTCAATACCACGAAGGTCAGACATTACTAATACGGCATTTAAAACATTGCATTCTGGGATATTTTTTAATAAATCTAAGCATTATTATTTTATTTCATCCAAGAGCTAAGAATATATATATTATAATTACAGTGATGCCAATGTGTTTCCAGAGTACATTTTTCCAAACATAGTAAGTGCAAATTTACTTAACGAGTATAGAATTTATGCATCAGTTATATGAAATCCACTGCTTAAATTCTTTGAATATCTACTTGTTCTTGTATGTCTTTCCTTACAGCAGTGTTTGATACATTGCCTTGCTTTTCTTGAGTTAAATGATATTTTATACTTATAACAGACACACCTTACACAAGATCCAGTAGTAATGGTCAGAGCTGCTTATGCAGAGAATATTGCCAAGCTAGCAGAAACGGCTTTAAGGTATTTACAAAACCCAGGGCTGACACATATTTTTTGTATTCAATGAAAGTTTTTGACTTTTTAGATTCTGTGAAAAAAATGAGTACTTCACAGATTGAGATATTCTTGAGTGATTAAAAAGTATATTAAGATATTTTTGATGTATAGATTATGATAGTTTATGTTTAGTTGTAATATTCTGTTAATCTGCTCTATGAGTACAAAGTAAATGCTTCTATTTTATAGAGTGTTGGAGATGTTATTGTGTTGAGTGATATTTTATATATACATGTACATGTATATGTTATTTTGTAGAGTGTTGGAGATGACTCAGAGGATGGATCTGGAGGAGAATGACAATGAGGAAGCTGGGGAAGGCCTTCTGTATCAGGTAAACACCCCCCCCCCCCCCAAAAAAAAAAAAAAAAAAAAACTTACACTTCAGACAAGCTGATCTTTAGACTAAGACTGGTCAAGGTTCTGTGCTCTGTTTTATCAAAAAACGATATTCACTTTTTTTCTCAGATGAAAGAAATAGAAGGAGGAATGATTCACTTTAATGAAATACTTTTTATGTGAATAGAGATATATGCAAAAACTTACATGTACTGAATGATCTTCGATAACCTACTAAATTAATTATACACATGCTTCTTTACAGTAAATCTGGAAATTTTTACTGTAGATAAATTTTTAGCAAATTTGCGAGTTCATTGCAATCGCAAAAAATTTTTCTTAAAAATAAATTACCAATAACAAAATGTAAACAAAGCAGTGGTCATTCGCAAAATTTTGAAACGTAAAAATTAATCAACAGCATTTTGACCCGAATTTGCAAAATAAAATTGATGTAAAGATTTCCAGATTTATGGTACATTAACACTGTATGCAATCAAGAAACCAATTACTTTTTGTTAAACAGGCGAATTATGACATCGAGCTGCTGTCTCTACAAGAAACTATACAACAGAAGGTCGTGACACTGCTGAGTGATCCGGACAACAGTGTCAAACAGACCCTACTGGAGAACGGAATCACTAAGCTTTGTGTGTTCTTTGGCAGGCAGAAAGGTACTCTTTCTCATAGCAGTGTGATCTCCTTCTTGAATCTGAAGAATAGATTTAAAGTAATGCAAATATAAGTTGTGAAAGTTGTTTTAAAGTATTATTTCTTTCTTCAGTCTGATATTTCTGTATTTACTTTTCAGCCAATGATGTACTGCTGTCTCACATGATTACTTTCCTCAACGATAAGGTTAGCTCACTCAGGGTTTTATTTTACAATAATTAAAACTATAAAGCCTTAAGTGAAATAAAGAAAACTCTCTCTTTTATATTCTGATTCCGCCCTGTTTTTCAGACTGACTGGCATCTCCGCGGCTCCTTCTTTGACAACATTGTGGGTGTGGCCGCCTATGTAGGGTGGCAGAGCTGCTCTATACTGAAGCCACTTTTGGACCAGGTAAGGAAATCGGGATAATAACTATAGCTAGTAAAATCTTACAGAAACAATGTGAGCATTTTACTGTAATAGATTTATAAAATATTTATATCTCCACTCTGATGGAAAGAGGAGGGGGTATACTGTTTTACCCTTGGGTATCGGTCTGTTTCTAACTGTGCATATGTCCATATGTCCATAACAAATGTTTGTTGCTATTTTTTAAGCAACTACTCATTGCAGGTACTTGAAATTAAAGCACAATCTTAGTTAGGCTTGTCTTATGGTGGGATACATTTCTGTGTGAATCTGATATCAAAAGTGTTTACAAGTGCATCTGTCTGTACCAAATTTCTGTCATAGTTTTCTCAGCAACTACTTGTATCATTGCAGTTGCTTGAAAGTTTAGCATACTGTTTGTTTAGGCATGCCATATGCTGGGATTTGTTAGAGCATATAATTAGATCATAGTTGGGGTATTAGATTATAACCATAAGATTGCATGTATTGTGTGAAATGGTGTAAAAGACGCACCCCCAAAGTTGTGGTTAAAATCCTGAAAAAAGGCAGGTCCTATGTAAAATGTGCACCCAAAACTAGTTCTAGTGAGTATATCTGCTCTCAGATATCATGTTTGTGAATGCTGATGTTTTATACAATCATGTTATCATAGTTCATTCTTGCTAGATATGGTAAATTATGATTAGCTGAAAAAGCACATTTCCTTAAACATACTTTATTAATTGATCTTTGCTTTATACAGTGTGCATGTAGATGCTTATTTACTACATATATATATAAACTTCATTTTCTGTTTCAGGGCCTTAGTGACCCAGAAGAATTTGTTGTACACAAGACGTTAGGTGCTCTACAGGCTCTTACAGAATTAGGTCTCATTCAGAAAACCATGCTTCAGGAGTTCTTACATGAAGTGGTCCCTTTTCTGGCACACCCTGTAAGTAATCTTTCACAAAGTTTCCCTTCAATTTCAACAAAAAAAATTAAAGATTCATAATGATATACTTTTAGTGTTTGATGCAATGAATAAACAAATGCAATCTACTATTTGCTGTCTTAACATAAGTGTTCATATTTATATTTGCATAATTCATACATATCATATGTAGAACTTAGGTTTGTTACCAATTGCAAGTATTGGATACTTAGTATGAATAGTACTTAAGTATCATACTTAGAAAAAAATTGCAGAACTTTAATATTTGAAGTTGATTTTTCACATAGACGTGTTAATTCTGAAGAGAACATTTTGATGTAAACATGATGAATTATTTACACAGGGAATCTGGATCCGCCAGGGAGCAGTAGGGTTTATCTCGGCCTTGACGCGGACGTTTAACATCGCAGACATCCACTGTAAAGTCTTGCCTGCTCTACAGCCCTGTCTCAATAAACCAATTCTTCAAGTGGACAAAGAGGTCAGTCATCTTTACTAGGTACTGATCTCTACCCCACTGTAATAGACCAGTGTTTGTATCCACACTGTATTCTTTATTAAATTCTCAATATCAGCTAAGCTGTGTTTTCAATCCCCTGCTCTTTGTTAAGGAATACTAAGCGTAACTTGGTAGCTTTAGTTATGAAGTTGATGGGAGTCTCACGCAGTGAGGTTAGGTAGGATTGTACCGCTAGGTCCCAATTTCCGGCCAGCTCATGACAGATCCCCAGAATCTCCCAGGCTATATCCCGGGTGTGGTTTACAATATATTTTCCCCTATCGCTGTGCACCAGGGTATGCAGATCTAGCAGGGACTGGGCACTCTGTGGACTGCCTAGTCTATGGTGACATAAAAAGACTAGAAAGTTTCGGAAAACAAAGGGTGAGATCATCAAAGCTCTTCTCTCTCTTGAGTGTAAAAGCAGGGATATTTCCATGTCTAGCTCTGAGAATTGTGTGAACAGTGGTATATAGATGTCGAATGCCATGCTCCTTTTCATTTTTGCAGACATTGGCTTCCCTAACATTCTTTTGGTATAATCCTTTATGTTTCTGTATTCATTCCAATAGAAAATGTAGTTTTGATGTAGTTCTGTTTTTGTCTCTTCTAAGATTTGTAGAGAATGTTTGAATTTACCATCTAGATATTGATATAATGCCAAATATAGAGGGTCACTCACACACCCAAACTCTGCTGTCAATCTCAGAAGTTGCCGTCCAACTTTTTTATGTCTTACATAAGTTTGTTTGTTCCTCTGACATTTCCTCATACAATTACAACTGCAGTGCTCTATAAATGCTACATGATGGTACAAATTCAGGGCATGTCGCTTAATCAGGACTTGTTCTGTCAGGGACAGCCTGCCTGTATCCATGTGTGCTTGATTGTAAAAAGCTCTCCGGTCAAAATCAAGCTCTTGGTTTTGAAGTGAATTGATGGAAATCAAAATGTGTTGAAGAACAGCATCATGGTCATATTCTTTGAAATCAACCTCTTTTAGATCAGAAATAGGCTTTGTAGGGTCAGCTATAACCGTCTTGATTTTCTGTAGAGAAGAACACTGAGCCAGGCACTTCTCGCTGGAGCAGTAGAGACTGTACATTTGTGTGAAGAATCTGTGCTGATCAGCTCCAACAATCCTCAAGACAAACAGATTGTTTTGTGGGATGAAGAAGTTTGGACAATAGCCCGTGTATACCCAGTGTAGTAACAGTTTAAAACATTTCCAGAAACAAAAGAAGAAATTTTCTTTTGACCAGTCAAATTCTGGATCAGTCTGAATGGCCCAGAACAAGGCAGTTTTCAGAAAATAAGAACACAAAAGTTTTCCTTCTTCTTTCAAGTTTTTGTGTATCACTTCTGTTAGGAATACTTTCAGCAATGCATAACAGAGAAATTGGCAATGGTTCATGGCATACACAAGCTTCTGCTCTGCTTGAACAAATGACACACGCCACTCTAACTCAAGATTTGGGTGATTTTCATTTCGAGACTGCTTACTACCAACAGGCACAAAATGACAGCCAGAACTGACAATACTTTTAAGGATGTTTTTTGCAGGCCATCCAAACTGCAGACACCTTGCTATCCATTCATTTGCTTGTGGGGGCCATTTCCTGCCCACAAATCCTACTGCTCCATCATATTCAGTGCCACCCACTGTATTGGTTTGACATGGACCGTGCTTGAAAACTTTCTGACCAAAGTAAAGTTTATCAGCATTCTCCAGGTACTTCATACTGCTGAGATAAGTTTTAGAACCCCTCTGTATACATGAGTCTTTAGTTATAGTATTGTTAGAGGGGTGTATGTTCAACAGCCACAGATAAACTGTTCCAGGCAGGTCCCTCTGATACTCCATTAGAATCACCGTTTCTGATTCAGGATTATAGTTCTGTACATCTGTTGGGTCCCAGATGACATGGTGGTTTGTGGGGTAGTACAGGATATCTACATCTGATCCCCCCGCTCGTATCCCCTCCCTGTGACTGCCAGCACTTCTCCTGTGACACGCCACACAGGACAACTTATTGTACAGATAGTCACATACGTCCACCTCCGTTCTTCTCATATCTATCTCCTCCTCACAGCCCACCAAGTCAAGCATTCTGTTGTACAAAGGAACAGAAAGGAAACTGCTCTCCATCTCGGCACTGAAATGTTAGGAGTTCAGAAATATATTACATCTTATATGTGTGCATGTGATGTATATAAACTGAAAGTTGAAGAGAAGAGACATAAAAAGCTTTATCACCCTTCTAATTACTGTGAAAATTGTGAAGTGATTGAATTAATAGATGTTAAAATCATCTAAAAATAATGCACTTGAAAAAAAAATACTATTTGGGTCAATCAATTAGTGATGTCTTACCTGTCCAGTATTAAAAAGAAACAGGAAGTGATTATATTCAGGGCAGTATGCCAAATAATAAATATTCATGATTGTTATGGTGGGAAATTTAAAAGGTTAATATCTTTAAGTTTCTTTTTCATTTTTTAGCCAGCAAATTTGCAATTATGAATTAACTACACATTATACATGTACACTGTACCACTTTCAGATTTTTCTGCTGAATGCCCTACAGAACCCAATCCCCCGCCCCGTCTTTGACTACATCCTGAGGGTCAGTCAGCCGGACCGAGTGTTTGATATCCTGAGGGAGAAGCAGTATATGAGGTCCATCAGCAGGCAGGGGCATCGCATCATCTACTCCGAGTTAGACGAGACAATGACTCAGGTGATTCAGTCAAGCATTTATTAAATTTACAATTCTTGTAAAAAAAAAAGTAGCAGAAAATTTTCTTTCATGTCCTTATTTACATTGTACTTATTTTTTGAAGTTTTATACTGAAGGAAAATCATTGTAGGTTTTTAAAAAGCTGACTTCCTTTGGTATGGATGAATCACATGAAGATAAACTTCTTGTAAGTACAATTTATTTTTATTTATATTGTCCTTCATAATATATGATAAGGTTCATATTCTAAATATCTCTATGTCTAGAGAGTGACAACAAAACCAAAAGTACTGGTTGCTAAAAAATCTTCTTCTCCAAAACATATTTATGAACCACCAGGCAGTTTTTGACACTGAACTGCATTTGTTTTTAGGCCATGAAAGATTACATTATGAAATTACACAGATCTAGGGCAGGGTAAGCAAGATCTCAACATCACTTCAGTAAAATAAGTTAATGAATTGCTTATGTTTATTTCACTATTCTAAATTCAGAGAAGCTTTCAATATTGGTTTAGATTTTTAGTAGTTCCTGATTCTCTGTTTAGGTCTGTGGAGACTCAACAAGAGGCCGGGTATTCCCATGGTAGATTCTGTATTGTGGGCCCAGGTAAAGCAATAACCAGGAGACATGCTGAATTTGAAACAGAAAGATCCAAAATCAACTTTGTCAGTGGATCATTTTCCAGGTACAATGACTACTGTAAATACTACTGACTGTGCACAGAGTTTTCCTGTTGTAAGATTATACAGTTGTGCAAAATTCAATTGTATCATTAAAAATTGGAGTAGGGGGATTGCAATTGAAGTCAAAACATTTGCATAAAATTAGATTAGTTTGTACTCTGATACATGGATTAATTATGCAATGAAACCATTTAGGAAGAAATTTTGCTTCCAAAAAAAAAAATGAAAATGTTAATATTCATTGACGTAAGTGATTTCTCTGTTTTCCAGTCGTTCTTCTAAAAAGACAAATCCAAAGGACCAATCCATAAACATGGTGAGTAGCTGTATACTGTACATTTGTTGTTACAGATTAAAATAATTTGTATATAATCTTATACTCTATGCCTACATTTAATTGAAAAAATATAATATAAAAGATTCTGTTTAATAATGGTAACTGAATATCATTTCATGATATTGTATGAATATTTCAGAACTCTGAGTGGAAAAGTATGTTTGGTTCCAATGAGTCAGATTCATCCTCAAATAGTTTGTCTCCAAAAGCTCGGACCCTCCAGAGAACTGCCGAGAGCCTTGAGAGGAAACTAAATACTTCACAGACCCTGAGTCAGACATCTTCATCATCTGGAAGCTTTGTTACAATGTCACAGAGTCAGGTGTCATCTGAGGGGTCAGTTAGGTCCCTGACAGAGAAAAGCACCGACAAAAATCCCACCAGTAAGACCTTCCCTATATTAGAATCACATTGCTTGAAAAAAATTTATGTGATATATTGATATACATACAATTTTATATGTAGATCTGTATATCATATTGTATGTTTTACTGCTAAAATTATATAGCTTTTCGAAACTTTAAATCCTAAATAGTGCAATGTTTTAAATTACAGCAAAATATCATCCCTGTAAGATAGCCTTGAGAAACATTGTCCACAAGAAGCGCGAGTTGTATACGGCCGAGTCTAAAGACTTACTCGAGATAGCCTGGGAGAGGAGACCCCCACCCAGTAACTGGAAACCCAAGGGGCTACTGGTGACCCACCTCCAGGAACACAGGGCTGCAGTCAACAGGTAGAGAGGGGCACAGAAAGTACTGATTAATGACTTACATTGGTATGGTGCATTATCAAGGGGAATAACTCTCTTAAGCACTAGATTTTATCTTTTCAATGTAATACTATTCAGCCATCAATGTAAGTGCCTTTGCCAGATAATTTGTTATTACATGTATATGCTGTACATAAATAAAGAAATTTACGTCAAGTAATTCAAGTCCAAGGGTAGTGATTCCTTGAGCATTCATCAGTTGAATGTTATATATACTGGCAGGATTCAAGTTTCTCAAGACCATGCATTCTTTGCCACGGCCTCTAATGATGGAACAGTCAAATTATGGGAGTCTGAAAAATTGGAGGGAAACAGTGTTGCTAACCGCTCTAAACAGACCCTGAAGAATACTTCTGTACCTGGTGAGACAACATTGTGTTATATTTTATGTCATTAATTTTTCTCTTAACCTTTTCTATAAATATCCAATTATTTCACTAAACTTTCTTTAACAAGTCCAGAAAAAAAATAATGAGGAAAGAGAAATATCCTGAATTTTTTGTAACTTCATTTATACTGGAATAGAGATAAATATAAGTGCTGAGTATTGCTTCGTTTTATTAGGAGAGAAAGTGAAAGGTTTAGTTTTCTGTGAAGCCCATGGATCCGCTCTTTCACTGGCCACATTCACCGACATGGGGGCAATCAACATTTACAAGTCAGTAGTGCTACAATGTATCTCTATAATACTGTAGATAGACACAAAGTAATTGTTTCTTTTATTGATTTGCTTTGTTTTAACAGGATAGAGACAGGGAAAGCCACCTGGAACAAGGCTATTAATGTTGACAAGTCAGACTATGGAAACATTGTAGATCTCACATACTTTGATACAGGTACAGCACTGTACAATTATATATAGTGTATATCTAATAAGACATTTATTAGCAATTTATGTACAACAATATAAAGGAAAACAGAATTAAGATTAGGGGAATACATTGGAAATTTTTAAGTTGTCCTTTACTTTAAATATTACCCGGTAAGTAAATATTTAATATTAGATGTATATGAGGCAATGAAAGAATAACTTGGTGTATGAGTGTTAGAGGTGTTTTGTTTTGTGACAGGTGCCCAGTCTGTTTTATCATATGCCACAGTCAATGGATTCCTAGTGGGACATGATCTCCGCTCTAACAAGGAAGTCTGGAAACTCAGAAACGACCCAAAGTCAGGTAACAAGCAAATGCAATCAAGGCATGCACAAGCCAGAAAGCTGAAAAGATGTAACTTTTTTTAAAATTGAAGTTGTCAATGTAATCATTTTGATAATTTAGAAAGGAAATTTAAAGATAAAATCATTTGTCTGAAATGATAATGTTTGACACAATCACATGTTGGTATTCAATTTAATCATTGTACCAGATTTTTGGAACATTGCAAAGTGGCTGCATTCTTTATAATGGTGTGTTTGTAGGTTTGATCACCTCCTTTGCTGTACACCACTCCCAGTGTTGGTTGGCTGTGGGGACCAGTAGTGGGACACATGTCTGTTGGGACATGAGGTTTCAGCTTCCTATCAACTCCATTGTTCATCCTACAGGTATGGATAAATATCGTTATCATTAAAAAAACTGCACTTCATTAGTGGCACTATGATTTATTGATAACCATTGTGCTACGGACAGGTGCCCGAGTAAGGAGGTTGATCATGCACCCCCAGGAGCAGTCCTGGCTGATCTCAGCCACCCAAGGAAATAATGAAGTGTCCATATGGGATGTAGAGACAGGGGCCAGACAAAAAGCCCTGTGGGCAAGTCCTACACCCACCCTTAGTCTTAATCAGGTCAGTGTCTATACTTTTTGAATTAATCACAAATTTTTTTTAAAAACTTACATATCTAAAAAGTCTTATGGGCTGGATATATTGCTTAGTAAGAAAGTATCCTATTTATCTTATTTGTGTAACGTACCCAATTTCTTCGTCATGGTATTATGTTTCAGTTTTCTTTTTATCAGATTTTTTTTGAAGAGCAGAGCCATGGACTTGAATTTGATGCACCTCTTCTCTATTATGTATATAACTTTGTTCTATAGGCTAGTCACCATTCTGTGTATGGGTTACACATCGCTGTGACAGACACCAATGTGTTTATGTTGACGGGAGGGTCAGACATGAGGGCCCGGTTCTGGGACATCTCCTACCCCGCCAACTCCTTTATCCTGGCAGGGGCTGCCAGTGATCCTGTACAACAGACAGGAGTCAACTACAGGTTTGTAGGCTATTTTTAGGTCACCTGAGTCACTCAGGTGACCTATTGCTATCCGTTTTCATCCGTCGTCGTCCGTCGTGTGTCGTGTGTTAACATTTGAACATTTTTAGCCATTTTCTCGGAGACCACTGAACCAATTTCAACCAAATTTGGTATACAGCATCTATGAGTGAAAGGGAACAAAAATTGTGAATTTCATGGTCCCTGCCCCCCTGGGGCCTGAGGGGTGGGGCCAAAACCACTAAAATTAATGAAATCTTTAAAAATCTTCTTCTTTACTTCTGGACATCAAGCAGGCAAACTGTTAGCATGAATGTAATGAGCACTGAGTCCTCTACCAAATTTGTGAAATTCATGGCCCCAGGGTCAAGGGTTCTCGTGTTAGGGCGGGGCCATATAGATCATGTAGTGAAAATGCATTATTTCTTTGAAAATCTTCTATACTCCTGGGTATTAAATAAACTAAGTAAACTGTTATCTTGAATAAGGCTGCCTCTTCCAAAATTTTGAATTTCATGGCCCCAGGGTCATGGGTTCTGGTGTTAAGGCGGGGCTCTATTGATTAATTTATAGAGTGAAAATGCATTAATTCTTTGAAAATCTTCTTCTCTGCTCCTGGGTATTAAATAAACTAACTAAGTACATAGTTTTGATGAGCAAGAGTGCCTATTCCACAATTGTGAATTTCATGGCCCCAGGGTCATGGGTTCTGGTGTTAGGGCGGGGCTCTATTGATTATATTGTGAAAATGCATTAATTCTTTGAAAATCTTCTTCTCTACTCCTGGGTATTAAATAAACTAACTAAGTACATAGTTATGATGAGCAAGGGTGCCTATTCCACAGTTGTGAATTTTATGGCCCCAGGGTCAGGGGTTCTGGTGTTAAAGCGGGGCTCTATTGATTATAGAGTGAAAATGCATTAATTCTTTGAAAATCTTCTTCTCTGCTCATGGGTATTAATAAACTAACTTAGTACATAGTTTTGATTAGCAAGAGTGCCTCTTCCAAAATTGTGAATTTCATGGCTCCAGGGTCAGTGGTTCCTTTGGGGTGAGGTGCACAACTGTTTATAAAGTGGAAGTGCATTTTCTCTTTTTTACTCTGATCTACCTCTGGGTATTAAGTAAATAGAGTAAGCATGCTAAGTTTTATGATAAGCAATGGTGCCTCTTTCAAAATTGTGAATTTCATGGCCTCTGGTTTAAAACAGAACCAAATTCAATTGTTGGAAAGTTGTTACATGATACTCAGGTGACCTATAAGGCCCATGGGCCTCTTGTTTTCATAGCTATCAACTAGCATCCTCCAACCCCATGCCCATTTTGTTAATTTCACATGCTCATAAAGATTATGCAATAATAAAGCTTCTCAAACTTAGCATGTGATTAAGGAACTTTAATCTTTTTCTTCACTTATTTTTAGAGCAAAACTTGTAGATGGGGTGGAAGTGATTCAGGAATTCTACACAAAGAAACAAGTAACTAGTGAAGATAACCCGCGGAGGGGCCCCGAGGCCCCACCACAGGGGCACCGTGATATTATTAGTGACATTAACCTGTGTCAGACCTCTCAGTGTCTTGTGATCACGGGTTCCAGGGACGGAGTTGTCAAAGTGTGGAAGTGATTGTATAGTAAACAATTTTATGCTTGTCATGCCGAAATAGGCTCGTCAAGCTGGAATACCTTGTCTGTGATTCTCTAAACAGTATGTGAGTTTGAAAAGATGACTGTGGACCTGTTAATCAAAACTTTAAAGACAATGTTTATAAAAAATTGTCTTTTACTTGTGATAATCTTAATTTATCATGGAAGAAAAACTACACATGTAGTTGGCCATATTGGCAAAATTGTGCAATACTTGATATACAGTCATAAAGAAAAGAAAAACATGTACTAAAATTTTCATTGTTTCAATTTTTTATTAATTTTGATAATGCTTATGCATGTATGTGCATGCATATACTGAAAAAAAATGTGACATTCTTAAGCTTTTTTTGCTGATTTTTGAGGCAGTTTGATTCAAATCTCTGGTTGAAGTGCAAAATAGCTTATGCTTTGGTAAATTGTTCGTCATCTCTCCATGCACCTGTTAGTGAACAGTTTTTAGCTCACCTGAGCCGAAGGCTCAAGTGAGCTTTTCTGATCACATTTTGTCCGGCGTCCTTCTGTCCGTCTGTCTTTCTGTCTAGCTGTCCGTCTGTCTGTCCGTCTGTCTGTAAACTTTTCACATTTTCGACTTCTTCTCAAGAACCGCCAGGCCAATTTCAACCAAACTTGCCACAAAGTATCCATGGGTAAAGGGGATTCAAGTTTGTTCAAATGAAGGGCCACACCCTCATTCAAGGGGAAATAATTGGGAATTAATGAAAATTTGGTGGCATGTTTTAAAGATCTTCTTCTCAAGAACCACTGTGCCAGGAAAGATGAAACTTATAGGGAAACATCCTCAGGTAGTGTAGATTCAAGTTTCTTTAAATCATGACCTCCGGGGGTAGGGCGGGGCCAAAATGACCGACCAAAGTTTTACATAGAAATATATAGGAAATTTCTTTAAAAATCTTCTCCTCAAGAACAGCAAAGCCAAAATTGATCATATTTATATGGAAGCATCCTCAGGTAGTGTAGATTCAAGTTTGTTCAAATCATGACCCTCAGGGGTAGGGCAGGGCCAAAATGGCTGACCAAAGTTTTACATAGAAATATATAGGAAAATTCTTTAAAAATCTTCTTCTCAAGAATAGCAAAGCCGTAATTGATCATATTTATATGGAAGCATCCTCAGGTAGTGTAGATTCAAGTTTGTTCAAATCATGACCCCCGGGGGTAGGGCGGGGCCAAAATGGCCGACCAAAGTTTTACATAGAAATATATAGGAAATTTCTTTAAAAATCTTCTCCTCAAGAACAACAAGGCCAAAATTGATCATATTTATATGGAAGCATCCTCAGGTAGTGTAGATTCAAGTTTGTTCAAATCATGACCCCCAGGGGTAGGGCGGGGCCAATATGGCCGACCAAAGTTTTACATAGAAATATATAGGAAAATTCTTTAAAAATCTTCTTCTCAAGAATAGCAAAGCCATAATTGATCATATTTATATAGAAGCATCCTCAGGTAGTGTAGATTCAAGTTTGTTCAAATCATGACCCCCGGGGGTAGGGCGGGGGCCAAAATGGCCGACCAAAGTTTTACATAGAAATGTATAGGAAAATTCTTTAAAAATCTTCTCCTCAAGAATAGCAAAGCCATAATTGATCATATTTATATGGAAGCATCCTCAGGTAGTGTAGATTCAAGTTTGTTCAAATCATGACCCCCAGGGGTAGGGCGGGGCCAATATGGCCGACCAAAGTTTTACATAGAAATATATAGGAAAATTCTTTAAAAATCTTCTTCTCAAGAATAGCAAAGCCATAATTGATCATATTTATATGGAAGCATCCTCAGGTAGTGTAGATTCAAGTTTGTTCAAATCATGACCCCCGGGGGTAGGGCGGGGCCAAAATGGCCGACCAAAGTTTTACATAGAAATGTATAGGAAAATTCTTTAAAAAATCTTCTCCTCAAGAATAAAAAAGCCATAATTGATCATATTTATATGGAAGCATCCTCAGGTAGTGTAGATTCAAGTTTGTTCAAATCATGACCCCCAGGGGTAGGGTGGGGCCAAAATGGCCAACCAAAGTTTTACATAGAAATGTATAGGAAAATTCTTTAAAAATCTTCTTCTCAAGAATAGCAAAGCCATGATTGGTCTTTGGACTACTTTTGGATTTAAGCTTTTCAAGTATAAACCAATTCTGCTTTTTCCTAGCCACAGTGCTCGGGTGAGCAATGTGGCCCCTGGGCCTCTTGTTAAAAATGTGACCCTTGCAGTCTTACTAGTTTTCAGGATGCATAATTCTGATTATGAATTCTTGATAATTTAGTCTAAAATTTTATAAATATAAAAAATTCTGATATAGTGAATTTACAGATGCATGTAGCTGATTGATATTTTGTCAGTATGAGGTTATATGTTAAAAAAATATATACATATTTATACCCCCACTCTGAAGGAGAAGGGGGTATACTGTTTTACCCTTGTGTGTCTGTCCGTCCGTCTGTGTGTCTGTGTGTCCGCGTGTCCGTGGAGCTGTGTGTCCATCCGTAACAAATTTTCGTCGCAGTTTTCTCAGCAACTACTTATCGTAGATGCTTGAAATTTTTACACAATCTTCTCTGAGGCATGCCATATGGTGGGATACATTTTCGCTAAAATACGATGTCAACTTCCTGTTTGTCTGTGCGTCTGTCTGTTTCATACATAACAAATTTTCATCACAGTTTTCTCAGCAACTTCTCATTGTAGATGCTTGAAATTTTAAAATAATCTTCTCTAAGGCATGCCATATGTTGGGATACATTTTTGTTTAAATCTGATGTCAATTTCCTGTTTGTCTGTGCGTCTGTCCGTTTCATACATAACAAATTTTCGTCGCAGTTTTCTCAGCAACTACTCATCGCAGGTGCTTGAAATTTTAACACAATCTTCTCTGAGGCATGCCATTCATTGGGATACATTTTTATTCAAATCCGATGTCAACTTCCTGTTTGTTTGTGTGTCTGTCCGTTTCATACATAAAAAATTTCATCGCAGTTTTCTCATTAGCTATTCATAGCAGATGCTTGTTTATTATGAATTTTCAAAGAACTCAGAGTTTACTGAAGTAAAATTATTCTTTTTTCTTTTTAAGTACAAGCATTTTTGTATGAAATAGTTAAATAGTAAAATTTAGTTTTTAAATTTACTTCCAGTCCTTGAACATATAAACCAGTCATACTTGACAGAAAATGTAAAATTTGCGAATTTGCTGTGAGAGAGATAAATGCTGTGAGAGAGAAATGAGAGAGATATTGTTTATTCGCAATGGGGACTTGATTTTTTGATGTGTTCAGGGTCCAGTGACTCAAGAGGTATTTTAACACTTTTTAATGACAAAGTAGAAGTCAAAATTTCAAAAGTCAAACTTGATCCCCTTGGAAATTATATTGTTTCAAGTATCTTCATTGACAATAGATATTCTATTACACTAGTAAATTTATATGGCCCAAACAAAGATAATCCTGATTTTTATATTGATCTTGCAAATATCATTGATGATTTTGAAGATGATTTTGTTATAGTCTTGGGGACTGGAATCTTGTACAAGATTATGATCTTGATTGTTACAACTATGTGCGTGAGAATAATACAAAAAGTAAATCTGAAGTAGAAAAATTAAAGGACAGATTCAATTTAGTTGACCCATGGCGCGTTTGCAATCCAGATGTAAAAATGTTCTCTTGGGCTAAAAAATCTCCTATCAAGCAGGCTAGATTAGATTTCTTTCTAATATCAGAAGAGCTTATGTCAAGACTAGATACGGTAAATATCCTCCCAGGCTATAGAACAGATCATTCAATAATTGAACTTCAACTAAGATTTGACAACTTTTCTAAAGGAAAAGGCTTTTGGCGCTTTAATAATTTGTTGTTGAAAGATCCTGATTTTGTTAAGAAGGTCAAACAAATTATTTCTGATACTCAGGTAGAATACTTGATAGGTGAAAACAGCTCATCAACAATTGACGATATCTATTACTAAAAATTATTTTAATGAAAATTAGAGAGTTTGCAATTTATTTTTCCAGTAAAAAATCCAGTGAGAGGAAAAAATAGAAAGAACGTCTTCAAACGCAAATAAAATTTATGCACGAAATGTTTAACATGCACCATCTACAAATTTATGGAAATTTACTGGATGAGCTACAGGCTGAACTTGAAAATATTAGAAAATATGAACTTGAAGGGCTTTTGATACGAACACATTGTAAATGGATTGAGGATGGTGAAAAACCAACAAAATATTTTTGTGCTCTAGAAAAAAGAAAATATAACAAAAATTATTGATAGTAGAGGTAATCCAATTGTAAATCAAAAAGAAATATTAGATAATCTTAAACAATTCTATCAGTCTCTATACAGAAACTTAGATGATTCACTAATTGATGTTGATTTAAACACAGTTTTAGTAGATTGTAAAGTTCCCAAACTCAGCACAGATACAAAAACACTAATAGATAATGATATCTCCCAGTCTGAAATTTTAAATGCTTTGAAAAATATGAAAAATAACAAGACCCCTGGAACAGATGGATTCACTACAGAGTTTTTGAAATTTGTTTGGTCTGATTTAAGCAAATTTTTGATAAATTCATTTAATTGCAGTTATAATAAAGGATATTTAGCAATGACTCAAACTCAAGGTATAATTTCTGTAATTCCAAAGGGAAATAAACCCAGAGAATACTTGAAAAATTGGAGACCTATCTCTCTTCTTACTGTTACTTATAAGTTGCTGTCCAGTGTTTTAGCCGAACGAATTAAGTGTTCTCCCCTCGCTTATTCATGAAAACCAAAAGGGATTTCTTAAAGATAGATATATTGGTGAAAATTCTAGACTACTCTATGACACTATTCACTACTGTAATGAGGAAAAGATCCCAGGACTTGTTCTTCTCATTGATTTTGAGAAAGCATTTGACTCAGTTTCATGGAGATTTATTTTTAAAGTTCTACAATTCTTTGCTTTTGGTGAAAAGTTCATAAAGTGGATTAAATTGTTGTTTTCTAATGCAAAGTTGTGTGTTATCCAGCATGGCATATTTTCAGAATTTTTTGATATTGGAAGCGGATGTAGACAGGGGGACCCTATTTCACACTATTTATTTGTACTTTGTGCCGAGATCATGGGTATTATGATAAGAAACAATCCTGATATCAAAGGAATTTTTATTAAAAGAAATGAATATAGACTATTGCAATATGCGGATGATACAGTCGTCCTTTTGGATGGTACAAAATCCTCTCTTACTTGCGCTCTATCACTGGTAGATCAGTTTTCTAAATATTCTGGTCTTAAACCAAACTATGAAAAAACTCGATGCATAAAAATTGGCTCCATGTCTCAAGAAAATATCAATATCTGCTCAGATTTTAATCTCCATTGGTCTCGGGAACCATTCACTGTATTAGGTATAACTTATTCTGTAGATTTGAACCCAAACTCTATGAATGAACTTAATTTCCAACCTTAACTGGTCGTAATGAAAAAAATAATTGGCTCTTGGTCAAAAAGACTGTTGACAACAGCCGGCAAAATTACAGTAGTAAAGTCAATCAT
This sequence comes from Saccostrea cuccullata, assembly GCF_032062105.1. Lineage (NCBI taxonomy): Eukaryota > Metazoa > Mollusca > Bivalvia > Ostreida > Ostreidae > Saccostrea > Saccostrea cuccullata. The sequence goes on along the minus strand of NW_026920935.1, from coordinate 850,038 downwards.
TTTTCCTAAAATTACCCACCTGTTAATTTCCTTGCCGAATCCTCCCCTTAAATTTTTACAGGATCTTGAGAAAATGTTCTTCAATTTTATCTGGAGCAATAAACCTCCCAAGGTAGCAGAGAATTGTATACTACAGTGCCATGAAAAAGGTGGCTTAAGAATGATAAGTGTTAAAGATTTTTGTAAGGGTTTAAAAATTACATGGATTCGTAGATTGTTTAGCAATGTTAATGCTTCTGCATGGAAAACTTTGCTTTATAGTATAACACCAGAAGTAGAATTTCTTCCCTGTTATGGTAACAGTTTTACAAGATTAATTTCCAATAGAATTTCAAATCATTTTTGGAAAGATGTTTTTGATGCCTTTTACGAATTAAGAAATATAATTGAGTCTGACAGCTTGTCTATGTTAGATCCTCTTTGGTACAATGACAATATTAAGATATCTAACAACTGTATATACTTTAAACATTGGGCTGAAAAAGGTGTAAAGTACATAAAAGATTTGTTTTTTCCTGATGGCCAGCCTATGAGTTTTGAAGAATTCTGTGAGGTATATAATCTGTCAACCCCTTTTACTTTATTTCATGGTGTCATACAAAATGTCAGAAAATTGAATTTAACTTATACTGTTAAGGATGTTCTTTATAACTCTCCCTATTATCCCAATTTCTTCAAAACAATTTTCAAGAGTCAAAAGGGATCAAGAGATTTTTATGATGTATTAATTTCATCTAGATGGAATAAACCTAAATATGAAAGTAAATGGGAAAATGCTTTAGATTTGAATGTAAACCAAATGTGGTGGAAAACTCATAATAAGATTATTTTTAGTATCACTGAAGATGTACAACTTAGATGGTTTCAATATCGAATTGTACATAGAATTTTGAGCACCAATGTTTATTTTAAAAAAATAGGGATTGTAAATTCTGATCTCTGTACTTTTTGTGGTATGCATCCTGAATCGATCACCCACTTGTTTTGGGGATGTTTATATGTTGATATACTATGGAATAATCTAGTAGAATGGATAAATGATAAAACTGACCAGAACATTGAAATAAACCTTATAGATGTTATACTTGTTAGAGATGGTAAAAACCATATTATACTGAACCTTTTAATATGTATAGTAAAAAGACATATTTATAAGAAAAGACTTTGTAAGACACTACCAACCATTGATGGAGCTAAAAAAGAAATTAGTTATTACTATAAAATTGAGAGATTTATGTATTAAAAAAATAATGATCTGCCTATATTTGAAAAGAGATGGGGTGTTTTTCCCCCTCTGTTTTCTAATGGTTAAAACTGTATTTGTACATGCTTATAATAACAATGTACTTGTTTAAAATCACTATGCTATCCATTTTTTTTCTCTTTTTTTTGTTTTTTGGATAACTTATCTGTCAATACATACACATATTGTATGAATGTGGTGTGAAAGGATTTGTTAGTTGTTTTTTTTTGTCTTTTTTTTTTTTCATTGAAAAATTGTCCTGGTCGAATTTATAGTGTTCATATTAATAGTAGTTCACTTACAAATAATAGTGCCATGTAACATGTTCATACATACATGACAAAGTGAATAGTCATTTGATCAGTATTATCATATATCATAGAGATGTTAATGTCATTTCTTGGAAATATTTTTCATCTTAAAAGAATGACTACAATGCATACATCATAAGATTTCATAAAATTTTTTATATTCTATGTATATGTATTATGCACTATAATGTCTTTAAATTCCTCTGTTTGTCAGTTTGGTGAATCCAGGGCTCCCCAACCTTGGCGCCATTCATGTAATCATATACTGCTGGGGCAATAAAAAAAAATTAAAAAAAAAAAAAAAATTTAGTTTTTAAATTTACTTCCAGTCCTTGAACATATAAACCAGTCATACTTGACAGAAAATGTAAAATTTGCGAATTTGCTGTGCAGTACACATGTATGTATATTTATTTGTTATTCTCAGTACTTCAGAGATTCATGATGTATTTTTCACTTTCCACTGACGATTTAAAATTCAGAGAAATAACATAAATACACATGCACCAACCTACTTAAGTTTATGTAAGTAGAGCTTCAGTCTTCATCAGTTATTCTGTTTATAAGACAGAAGGCAATTAACAGACAGAGAACTAGCTGCAGATGCGTAACTAATGTTTCCCGTACGAAAGTTCGAGGCGGAATAGGCACGGCTTGGGCACGGCTAAGACATGGAATCCACACGGGTTCTGCATGTCCAAGACACGGACACGGCTTCCGTGTCGGAAAGTGAGGAATCCTCACTCACAGAAACCCCAGTGGAGGCACGGAATCCGTGTCCCAAGGAGATGGATTTTAACTCAGGCGGGTTTTGCTTCAAACTTGTATTTATTTATATCTCACGGCTTTTTACTGAGCATGCTCAATCATAACTTCCTTTATTTGAATATTAAATTGGAGGGATTCATGGTCATGAGCTAAGTCAATGTGTCTTTTTGCTATATTTAAAGGATATTTAACTAATAGATGTCAGTAGGAATTGTATTTATGTCAATCTGGGATAATTTCTTCACTTTTGAACTAAATGAAGTAAGTGTAATCTAGAATAAATAAGTCAATTTTTTAATTTCCATGATCTAAGTCCTGTATTGCGATGTTGACAATGAACATGATGAAATAGTTTAGGTTTATTTGAATGACTTTAGTTGGACTTTCACTAATCCTTTATAGTATATATTTTATGTGACATCTGTGACTGTGCTAGTGAAAGTTTTATTTAAACTAAATTCTTTCTCAGATTGTGCAAACTTAGCTAGATTAAATTACAACTGAATATTGTACATTATCATTAAAATCTTAATTAAAAACTAGCATGGATTGTAACTGATAAAGTTAATCTTTAACAGAAAGTAAATGGACACATTCATATAAGATTTTTAACTTTTGAAATTCTAAAACTAAGCATTAATGTAAAGCAATGTGAAGTTAGTTTGGGTTTCAGTCACCATTTTGGCATCCACAGTTACATCGATCAGGAGATTCTCTAAAGGCCATGACCCAGATCTAAACAAATGCACAGATCCCGTGACTCCTTATATGGTATACGGCACGGCTTTTTTGACACGGGTTTCCAAAAAACCGTGTCTCCATATATGGAAAAGGACACAGGTTTCAGACACGGGTTTACAGAATCCATGAGTCCATATATGGAAACTAGCACGGCTTTCTGACACGGGTTTTGTAAAACCGTGTGATCTCATTTAAATATTTCGGCCAATATCCCGTGCCGTGTCCGTGCCTCGACCACTTTTAGGCACGGCTTTCCATGCATACTTTACATAGGAGCACGGAATGCTTAAGCATGGGTTTCTGGAGCCGGAATCCGTGCCTGAGCCGTGTCTAAGCCGCCCAGACTGTTTCGTACGGGTTGGGGGAAAAAAATGGGTGGATGACTTGTACATTCTTCACAATTTTTTTTCCAGATCAGTGAGCTATAGATCTGCAATTAATAAAATCTGTTATCCAATGTGCTTTCAATGTTAAGGTCAAGACCTTGCTTTAGACTAACTTTTTGGTGCAAGATCCATTACGCAGCACAGTTAAGGTGCGCAATGGAAATATCGACTAAATTTTGTATTTAAAAATGTATTTGTAATTGGAATGGCGATTATTTTTAGTACATTATTTATATCAGATAATTGTAATTATGATTAATAACTACATATCGAGGACGAATATATTTTATATTTAGACTAGTCACGTGATGCTGCAGTCAGGCGATTTTAGCACATTGACTTGCATTATTGATGTTACATATAAATATCACTAGTGCAAGGGCATAACCAAGTTTCATTTCCAAATTTATTATATAATTATTTTCAACACACATTGTAGTTTCTAAAAAGTGCTGCGATCCTGTCTAATTTCTGCAATTTCATTGTTAAAATTATATTTGTATGACCGAATGCTATATTTTTTGATGGTCAGCGGCATGAAATATTGATATAATTAAATTGTTTTTAAGATTTCATCAGGATCGCAGCACTTTTCAGATACCTTAATAGTTCTAGAGTTGAAATGTAAAAGCTTATTATGATCCATAGAGAGTATGCCCTTGCACTAGATCGATTTATTAAGACCCCCACATTACCCTCCGGTATACTTGCATACAAATATACGGCAGTGTCAATTAAATACGTAATGTACAGAAAATATATTAATAAAATAGTGAAAACGACATTAAATTCAAGTTATTGCTCATAGAATATCTGTAAATAATATTTTATTTAATTAGAGAATAAATATTTTGTTGAGAAAAATATTACTTGATCTGCCTCTCACTGCATACAAACTACGTCACGTTGTAAGAAATGACGTCATATTGACAAATGTATTGCGATCAGTGACATGTATATAACTTGTTATGTGGGACTTAACTAAAGTCAAAACAACACGCTGTAGTAAGTTTTAATGTAGTTGGATCATTTCTTACTGGTTAAATTAGCAAATCAACTCATTTTGTGGTATTTTAAAGAAATGCTGTATGACGTATATTGTGTATGATGTCATAGTCAAGTTTTCCCGTACAAATTAGGCTCCGCCTCCTTTTTGTAACCTTAACTGTGCTGCGTATGATGTCATTATCACTTTCAATTTTCTTTTTCCCATACTTTATCGCTCTAATAGAATTATGTAGAAAATATAGTATTTTCATGGAATTCAATTTGAAATTACATTAAAAGTAGTCCCGATACCTATATTAAATTTAACATTATTTTAAAGAGGCCATGAACATACAAATTTTCGTTTTTTATAAGACTGTAGGCAATCTGGATACATTTTCTTTGTCTGATATGGAAAAAACTCCTATATTCATGACTGCTTTTCTTAATTTTCATAGGAAATGACAATATGTAATATGATTTTTCATCTTGTTTACCTACAAATTATGCCCCAAAACACCTTATTTGACCTAGCTAAAGTTATAAAGCATCATTAAAGGAATTTATTTCCTAAATTTGATATATTTGTAGACACCTTTCATTTACTAGATCTTGACCTTAAAAGAACAATAAGGATTAAGTGACATGTATGTGTTATAATAATAATTTATTAAAGATTTATGTAAGGCATAACAAAAAGAAAGGTATATACCGCTAATATACCACATTCAGCACAAAGACACAACTCATCCAAACTTAATGTGGCAACAAAAAATCCCCATTATTCAGTGATTCACTGAAGTCACGGCCAAACTCAGGAGAGCTTCTGGTAATAACTGCAGAGTTCAGTCATAAGCATCTTTAGTATAGATATCACATAGGTATCACAGATGTTTAATAAAACTGTATAAATAGGATATAAACTCTACAATTAAATAAAATCTATCTCCTTCACATTTGGCACAATAAAATAATAATGAAAACAGCTGTACGGCACTGGAATGTCATTTCTGTAATACTATTACATGTGTATTTAGGAATATTATGATCAGAGAAATGTAAAAACAACTGATCATTCTACCAATTTATAAATGTAGGTACTTGTGAACCTTGAAAGGTTAAACCAAGTACAGCATTGACAGGTGTTCCTATTATCAAGTTAATTTAAAAAGTTTTGTTTGACTACATCTAGCCTTTGCGAAAAAGAAAGGATCACATCTTTAATAGGGATCAGAAATAAAAAATTAAAATAATTAGAGTTGTAATATTTGAAATGTTTAAATGTTAAACCATTGTGATTTGAATAGATTTTATGAGTACCTGTATCTTAATACTAATGTTGGTACAATGCAATAAATATTAGTGAAAAAAATAGTTCTGTTCTATTAAAAAAATGATAAAGCTAGCAGATGAGTTGATTTGATTCATATTCTACTACTAATATGAATATCCCTGCTCTTAGAAAATACATTCATTAAAAAATTTAAAGTGCTGCACTTAAGCTTGTGTGGGTACATTTCAAGTGATTAACATTAAGACCTTTTAAGCCCTTAGGTACCCTGTGTCATAATATCACAGATACTTTGTACATTGACTGTTGAGACAGACTAGGTTGTTTCCCTTGTTTAATTCTCCCACCAGATGTCACCCCCAGCTGTACTTGGAATAGCGTAGTAGTCAATTCCCCCTGTCCGGTTTGTCCCTATCCCTGCTTCGTCGGACGGCAGACTTGACCTCATTTCTTCCCATGAATCCACTTCTAGAGCTGGTTAGAGTCAGAGTTGCTATTGTTTTAGGGCCAGGTTCTGATATTGTAACAGAGGGGACAGTCATTAGTTTGGCACTGTTTGAGCTTGCATGTGAATTTGCGGTAGATAACGCATTAGATCCTGTCACATTAAGAGATCTAGTAGTGGCTGTGTTGAGATACACTGCAGAGCCTTGAGTTTTCCCTAATGAGCTAGTGAGATTATAAGGATTTGAACTCAAGCCTCCAGAAATCGAAAGTTTACCACTGGTCTCTTTGGATGAGCGAAGAGATTGAGTGTTTGAATTATGGCGAGCACTTCTATTTCCATTGTTTGTAATAAGAGGAAAATTTGATACATTTTTAGTTGGTATGGGGTTTGTGCTGGTAGTGCTAGTCATTATAACGTACGGATGTGCTGGTTTCGGTGTGATTTCAGTCAGTCCTGGCTTTGAGGTGGTTGCTGAAGAGTTGGTGTCACCAGGACTGGATTTTGGGATGGAAGTCACAGAGGAGGTAGCAGGTACAGAAGTGGTGTTACCAGACAACCGGCCGACAAATGGTTTTGCTTTGCTGGTAGAAGTGGTTGTGGTGGTCTTGGTGGTAGAACTGACTAGAGAGTCAGCAACACTTGACTTCTCCTCAGCCATTGTTGACTTTTGTTTTTCAAGAGGAGAAAGGTTCAGTACCACACCTTCTGAGCTCTTTGCTACAGACTGTGCCTTTTCCTTCAAGTTACTATCCTCCTTTTTCAGTTTTTCATCCTCTTCTGTTTGTTTCTCATCACCATGGCTCGTTTTCAATGTTGCTGACTCATCCAGTTTATTGGAGGTCTGGCCTAATAGATTTCCAGCCTCTGCCAGCAGGGTAGTGGAAGAAAATGAGACCATATCCGATAGCTTGGCATTGGGGTTAGAGACCCTGTGAACATCAGTCACAACTGGCTGCTTTTTAATAGTGGAGTCTTTTTCACTGTTTTTGTCAGTGGATGACTTTTCAGTTGTTAGTGTTGGTTTAGGAGCAGACACAACCGGTGGAGCAGACACAACCGGAGTACTGGTGGTGCTCAACCGGTGGAGAGATCGTGGTGCAGTAGGAACAGCAGTGTTTGGAATGGAAGCACGCTTTTCTTGTGGTGTGTTGTCTTTCGTGGGTGAAACACTGCGGCTAGGCCTGGAAGGCATATTGTATGGCCTAGAACCACAGTAAAGTATAGAAAAACCTCTTAATGAATTCAAAGGCAGTAGTTGCTGGTTTTTGCGTGTTTTTTCAAAGCATTCAATGGCCACAACTGTAAAACAAATGGAGATTTGATTAGTTTGATACAGATATTTCTCTGGACTCTTAACAGACTCAATGAGATTCCTGATTAAGCTATAACTTACAGAGTGTCTCCTCCACCACCCCTGGAATCACCTCCTTCAGTGCCTCACAATTACAGTGGAGAGCCGGGTTCACATTGATCTCTATCAGGTAAATCTGGAAAAAAGGAGGCATTTTAGTGTTTCCAGTATTTCTTCAGCTTACTTTATTACAATTTAAGAAAGTAAGTGTCAAGTGAGAAAAATATTTTATCTGGTGGCCACTGCACATTTCAGACAGCTTGACAACTGACATAATATTTGGCTGTTGTGATCTCCAGATACACTGCCTTTCTTGACCAGCATCTATTAACTTCCATCCAAAAGAATTTTTTAAAGTATTTTTTTTTCATTTTTTTAAAACAAATTGTAGAATTTTTACTTAAATGCCAACTCATGGACTTGATTTAACTGAATTTATTTAAGCATTTGAGATTCATTAAATAATTACCCTTATGCTTACAGACTAATTTTCCAATACACTTGTTTTGTAGGGTATTCTTACTTTGAAGTCTGTATCCACCATAAAGTCCAGTCCAAAAAGGTCGAAGAATCCAACCCTGGACTGGAGTTTGTGTTTAACACTGTTAAAGCAGTGGATCATGATCTTCTGCATTTGTTTCTGAAGGGAAAACATTATGTAGACATAACTTCAATTGTGAGTACGAATTATTGACATGTATCTTTGTTTTCTATTATCTTCATGAACAGTGGTGTTCCATCACAAGAGATAAAAACTTTATGCTTATAATTGAAGTGAATCTGACTATGAGTATAAAATGTTTTATTGAACTATGTTTTAAGACTATCTGATTTTGCTAACAGTCTGAGGTATATACTTACAGTGAGTGTGTTGTAGACCCAGTCCTGTTCCAGCTCTTTGTGTGGGGCTATGTTCTCATTAATATACTGATTAAACTTGTCCATGCTCCAAGCTGTATCTTCTTTAATGTCTTTGTAATTAGGGTCCTTTTTCTGCACAAACTAATTGGAGAGGAAAAATATTAGATTCATATAAAACTGTTTACACCCATGCAAGATATTTTATCAAAAATGCTATTTCTGTCTTTATTTAACCAAGTTTAGGCCATGGAACAAAAATAGTAGCAGCACTTCTGATAGCACATGAAAATAACATTTTACCTGGTTGTGAGCAGAATTATTTACCTGGTTAGGGAACTGACTTATTTACCTATTTAGTGAGCTGATTACAAGCTGGGTTATTACCTGGTCAGTGAGCAGGGTTATTTACTTGCTTAGTGAGCTGGGTTATTTCTGGTCAGTGAGCTGGGTTATTTACCTGGTCAGTGAGCTGGGTACTTACCTGGCCAGGGAGCTGGGTTATTTACCTGGTCAGTGAGCTGGGTTATTTATCTGGTCAGTGAGCTGGGTTAATTACTTGCTTAGTGAGCTGGGTTATTTCTGGTCAGTGAGCTGGGTTATTTACCTGGTCAGTGAGCTTGATTATAAACCAACCTGGTCAGTGAGCTGGGTTATTTACTATGTCAGTGAGCTGGATTATTTACCTGATCAGTGAGCTGGATTATTTACCTGCTCAGTTAGCTGGGTTATTAACCTGGTCAGTGAGCTGGGTTTTTTATCTGCTTAGTGAGCTGGGTAAGTTATCTGATCCGTGAGCTGTGTTATTTACCTGCTTGGGTTATTTACTTTGTCAGGAAGCTGGATTATTTACCTGGTTAGTGAGCTGGGTTATTTACCTGGTTAGTGAGTTGGGTTATTCACTATGTCAGTGAGCTGGGTTATTTACTATGTCAATGAGATGGGTTATGTACCTGGTTAGTGAGCTGGGTTATTTGCCTGCTCAGTGAGGTTGAATATTTACCTGCTCAATGAGCTGTGTTATTTACCTGGTCAGTGAGCTGTGTTATTTACCTGGTCAGTGAGCTTGGCTATGTACCTGGTTAGTGAGCTGAATACAAGCTGGATTAAATACTTTGCTAGTGAGCTTGGTTATTTACCTGGTTAGTTAGGTGTGTAGACAACTCTTTGGAATCTTCATTGTATTTGTTACAACACAGTCTCACATAGCCTTTGTGATATAGCACCAAATAAGGGGTTGTACTGGCAATCAACATGTATGCACGGATGTCAAACTTCCTCTCAGTTAGAAGCAATGGATTGGTTATATACCTTTTAAATAGAAAAAAAGTACACGAGATAAAAAAAAAACAATGAAAGACCTCAACTGAAGAAAAAAAAGGAAATTTCAAATCATAAACAATTAAATTTTAGCTATTTTTTTTAAGAAAATTCTGTTGTTTTCTATCATATTACTTAATTCAATTGTATTTCTGTCTGTGCGCATCATTATAAGTTATCCCCCTTACTTTTGTACAATGCGGGTCATCATGGTTTTTGAGGACTTGGCCAGCTGTTCCCTCCTCTGCTCGCGCTCCTCTATCAATTTGTTAACCTCCTCCCGACTCCTAATGATAAAGATTCCTTTCCCCTGATTCATACCTGTGGGCTTACAGATCCAAAGCTCCGGGTCTGAAAACGCAAAGTCAAATTATCTCACTGTTAAAATTTTGTGAGGATATCTCAATATCTGTTGCACAAGGTTAAGGAAGTTCTTGAATTAACAAATGACCTTTTGCCAAGGAACATAAAAACAACAGATTAATGGAAAAAATTCACTTTCATATACTGTAAACCAACTTTTATTTGCATGAGAGAAATTTTCATGAGAGCCTCACCATTTTGAAATATTTCTCGCTGTGACACAGTGCTGAAGTCTCTGTGTCTATTATCAACAGATCAAAAAAAGCTTGATCACGAAAATTAATTGTCGCAAATTAGTTTTCCTCCAATAAATTGCAAAATAAAGTTGTCGCAAATAAAAGTTAAACAGTTTACAGTAAAAGAATTAGTAAAGGAATTAGATTTCTTAAAAATTCTAGAAATACTTTTATAGGTAGAAAATGACACACCTTTATACCGTTCCAAGAACACTTCTCGGTCATGCTTTTCATCAAATCTGTAGGTCTCGGGAACAAAGTCAGTGAAGCGTAACCTGGGAGGTCGACCTTTGGTACTCATGGTAACTCTTTCATACTCCTGGAGACTGTTGAGAAGTCCCAGTTTATTAGTCAGAAGGTTTCCATTAGGGATGTGATTAACCAACTGTTCACCTAAAACCAGTACAATGTTGATGAATACAAGTTGTGTATGAAATTGTTTTAAAAGATGCACATACAGTACACATGTATAAGAAAAATGAAAGAAAGGACATTTTTTTTCATAGAGTTTTTTGTGTAGAATCTGCTAAAAAATTGATGATCTTAATGCAAGTTTATCAATTTATTTTCATGAAAAAAAAATTGTTGCATTTCTAAAACCATAAAATACATATATTTGTATTTGAAATCTTGAACTTTATTTACAGGTGTCTTCCTTCAGTATAAGGTTACAACTGTCTTATGTTTTTGTGACTGTTTACAGTTTCTCGATTTCACTTTGCAATACTGATTAAGCATTTATCATTTAAACTTGGAACATTTATTGACATAGTTGATTACATCTATTGTGAAAGCATTTTAAACTTTCGGGTCTAGTGTGAATCATATACACACAAAATTAATGACACCAATGTTTTGACAATGATTGTTAATTTGTTCATATGCAGTTATTGCAAGAAAGAGTCTACTTAATAACAGGAATGTGGAGCATGAATACATGTATTATTATATTATTATATATAAATATATATTTTTTAAAAAATTAACCTAGGATATAATGGTAAACACATTGCTAGAGGGAGAAGAAGCAAAGCAAACTTATTAAATAAATTATACAAAAAGAAAAGAGATTTTGGTTATGGACTCTTAGCTGTCTGACATACCAGTAATTAATATCAGTCAATAACTCTGAATTTTAATAAAAGGTTTTTGTATTTATAAATCTTACGAAGGAATACACCATCCTTGAATTCATTTTCAAATCTATATACCTTCTTTGAAAGCACTGTAATTGATTCTAGTCTTGCACTCCACCCACTTCAGTCTAAAACGCTCATCATATTTGTCATTGGTCCGCTTCCATCCAAGATTGAGTAGTGGGGCCTCCACTCTGTAAGAACAGTTTGTCTATCTTATTTACATTTCCATTGAATTGTGAACACTTTGGCTGAAGGTGATCAATTTCAGGTGTCTTACAAAACGACAACAGAGTCTCTCAAGTTCTGAGATAATAGACAATACCAAGGATTTGAAAATCACTTTAAATATTTTGAAGTCCCTATTTGTGGTTTTGGATGCTGTGTCTTTCTAGTGATAAATCAAAATTCAGGATATGTTTACATAGTAATAAACCCTTATTCAACATTTAATGTGCCATAATAGAATAAATTAAGTATTTTTGAAACCTTAGACATTCATGCCATATTGCTCTGAAAGATACACAGTCATGCTTTTCACATTATAGATAAATACCGGTACTGCTTTTATTAGAATTAAAACTTTGTCACATACAAATAACATTAAGAATTGCTTATCATTTTAGTTCCAACAATTTATCTTTGCTTTTTATAGTTAGCTTCACCTTTGATACTACTCTTTTAAATGTTTATGTTTTTCAGACCTACCAAATGCAGATTTTAGAACTAGCATTAAGGCCAACACCATTTATTTTGTCTTTCATATACATGTGTAAAAATGAGGATAGTGCTCTCTATTGCTTCTTAAAAGAATTAATTTTTTGGAACCTCTTATACAAACATAATTTATCTTCTTTTTTCCCAAATATGTAAGTATACTGCTTAAAAGCTGAGACTCTTATTGAAGTACATACAGTAGTGCCTCATTTATCCAGAGACTTGTGTTCTTAAGAAAAACCTTGGGATGAAAAAAGCCTCTGGAAGACTGTGAGGATATATCTTTCTTAATTACAGCAGATACAAAAGCTGAATGTGTAAAAGAAACTTGTCATCCATTCAAAGCAGGTACCCATGACAAGAAAGTAGTCAGATGTGACAAATCTGAAGTATATACCCCAGTGCTGATATCTGAGATAGAAAATCTAATATGGCCTATGCATATTTACAAGTCAAGTTCAGCTTTAATGTAAATTATGTTCCCCCCAAATATTGTCTTGAAGTTGGTTCCAGTACTGGATTGTTAGTGTCTGAATGAATGAGGCTTCACTGTATATTACAATCTTGTAATAGAAGACAATAGACAATTAATTTTGATCCTTAATACCCACACCCAGACTAAGTACACCCGGCAGTGACTTACAGTGACACACCGTTTCCTCCACCCACGTAAAATGTCGGCTGCATGTTAACGGGGAGGCTACAGGCGGGGAGCCTGGTAGAGCGGACATGGGGGGACTTTTTCCCATTCTTTATCTTTTCTTTTGATGCCTCCTCTTTGGTTTCCTTGGTGGTGCTATCTTTATTGGTATCCGGTTTTTCTTTTATGGTATCAGCTGGTTTGTCTTTGGTGGTGTCCGGTTTGTCTTTGGTGGTGTCCGGTTTGTCTTTGGCCGTATCTGGTTTGGTTGGGTTCAGTCCACTGTCATGTTTGACCGTCTGACTGTCAGTTTTATCTGAGTTTGTGGCCTCCAGTTTACTGACAGTGGCTTCCTTCTTAGTGGTGTCAGGTTTACCTGGGTCTGTACCAGTGGCACCCTCAGTTTTGTTTTCTGCTGGTGCATCTATAAAATAAAATTAACTAAAGATAAAAATAAAAAACACATAAAATTTTAAAGCAAGTTAACAACAATTTTAACATTTATGGAGATTGTTACAATTATGCAGTTATAATAAAGTAAAATAAACTGTGAAGAAATTATCAAAGTAGAAAAAAAATAATTTAATATATAATACCCTACCAGTATATGTCATACCAGAAAAACGATTAATAATTTTAAATGCGCAGTCTTGATGAAGTCAATAATCTTTAATTAATAAGCTTTTTTGACTGCCTGGAAACCTATTCAAAAGAATTTATTGTTGGTAGAGCAGAAAAAAATCAGAAAAATTAATTATAAATGAAAAAAAGAATTTCCTCCAAAGCACATTAAAGGTATCTGCCAGCACAATGTGGAGTCAAGGAAACTAGCACAATATTGCCACCGAGAATGACAATACGAACAGTTCAATTTCCTCTACAGAGTTTGTACAATAGATTTCACAGTATGCAACGCATTAGGAATCTATTGCTGACTGTGTGAATGATAATACAGAAATTACTTTTTTATGAATTAAATGGATTTTAAACTTGTTTTTGATACAGAGACAAGACAAATATACAATTTTATTGATAGAATCATAAGAGGACACTGCTGCTTTTGAGCCAATAAGAATTAACTTTTTGAAATGGCACAGTTTTTGATGAGATTTGCTAAAACATAACAAGTTCAATTACAAATCCAATCGATCCTGTCTAATTGATTTTACCTATAGTGACATAAGACTTTCCTGTCAACAAAGCAGCTATAAGGCATCTGGCTGGGAGGTAACAAATCCTTGATTACTGAGGGGTAAACAGCATTTAATTAAAACAGTGAAAAAATATGATGAAGGACAATGCTTTAACAGGCTGCAAAATCAATTTTTTGTTCAATTATTCAAATGAATGTAAACATAAATGCAGTGCCTTTTTTATGACTCCTTTGCTACTGTTACTCCTTCATCATTGACTTGGGTACCGTTTTTCTGTAGAAGTGCTATTTTAGCAACAGAGCAACAAACTGCAATATCATTTTAGCAAACTGATTGTCATATATATACTTTGCTAGAAAATGTTAAAGAATTTTGTTGTTTTGGGGAAGAGAGGGGGATGGAACTAGGGAGGGGGGACTAGATGGACATAAAGTTGACTGTAGTTGAATGCCAAATGACCAAATTGTACGACAACACTGCTGTAAGCCACCCAGGATCAAATATCAGTAACAGGGGTACTTTATCACTGCATATCTACCAGTACTCCAGATCTGACCCATATATCTATGGTAAATTATTCATCACATACATCAACCCATTCATTTTCCTTCATTATTCATGCTGTATCTATGTAAAATTGTAAATTTCACCAGGTAACCGCATTTCAAAACCATTGCAATTGTGTTGTACAGTACCTATGTTCAGCACAGATAACTAACAAACACATTTAATATGAATTCATAAAGTATTGGTTTTCATTTCTGACTAGTATTTTTGAAAATTGTTCATCCCTGGCACTTGCTATATATGTCTTTTAGGCATTGCCAAATGGTTTTCTTAGGTAATTCAGATGTAAAATGTCAATGGATTTCTGGGATGTACAGGTAGATTTGTTTTTATACATTGACACTGTCCAAGAATTAGGATTTCTGATAATACTCTAGATGAACTTTTTTTTTGGTTTGGGAGTAAATTTAATCTGTGATTACAATTTTTTCCTTTGAAATTTGTCACTGAGCTTACTTAAAGTCTACTAAGGAAAATTATAACATTGTCAATCCAAGGATTAATCTAGATTATTTTCTTGGTAATTGAAGTAAAATTGGGATTCTGTAAAATTATGAACCATAAGTATGTTTGCATTATTTGAATCTTGGCAGAACTTGAATAGTCCAAAAATTGTTGAAGACAGATATTAAGGCCCAAAACAACCAATTTAGCCTGAAAATTATCTAAATAATTAAGCATTAGAAAAATAAATCAATTTATTTAAATTTAATAAGATAGTATGATTGATTCATCATGTCAAGGAGTCCAGATTTGACCTCAATGACCATGAAATATAGAAAATCTTTTTTTTGGTTGTCAAAGAAAATCCTAGTACACTTCTCAGACAAACAGTAACCATGTCTCTTCCAGCAAATACAAACAGTTTAAAACCATTACTGATCTTCCATCCATTCCTGTAAATTACAATGCAAACTTCCCAGAATGACTTGTGAACCTTAAATGTCAATCATCCGTCAAATATCTTACCCTTGGTGTCCGGATTTTGCATGTTCTGTGGATTTTCCTGTTACTTGTGTTCAACTTAAGGTAGCATGTCTATCCATTTGTTTACTCCACATATATCATAAAATTTCCATAACTGGCCTAAGATGGGGCAGCTCAGTATATCCCCTCATAAACAAGGTGATTCTTTATCTATATACAGAGAAGGCTTCAATACAGTAGTGCTGGCCCGAATTCTATCGAGTTTCTATACACAATGCCACTACCATTGGAAACAAGATTTAGCTCGTTACAACTCTAAAGGCCCAATTTAAAGTGCCAGAGACATTTAAAAACCCTCAGCCATATTGATCTGTGTTATTGGGTTGAACGGTTTTCATGTGCTAATTCTATTTAAATCAATATTTAGAAACGGAAAAGATTTTATTTAAATATGCTAAAGATCCATGACAATTAAAACTATGATGATATAGCACAGTGTTTTCAGAGGAGACACCATGTTCAGGATTAACCGCAGCTTGAGGTCCCCTAATGTCACCCTAATTCATTACAATCTCTAAGATAACGTACAACAAACATTCATACAATGCTTCAACCCACAGTCCCACTCTACAATCCCAGAAATTAAAATTTCAAGAAGGGAGAATATTTTCACCTTCCTAAACACTTAAACCCATAATTGATTATTGAATTTTTCCATTAATCCTACAAGTTAAAGCATATCAGATTTTTAAATCTTCAAGATTAAAAAACCATGCACACAGATCAGTAAATAGCCAGTTTAAATTCTAAACAAAATTGCGACTACTGCTTGTTCAGCATGCCTCATTTAAAGTGACACATTCATTTACCCCGAATAGGGATATTTTTAATCTACCCAGAGGGCTATTAATGGGAACTCTTTTATTAGAGAGATTAATTTGGTAGATATTCTGTCTACATTAATTACTACCCTTAATACTAATCTCTAAGAATTATATATATTTAATCAATCAAACAAGTATAATTTACTTTTCACTAGCATTTAGCCATCAAGTACCTTTTTGGAACGTTTGGTATACTAGACATTAAGAATTGACTTGTGTACTGAGCAACCCATTCATTAGTGCTTAAATATGTCTAGCAGAGCAGTAAGTTACAGTACGTCAATCTTCATGGATGTCTAGAATGATATTTGAGCAAAATTAATAAGCTTTTCTGCATCTAGTCTCAAAGGCAATCATTGCAGATGCTTGGAAGAACATTGAACAAAAACTGCAGTTTAAGAAATTCATAGGCTATACAAGAGAAAGTTCTTTGAGCCAATGCTCAGAAGTAATACCCTCACTCTGATCATGTCTGATGTGAAAATTATGCTCTTATTTGAATACACAAAAGTTCAGTTTTAGACTTGGAATTTGAACAAAAATGTGTAACAGGAGGGGAGAAAATGTATGGCTGGACCAGGAATCCAACCCGGGACCGCTACATCTCCAGTCAGGTGCTCTACCAACTGAGCTATCCAGGCTGATATCCACTGCCCAAACCAAACCATTACATTCCTCCCTCCTTAAATGGTATTCGCACTCGAAGACACAACCCAAGTTCTTTTAACCCCCTGGCAGGACTTTCATCTGCAATTCCAGGGTGGTCAGTGGCACCAAAACTGTAACAGGAAAGGGGAAAATGTATGGCTGGTCTGGGAATCAAACCCAGGAACCCTGTATCTCAAGTCTGATGTTCTACCAACTGAGCTATCCATGCTGATACTGTAAACCAACTTTTATTCGCGTGCGAGAAATTTTCGCGAAGTTTGCGACAGCCTCGTCATCGCGAATATTTCTCGCTGCGAATCAGAACTTAAAGTATCTGTGTCAATTTAAAACAGATCGAAAAAGGCTTGATCGCGAAAATTAGTCGTCCCTAACTAGTTTACCCCTGGTTAATCGCGAAATAAAGTCGTCGCGAATAAAAGTTGGTTTACAGTATGCATGACCCAAACTATTAAATTCCTCCCACCTTAAATGGTCTTCGCCGGGAAGACACAACCCAAGTTCTTATTAACCCCTGGTAGGACTTTCACCTGCAGTTCCAGGAGTGGTTAATGGCACCAAATCTGTAACAGAAAAAGGGAAAATGTATGGCTGGACCAGGAATCGAACCCAGGACCCCTGCATCACTATAGTCAGGTGCTCTACCAACTGAGCTATCCAGGCCGATATCCATGGCCCGAACCTTTACATTCCTCCCTCGTTAAATGGTATTCGCCCTCGAAGACACAACCCAAGTTCTTATTACCCCCTGGTAGGACTTTCACCTGCAATTCCAGGGTGGTCAAGGCACCAAAACTAATAACAGGAAAGGAGAAAATGTATGGCTGGACCGGGAATCGAACCCAGGATACCTGCATCACTAGTCAGGTGCTCTACCAACTGAGCTATCCAGGCCGATATCCACGGCCCAAACCATTACAAATGAATCCCATCATATGGCATCATGCCACATTCCTAAACAAAGAGTGTGTTAAAATTTCAGGTATCTGCAATGAGTAGCTGATGAGAAAACTGCGAAAAATTGCTATGCAAATATATCTTATGGATTTCAGCCCCAATAAAAACAAGTAATTTTATTTCGCGAGACAGTGATGCCTCTCGCGAAATTACGTTAATTAATGCGTGTATAATTAAGAATCTACATAAACAGGAAGTTGACTGTTGACAGGAAGTTGGAAGATTTTATATAAAAATGAATCCAATCATAATTGGCATGCCTAAACAAAGAGTGTTGACTGCGACTGACCCAAGTCAATAAAAAATGGGTAGCAACTGTTTCTTTGCCAAGCACTTGGCACTTTGAAGTGAAAGTTGTGGGTCCTTCTGATGAGACCTTAAAAACCTTGGTCCCTTGTCAAAGCAGGTGTTGGCAGGATAAAGAACCCTCCCTGCTCAATAGCCCTGAGTGCAGAGTATAGGTCAAAATTTGAAGCTTTCACATGTATATGGTGATGTCTCTGTATGAGTGAAAAATTCTCAAATGGGACTGAAAGCAACATACAATCATACAATAAACGAATAGTGTGTTAAAATTTCACGCTTCTGCAATGGGTAATTGCTGAGAAAACTATGATGGAAATTTCTTACAGACACACATACAGAAACGAAAGGTTTACATTGTATACTCACAATATTTCGGAGCAAGGGTATAATAATAGCATATAACTTCAGATTTGATATTCAGTCTTTCAATGATGCTACTACAGAGATAGTTTAACTTATGTGTTTTGGGATAAACTCTGAATTTGTCCAGCATATTGTGTTCATTTTTTTTAATCTTACCACAAACCATAGAAAATTTCTTTTCCATGATTTTTACATTCAACGATGTAATTATATCACACTTAAAATACAATTTTTTATATATATAGATATGATTCCTCATTTGGGGTATAGCACACTGAAAAGACACATGATTGTACGTCAGTGCAATATAGAAGAATCTGCTTCCATTGAGACCTCACAGAGTCCTTGAATGCAGCTAGGGCAGTGAGAATGCAATGAACACTAGGTGACAACTACTAGAAGTCGCTGTGAAAACTTTGTATAAGTAAAGTCAATCACCTAGAGATCTCTGAGGGAATGCAGTGTGTAGCATGCAACGAGAACACCGTAGAAATGTGTTGGTTGCAATAGAGATGCTATGACATCTGTAAAATTTTCAGAAATTTGTGCAATTCCGTGGTAATTTAAACAAGAGGCCCATGGGCCACATCGCTCACCTGAGAAGCTTTGACCATTCTGTTCTTTACCAGATTTCCCCCTTGTTATACATAATGCATCCCCACCCTACCCTACTGATCATAATTTAGACATTTTGAAATCTACACTACCCCATGATCCTTCCATGGGCACATATGTTTCAGCTTTTTTGGCCCAGTGGTTCCTGAGAAGAAGATTTTCAAAGATTTTTCCTATATATTTCTATGTAAAACTTTGATTCCCTATAATGGCCCCGCCCTTCCCCCGGGGGTCATGATTCCTACAATTTAGAATTTACACTACCCCAGAATGCTTCCACATAAGTTTCACTTTTTCTGGCCCAGTGGTTCTTGAGAAGAAGATTTTCAAAGATTTTTCCTATATATTTCTATATAAAACTTTGATTCCCCATTGTCGCCCCGCCCTTCCCCCGGGGGTCATTATTTGAACAATTTAGAATCTACATTATACCAGGATGCTTCCACATAAGTTTCAGCTTTTCTGGCCCAGTGGTTCTTGAGAAGAAGATTTTCAAAGATTTTTCCTATATATTTCTATATAAAACTTTGATTCCCCATTGTGGCCCCGCCCTTCCCCTGGGGGTCATTATTTGAACAATTTAGAATCTACATTATACCAGGATGCTTCCACATCAGTTTCAGCTTTTTTTGCCCAGTGGTTCTTGAGAAGAAGATTTTCAGAGATTTTTCCTATATATTTCTATGTAAAACTTTGATTCCCCATTGTGGCCCCGCCCTTCCCCCGGGGGTCATGATGTGAACAATTTAGAATCTACACTATACCAGGATGCTTCCACATAAGTTTCAGCTTTTCTGGCCCAGTGGTTCTTGAGAAGAAGATTTTCAAAGATTTTTCCTATATATTTCTATGTAAAACTTTGATTCCCCATTGTGGCCCCGCCCTTCCCCTGGGGGTCATGATTTGAACAATTTAGAATCTACATTATACCAGAATGCTTTCACATAAGTTTCAGCTTTTCTGGCCCAGTGGTTCTTGAGAAGAAGATTTTCAAAGATTTTTCCTATATATTTCTATGTAAAACTTTGATTCCCCATTGTGGCCCTGCCCTTCCCCTGGGGGTCATGATGTGAACAATTTAGAATCTACACTATACCAGGATGCTTCCACATAAGTTTCAGTTTTTCTGGCCCAGTGGTTCTTGAGAAGAAGATTTTCAAAGATTTTTCCTATATATTTCTATGTAAAACTTTGATTCCCCATTGTGGCCCCGCCCTTCCCCAGGGGGTCATGATGTGAACAATTTAGAATCTACACTACCCCAGGATCCTTCCACATAAGTTTCAGCTTTACTGGCCCAGTGGTTCTTGAGAAGAAGATTTTTTAATGACCCAACCCTATTTTTGTCTTTTCTTGATTATCTCCCCTTGCGAGGGAATATGTCCCTTCATTTTAACAATTTAGATTCTCCTTCACCCAAGGATGCTTTGTACCAAGTTTGGTCAAAATTGGCCCAGTGGTTCTTGAGAAGAAGTCGAAAATGTGAAAAGTTTACAGACGGACAGACAGACAGACAGACAGACAGACGGACAGACGGACGGACAGACAGACAGACGGACGGACGACGGACAAAATGTGATCAGAAAAGCTCACTTGAGCCTTCGGCTCAGGTGAGCTAAAAATTTAACATGGCCACATTAACTCTGTGGGGACATAGCTTAGTATGACAGGGCCTTTACAGAGGAAAGAATTTCTAAGTTTCTCCATGTTGCAGGGCTTTATATGTAATGTATGCAAGCTTGATTTCTTATTTTACCAAGCTATATAGCATGCATTGTTAGCCTAAATGTCCTTATTGCAGAGCTATACATTGCTGATTTTTAAAATCATCATTGTATACTGAGTTTCTTCACCCTCAAGGTGAGAATATTCATGAGGGTGATGATCATCAAGCTAAGGAAAGAAAATATATAGGTGACAATGCAAGGGAGGCAACTCAAAGAGGCAATAATACAGCTGTACATGAGCATATCAACACTGCCAAATATCTTTACTTAGGATCTGTGCAACCTCCCATTCTAACTTTCCAGGTGTCCTATAATGACTGACAAAACAAAGAAATCTGCAACCAGGCCTATCAGTACACATCACAGACAAAGCTTGGTTTTTCAGATATTGTATTTGAGCTTTAAATAAATTCTGAAACATACCAGGTATAAATTAAATGGTAATTAAGGAGCTTTTCATTCCATCTGCTGCAGTTTGATTACAGTGATAATAATTAAGGACAAAATCCTCAATTAAGCCAGCACAAATTCATTACACAACTTCCAATAAGTAAAGCTTATATCTTACAGCCCTTCCAAGTTTTTGTTGAACCCACCAAGTTTCTATTCTACTCGTAGTAGTTACCCCATATCATACTGTTGGTTATGTGTAGATACCTGATGGGCGTGGTCATAATGACACGAGGGAGCATAGCTCCCGAGTTGTCATTATGACCACGCCCATAGGGTATCTACACATAATCAACAGTGTGATATGGGGTAAATGACTTGTACCATAGTTTATATGTAAGTCAGCTTACGAATCGTTCGGACTGGTTCGCGGGATTGAAACATTAAGTGTTTGGTTTCAAAGATGCATTTTGATTTTATATGATTTTACGCTCCTTCTTGTCCTTCTGACCACGTCAATGGAATATAGGGTAAGTAATTTGTATACAATACTTTTCAAATTTTACTACAAATTTTGCCCTATACTCGGCACTCAAGGAAATTGAGCAGTGAGGGATCTTCTTCCTGTCAACACCTTCTGCGACATGGGACCTCTGTTTATAGTTTTTATAGGTCTCCACGTCCCACAGTGGGATTCAACTCCTTACTTCGTGACTAGGGCAGGCACTTTAGCCACTGGGCCACGCAAGCGACATAAAAATTGAACATATCTAGGCCCGTTTAAAAAGTTTGATTTATGTAATTGAAAAAATAACGAGTTTGGTTTCAATGGTATATGTTAAATTGATATTTTTTTTCTCGTAAATTTCAATCGTCAAAATTACAGAGTAGTAATTTGAATTTATTATGAACTTGGTTTAATTTAAATTTTTGTAAACCTGATACAAAGTTTGCTTTGCACATGGTACGTTGATTGAAATGTTTGTTAGAGGTTATGTATATTTCAATTTAATGAAAATTAGATCTTTGATCGGCTAGATCCACAATTGAAAAGGTTATTTAATAAGTACAGTAGTGTACACTTGTTTTTACGTCAAGTACATGTATGTTCCGTGTTTCCTTTGTTGGTTATAAAAAGAACGATATATTGGAATCTACTAAGCTAACGTCACCCTGGTCATTACACTATTTAAAAAAAAAAATGTTTAAAAAATCAAGCGATTTCTGAAGTTTTTTTTTTTTTCTTCACTTTTAACTAAAGTTAAAGTATTAAAGACTGTTTTTAAATGTTATTTATTACAAAATGCTGTATACAATTGAAAATTTTTACTCCTTTTTTTCTCTCCTAAATTTGGTATAACAAGCCCGTATGATTGTTTCATTGAAAATCCGTGCATGATCATTTTGTAAATAGTTCTTTTGTCCCGACTCGATGGGCGGAGTTATAGAAAAGTGTGGGTTATGTACAGAAAACCCACACTTTTAACAAAAGAAATCACACTTAACTATGGTACAAAGTCATAATATAGGATTGACAGGATCAATTCAGGCAGTATTATACATCCCTGGTCTTTCCAGCAGGACTGATCAATGCCTCTGACAACTCAATTTGATGAGTTTTATACATATTTCTTGAGCTAATTTAGATAAGTAAGCTTCCTGAATGTAGACCATTCTTTGTTTTGTCATTAATGATGGGCTTACACTTAATATAATGAACTTATGAAGCCAATGCAACAGAAAGTGAAAATGCAATAACAACATGATCAACTGGTCAGACTCTAGGTAACAAAACAGATATTACATTGTATCTGTTTGACTTTGTCGTACATCCGAGAATTTTTCACTAACGTTGGAATGCCTTCAGTTGCTGTTGGAGAGTTGAGGAATACTCAGTGCATATGGCCATTGAGCATTAAGGGCTATTTTTTTGTCCTCTTCTTACTTGGGATTTCTACCATAATTTGGTAACCACCACCATTAACCGAGCTGTTATGTTTGTTGCAGAGCTACAGCAAGTCTGTACATAAGTGCAATCCACCAGTAAATTGTTTGATTCCATTACCCACAATCTTGCAGCAAAGTGGGAACACCATGTTTGCCGGAACTTTGTAAGAAACAATCATTCCAATCTATTGTTCACATAAAGTTCACAAAAAATATTCACCAAATTGCATGTATTTAGTGTTGAAAGTCCTTAAGTCAGTATCTTAAAGAAGTTAAATCAGCCAATGAAATGCAGATTGTTCCAAGGTCAACACTGAATTTGTCATTTTGTTTGTTTGTATGTTGTTTATTCCCTCTTAAAATTTTTAAACTAATATGGAAAATCCACCACTTGTCAGTGCAGCTGCAAATTTCAACCTATGCTTGGTACTCAAGGCCATTGACCAGTGAGGGATCTTTTTTGTACCAACACCTATTGCGACAGTCACAAAGGGCCTTAGTTTATTTGGTCTTCTCCGAAGGACTGGTCTCCCTGTCCCACAGTCGATTTGAAATATCAGCTCCTTACTTTGAGACACTCTAACCACTGCATCACTTAGGTGATAATTTTGATTATGAATAGTATATGGTGTGCAGCAATGTATGTAGCAAGTTTACAGCAGTTTTCAAATTTGGAAAATCCTATATATGCAGACTTGATGCATATATTATCTGCATGGTAAAATGTTTGCTGCAAATTCAAAGGCTTTGTATAGGGCCAACTTTGTAATAATATTACTTTGCACTCTCCTAACTTGGGATAAAAAAAATTGGTTGGTTGGTACATGGGCAATTCTTTTTCTCAGAAAATTTCAGCTATAATTCTTTAATTTCAACACCTATTTTCTGGACTGCATAAAAAAAATGTCTCCTAAAGGTTAAAAAAGTTTTGAGTTAGGGCATTTTTAGCAAATTGGTTGGGATAAGGCAACCAATCAATTTTAAAATTGACCTAGCCTTTCATGGATTATTTAGCTTCATTGCAGCAAGTTTGCAGCGATGTCCGCAGCAGAACTGACCTAGATATTCATCTGATAAATCTGTATACCGAACAAAGTACGGTATTAGCAGTAATTCGCCGAAAATAATACGATATTTTAATCTTCTTTGTACAATTTTTTGATGTTATGCTTTGAAGTAAGGAAGATGCGAACTAAATTCTACAGGTACAAAAATGACGTAATTTTTAACTATGACGTCACTAATGCGCGCTAAACATAGAATGGTCGTATAAAATCGTTAAATTATATTGAAAAATAAGTAATCTTTGCTGAAATTAGACCCTTTCACATGCAACAACCACTTTTATACTCCGCATATAAGTTCATCATTACATATCGCAGTTACATTATTATGTTCCCCAAACGAAGTTGGGGAACATATTGTTTTTACTCTGTTTCTTATTATTATTATTCTTATTAAGGTCTTCCGTCTTCAGCGGAAGACCTTATTGTTTTTCTTAGGTTTCTTTTCCACTATTTTTATTATTATTGTTTTTTTTTTTCTTACCGATTTTGTACGCGCGATTTCTCGAGAACGGCTCAATCGATTTTCATGAAACTTTCAGGTCTGATAGAACATCAAAAAATCTAGACATATATTTTTTCATTTTGATGACGTCACTTCCGGTTCGGATTTTTCTGCGATTTAGTGATTTTTAGAGGGTCACTTTGTCCGGCAGTTTTCTCAAAAAGCACTTAACACAGAAGCTTGAAACTTTCAGTGATACTTAGAGCAACCTTTGGAGATGTGCACTAAGTATATCACAACTACCGGAAGTACGAAGCGCCGACGCTCGCTATGGCCCGAAAATAGTCCTATCAAGAATTTCAAAATTTTAAGCACCTTTTCAACGATAACTTTTTACCTAGAAATATTTTGTCAAAGCATGTAGAACAAAAAAGGTGTATAATTTCAAGATCTTTCAAATGACATCTCGAAAATAGGGCTGGCCCCTTAAATCAGGGGCCTGGAGGGGCCGAAAGGTTTTCCTTTATATCTCAAAAAGTCTTGAGAATTTGTGATACGTCAAAGAAGCAAAATTGTTCAGAATGTCAAGCTTAATTAATTAAAGTCGTCAAAATACGTCCGGCGTCGGCACTTCCGGTCAAACCGGAAGTAGTAGGAAAACGCCTATTTTTGCCGTTCTTGACAAGTTTTTTGGTAACATATGTCTCTGGGAGCATTAAAATTAATTTTCCGTCCGTCGTCGTCACTTCCGGTCGAACCGGAAGTAACAGAAAATTGCTTATTTTTGCATTCATTACCATGGATTAAGAGGATTCGAACCATTTTTGGGCGTTATGTCTCATTTTTGTTAAAAATGACACTTACTTCCGGTCAAACAGGACGGAAGACCTACTCGTTGCTTTGCAACGAGCTCGGCTCTAGTTATTATTATTTTTCTTCCTGGGAAAATTTTGTCCGCGAGTGATCTTGTAAACTACACATCCGACTTAGGTGAAACCTTTTTAGGGTAAGTAGGCATGTTATGTAAATTTGCGGAATCAAGGTCATTTTGCGCGCACGTGCTTGCAAGAGCGCGCACGTGCTTGCAAGAGCGCGCACGTGCAAAACTTAAAATGACCAATATATAATGGATATAACCGTAACTTCTCTATTTTGTGACGAAATTTTTTGAAACTTATAATGTAAGGATATATTAGTAGTATGCACAAGATGCCATGGTCAAAAAAGCAAGATCGCACGCGCATACACGTGTGCTTCGCTCTGATTGGCTGAAACTAAAGTCTCAATATCTTTTTTGCTTTTTTGATAAAATCATTTGAAATTTTGTACATAGTCATACATTAGGGAGATCTACAGCCTGTAATATAAGATTTTTCATGAAAGCATGTGCATGCACATGTGCTTGCAAGAGCTCGCACGTGCAACACGAGAAAGTCCAATATAATTGATACAGACGTAACTATTAAAATTATTGATGAAATGCTTTTAAACTCATTTTATAAGTATATATTAGTAGTATGGACAAGATGACTTGGTCAAAATAGCAAGATCGCACGCGCATGCACGTGTGCTTCGCTCTGATTGGCTGAAACTAAATTCTCAATATCTTTCTTGTTTCTTGTCATAATCCTTTGAAATTTTGAACATAGACCTACATTATGAAGATCTACAGCATGATATATAAGAATTTTCATGAAAGCTTGCGCATGCCCGCGTGCTGCAATCTGATTGGCTGAAACTTTAAATGGCTACATCTACTTTGTTTTTTGACGAAATGCTTTGAAATTTAAAACATTGTCATGCATTAGGATATCCTACAATATGATATAGAAAAAAAACATGAAAACACGCGCATGCACGTGTGCTGCAATCTGATTGGCTTAAACTTGAAATGGCTATAACTCCCTTGTTTTTCAACCAAACAGGATGGGATTTAGAATATAGATAGATGTAAGGGACTCCTACAAGAAGGTATGGTCATCATGCACGTGCACGCACTTGCGTGCATTTGGAACGAGTGAAATGAAAATTACACTTGAAAGAGTGATTTTTCATACTTTTGGACTGAATGCTTTAATATATTGCATATTAAAATATGTAGATAGTGTAGACAAGATGATATGATCATAACGGACATGCATTCACATGCGCACGGGTGCAATGTAAAATTTAAATGTAATTGGTATCCTTCTGAGAAAACGTTGTTAAAGTCAAAATGCACAGAGTTTGTCTTATATAATGAAGCTTACAGGGAATATGGCACCAAAAAGGAGTTGGGGAGCGTTTGGGGAACATCTGTAACGGTCCCCGTTACAATTAGCACTAGTTAAAATAGTGTTGGTTGTCACCCGTGATCAATATGAATTTTGCAAAAGTTAACATATGGAAAAAAGATATTTTACCGACACAATTTTCCTGATATCGATAATAATGACGCATAATTGATACAGAATGAGATTTTCTGATTTTAAGTACCTTTACTGGATATCGTAAACTACTAATACCTTTGAATATGAATAAAATATTTTGAAAACAAAGAAGAAATGGTACCTAAGGATGCCGCTTGTACTTATATTTTCTACGAGTCTTCCTCAATGTACATGTGTATGTAGTCTTACTATAGTCATAGTGTGACCTCCGAACAATAATATGACAACCATAAAAATACAATAAAATGTATATGCATCGAATATGATCACCCTTTAATGTAACATTAAAAGTATGGTCCAACTTTAAATACGTTTTAAAGCCTTTTATTGTGAAAAATAAATATTATAATATCCATGATAATAATAAATCTGCAGTAGTTGATAGCAGTTCAACAAAACAATACAAGCAAAAAAGTTGCCGAATACTATATAGATAGTATGCACCCACACCAAAAAATGATTTATTAAATCTTACGTATAATTTGGACACAAAAGCTCCCCCCCCTTAAATCCGACAGCTTTGCAGTGGCATGATATGCATATCAAGAAATTCAAATATTTATATAGCTGAAACATTAAAGAAAATTCTTGCAAATTAATTCAATACATGTAACTATTTTTCTTTAATTGAAGTGGCCTTAATATAAAATTTTAACATCATTGTTCCATTCCAGTGTGTAGAAAAGTCATCCTGTTATGGTTGCCTCTAATCATAATCTTCAGAATTTTTTTTTTTTAGATTTTAGTTCTCTAACCATGGATCATTAAGATATCAAAATTTTGCCCCCACTTTTTTCAGACACTATAAGCTTTTAACTCAATAATTTTCATTGACCCCCCCCCTGCCCTACACATACTTTTTGTTAATATGATTAAGGCTGACTGGAAGTAATTGTACGTTTGATGTCACCTATTAACTTTACTTCAAAACCTACGAGGAAGGAAGGAAATCAAAGTACTCAGAAGTACTGAAAGCCGGGCTCATGTACAGGGTAATAAACAAGGACCGTATTGACAGTTTAAAATCAAGTTCAGACTTTTAGAGGATATGTTACACACAAAAATATCTCAATGGCATGTATAGTATTAAAAAGTTTTAAAAATGAAATAAAATATAGCTAGAAATTAACAGCGTAAAAATTCATCACATGTATCGTTTTGGGGTAACAGGTTTTATATACAAACAGAGGTAAATAAACACCGATGCAGCAAGATTAATTAAGGTCAAACGACTCTGCACTGATGTGTCCTCAGTGGGGAGTTTTGCATCAAGTTCACTGCATTTGTGTTAGCCTGATAGTACAACATTTATCTATAGAATATGACGCAGACAGGGATACCTGGTGAAAACCTTTCTCACCTTTTGAATTGCTTTGTAAAATTTTAGTCAAAGGAGCCAGGAAAATATTAAACAATTTAATATTTTGATAAAAATATTCGATTTACTATTTCTTAAGGTGTTTGAATGGATTTTGTTTTCTCAATAGCGGCTGTGCGTACGTACTATATTTTTACTCGTAAACTGAGTTTGGCGGTGAAGAAGCAGCATTTCCTGTTGCTCACCGTCGCAATAGCCGGGCATTGCTCTACGAGCAAAGAGCCCGGCTAAAAATGAAACAAACGAAATCTTCGAAGAAATGAGTATTTACTCATTTATGAATTAAAGTACGGTCAATATTAATCATGTAGGCTTATTGTTTCAAAATTAGTTTTAAGTAAACTTGTCACTTTACATGAAAGAATAGACTCATAGAGGGTTCACATGTTGTCTATTTCTATATATGGAATGCATAGTTTTGCTAAAAGTAAAAGAACACTTTAAAATATGTTGACTTTTCTGAGTGCCAATTTCTCCGAGACCTTCGTACACGGTATACGATCTTCGGGCAGCCTAAAGTTGTAAGTTGTATAAAAAAGATAAGTTTGAACTTGATTAATCTCCCTTCCAAATCAAACCGCTTGTCAAGATCTTTCAGGGTAAGTTTATTTTATTCTACCCCCGCCCCCTTTCAAAAGCAAAATACTTGCGTACGTCACTGCTATGTCGGCGATTTTCGTGAATAAGAGACAGGACATAACTAAATCAACTTGTATTTAATAATGATTGAATATGCATAAGATATACCGTTTATGATAAAAGTTGTGTAATATAAAGGGATTTAATCTAGCTGAAATCATATTTTCCGTTTCGTTCCGCGTTTTAGCAATACAAGTAAAGGGGAATGCTAATTCGAAAAAAAAAAAAAGAAAGAAAAGAAAGAAAAGTTGTACCCATGCTAGTGGAATTCTGAAAATTTTACAATGGTCAGCGACATCCAGCAGCTTTTGACTTATCTGATCAAGCTAAGGGCTTCCCTGCCCTTCATCCTTGGATTTTCAGATTAGGAAAGAGTCATACAGATGAAACCAAAAAAGTCTTACAAAACCCTCCCGAATCTTTGTTACGAAGGAAAGCAGATCGTCTTTGCAAGTTGTCAGCAATAAAATAAGTGTTTTGAATTGATGTACACAGATACGGGTATTTCAAAACCTAAATCCAGGTATATCCGTAATGTCCAATAGCATACACAATCACATTCCTTAATTTGTGATCACGAAGTTCATGTACGTAGAAAAAGTCGTATCTACTTTTTATACTTCCACTATCTTTACCAAGTATTAGTACATGTTTTTTTATGTATGATAAAAGGCCACCACTTCAGAACATTATGCATTTTGTACGATAGGAAACGGTATGGCGTGAATTGGGACATTCAAAGGAATTACATGTACAATAAGGAAATCCAATCTACTACTTCTGAAGGAAAAGCTTGCAACTCATTTTTCTTTTTTCGATAATAAGTTTCAACACTCTCAGAGAGGGGAATACCTATTTATGGCTGGGGGATGGGGGTTCATGGGCCATGCAATTTATGAAAGACCTGTGCTTCCCGGGAAGGGGATTGCAGATAGTTGGTGTTTGTTCTTTTTGCTCACTATGTTTTACATTAATTCCTTAAAATTAAGAAAAGGTATGTTTGGGGATAGGGACTACTAAATTTTCCAAAGCATTTTTTTCAGTTGAGCCCATCCCCATACTAAAATGACTTCTTATACACCAATATATATATTACATGTTAAGTATATTCTTTAAATACAGGAAATACTCGTCTGTATTGTATTGTACATTAACCCTCCATTCTTTTCGTTTACTGTGAGAATCATACATACAACACGTTCAATTGTCAGAAAAATGAAGATACAAGGAAGCTGTGATCTATTTTTTTAATGCTACATTCTTTACCAAGCGAGGAATTTTTGCGAAAAATAAAAACAACGAAAAAGTGTCACCAGCAACTTAAACATTTTAAACCTAATAAAATATGCGAACACTGTACTAAATACATATATTTGGAATAAATATGTCATCGGCTGCTAGAAAAAGGGGATTCTCAAAAAAAAAAAAATCCATTAGCGATTATACATGTACTTATCCGAGAAAATTGTCAAAAAAAAGTATTGAATATCTAAATAGTAAATCAATAATAGTATCCGAACAGGTTTTATAACTTTTTTAAAGCGAATTGAAAGAATACCTCCTGTTATGATATTCAGTCTGAACCGAAAGTTCGATTTACATGTATACTCTCCTCGCCCCCTAATCTAATCCCCCTTCCAAACAAAAATTCACAAGATTTACTGATAATTCATTTTCAGTCTTATTAAATGTAATTTTACAGTCCTATTAAAACCAGAATATATTGTAAGGCATTTATAAATTATATGAACTCATTCAACTCATAATGGAGGGAAAGGGGGGGGGGGCATTTAAATTTCAAGTGTTCCTCTGTCACCAAGCAGGGTATAAATGAATATATCACAGAAAACAATCAGTTTTCATGTACCCATTATATAATTAAAAGTTTACTAGGCTGATACTTTTTTTTAAATCAAGATCGAAATTTCTCGCATTCTTCTTTCTGTGTTTTAATATCTTTATTAGTAAAATTGACCATTAGAAGGAGGAATTCTCCTGTATATATACGTACATTAAATAATCATAGTCTTCCACGCTATTGTTCCAATAGATATAAATATTAATTTTCTTGACATTCGAGTTTTTTTTCAACTGTTTGTCCACCTTATACTTACCATATTTTTGAGAATTGAACTTTTTTGGTACTAAGGGCAGCCCGGGACACTTGAATTTTTCCATCAGTACATAATTTTCACTAGATTTTTCTCAATTAATTTAACAGAAATATCTGATATTATTTTTATTGAGATCTGCAATAAAATGAAAGTAAATATCCACGAGAAAAGTGTTATTGAATCAACGACTTAATTTCTTCAATATATAATAAAAACTGTGTCCAAGCGAATAAGTTAAAATTTTCAGATACGCTTATTGTACGCATTAAGGTAGGTCCGTACTTTCAGAATTTTCTGTCAAACTGTTTGTTTTTTTATTTGAAAATCTTGAATAAGTCATAATCTAACTAAAATACCCATAAAAAACATATCTTTGCAGGTTAATTTTCATGCAACATGTCTCGGAGTATATACCTCTAAAAATTCAACAGTCAAAATTCGACATATAGAAGTGTAACATTATATTTTATTTAGCTATGTACCAAATCACATCCAATTATTGTTAAAACATAGGAAAATCATAAATATTCATTTGTCAAGAAAATATTTGAAACTTCTATTTGAAAACACTAAATAATTGATGTTGATTGTGTCAAAATCTTTCAGAGAAAAAGCTCAAAATATCTTTATTTTAAATATTTCTCAAAATCTTTTATGTTTATATGCTATTTTTTCTTCACAATTATTTAGAATTATATCTTAGGTTAGCAGAAAAACATACTTTATTATGGTTGACCAGAAAATGTTTACAAAACAGCCTTTTGAACACCCATACCCCCATTTTTGGAATATCTATTTTTTCAATCGTTCTTCGCAAAACTTATGAAAAAGTAAATTTAAAAAGATGATATAGGCTAAAAATTAAAGATAAATAGATCTCAAGTTAGTTTGTTTAAAAAAAAAATTAAAAGCTTTAGGTCCATAACGGCAATTAAGAATTCTCTGTCTGTGTATGTACTAAATTACATATATAGATCCTATGGACAGAGTGCAAAGTGGTTATTCCTATAAATAATGTACATTAAATGCTTTGTGTGCACAATGACACTATAATAAACAAATGTATACTTGCTAAATCATTTTCAATCATCCAAAAAGATTTTATTTCAATAGACAAGGATAATCAAAATTTTATATCGGTGTGTAAAATTAAAACCGGATCCGTAAAAGGGTGGACCTGCCTTAAATGTATGACGTCGCGTCAAAATTCTTCGTAAAATCTTGACGTTTTGCTATAAAAGGTACAGTATTGAGCGTTATTTTTGCAATGCATACATTTGAGACAGGTATATAAATTATATATCATTTAATTCTACAAATCCTAAGCTTTTTAAAATGTTTTGAACCGAGCAGGTCTGACAAGCGGCATTTTTTGGCCAATACCGTACTTTGTTCTTTCATTTCAGTATGTGCAACCTCTGTGAAGAAAATGAACTGAAACTGCAAATAATTGGAATTTTTTTAAGTCCAAGGGGCATAACTCTGTCCAAAATGGTGCGATCGTATCCAAAACAAATCTTGACCTAGATTTTGATGTGAGAAATCTCACCGTGTATATCCCAACATGCGGGGTGTATACTATGTTGTGCGCGGGGTGTATGCTTCCGAAGCGAGAGAAAGGGGGTCAATGTACGTTCTTTGTCCATTTTCTCAACTTACGGATATTTTTCGCCAGTAAGCATATGCCTACGGAAGGAAGCATTGTCTAAGGAGTATATGGATACCTGTGAATCCACTGGACACCTTCTAGTTTTATCAAACACCTCAACACAATTCCGAGGATCGGAGCAAGATTGACGCTACACTGTGTTTATGATCAAATATCAGAACAAAGCTTTGCTTTATCGTCACTTTTATATCATTGTTAAATATATGTTTACAAAATAAACGTTTGTACAAATTGTCTGTAAATAAAACAGTTCGTATATAAAGAAATTGACGAAAAATCAGTGTTGTGTCCGGGGTGTATGAAACATGTTGTATGCGGGGTGTATACCCCATATTTTTCTTAGGATTGTTTAATGCAAAGTATCAATGGAAATATTATATTCACACAGGTTTAAAAGCGACAGATAGTGTTGATAAAGAACTTAATACTAATGCCGAACCAAAGAGTAATTTCCATAAACTTTCTGAAATAAAAAAAAATCAACTAAATTTAAAAAAGAATAAAAAACAAACTATCATATTCCAACATAAAAGGCGCTCGATTTGCAAGGAGTGATTGTTAGTTGACTAAATGCTACATTGTACATGGTGCAATGATCTAAATCTACGTAATCATAAAATCTCTCCAAAGGGTCCCTCGCCCCCTCCCCAATGCCTGCATTGAGGACATTTTGCCCTTTTTTAAGCTCATTTTAATCTACCGGTAAATATTTCGCCTGTTAATAAAAAATAGAAACTCTACATGAATGGTGTATTAGGAATAAATCGTTTTGTTTGTTTCTACAACATTTATGTTGTCAAATACATGTATTCTTAAGCATTTATGAGAGTGATGTAGAATCTTTTTTGAAGGGGGGGTATACCTGAAAAAAAAAATCCTTGACATAAGTTGACTAGCTATAAAAAAAAGGGGGGGTATCGAAACTCAAACTCCTATTTCAGATAGGGTTGTAGGTCCCATCTTTTTTCAGACCAATTCTCCTTTTTTTACTTAAACATACTACATACCATTTTTGACTATGCTGCAAAAAAAAGGGGGGGCGCAACCTGACTTTCGATGAACATTTTCTGTAGTGAAAAGTTGTGACTGGAACAAAAGGGGGGGGGGGGTGATACTACTTGTCTGTATGATACATATATATTAATTTTACTTTCAATTTTCGCAATATTTGGACTCATTTTTCCTTATCTGAAAAGATTTCATATTTAACAAATCACAATAAACATGTAAAGCCGGCTATAAAAATGCACATTTGTAATAAGGGACGACAATTTTCCGAGGGCATGCATGATTGAAAAAAAAACTTTTTTGGTACAATTACAATTTTACGTTGACGTGTAATTAATATCAATTATGTTCACCCTCCTCTAATTTATTATCGTATATACACGTAGTAAAGTTAACCCCCCCCCCCCCCAAATGACCTAAGACACAAACACAACCTCGGGCCCATTCCTATAGAAAGTATGTACTCAGTAAAATACAATGCCTCAATATAAAACAAATAGTTTACTGCCATATATGGGCTCCTGGGGGCAAAGTACACAACATATAAATACTACATGAATTAGAACATTTTTTTCTGGTGTTTATGACATTACAAAAAGCTTAATATGTTCAAACTCATTAAAAAAGTATTGAAAAAAAGTTATGAGGAAATGTTAAAAGTTCAAAATGATGCATGTGTGAAGCATTTATTAAGAAAGGCTCTGAATAAGGTGCCTTTAAATCGAAAGAAGGGATGAATTGTTGGTCATCACATTAAACAGTTGAACAAAGTACCCTGTACATTTACTTCAATGTACATGCAAAGCCAAAAGTACGATGAACGTGTATCAATTTTATTTCCAGTAAATCGAATTCATGAACCTGAAGTTGTGCTATTACAAAACTGGTGAATAATTTAAAAAATAAATAGAACTTTTACAAAAGTCAATTGTTAACAATTTTTAATGACATTTCAGACGATGATACTATAGAGTAAAGAGAGGGGTATACACCCCGCGTACAACATGTTGCATACACCCCGGACACAACATTGATTTTTCGTCAATTTCTTTATATAGGAACTGTTTTATTTACAGACAATTTGTACGAACGTTTATTTTGTATACATATATTTAACAATAATATAAAAGTGACGATAAAGCAAAACTTTGTTCTGATATTTGAACAAAAACACCGTGTAGCGTCAATCTTGTTCCGATCCTCGGAATTGTGTTGAGGTGTTTGATAAAACTAGAAGGTGTCCAGTGGATTCACAGGTATCCATATACTCCTTAGACAATGCTTCCTTCCGTAGGCATATGCTTACTGGCGAAAAATATCCGTAAGTTGAGAAAATGGACAAAGAACGTACATTGACCCCCTTTCTCTCGCTTCGGAAGTATACACCCCGTGCACAACATAGTATACACCCCGCATGTTGGGATATACACGGTGAATCTGTATACTAAATTTCATTTCAAATTTACAACCTCTGCAAAGAAAATGAAAGGAAACTGCAAAATAATTGGAATTTTTCTAAGTCCAAGGGACATAACTCTGTCCAAAATGGCGTGATCGTACCCAAAACAGAACTTCAAGACCTAGATATTCATCTGATAAATCTGTATACCAAATTTCATTTCAGTATATGCAACGATTGTGAAGAAAATGAACGGAAACTAAATGGACCGACAGACAGCAGCAAAGCAATATGCCCTCCCTCCTTCGAAGGGGGTCATAAAAAGAAATGATGGAAATGAATTGGCCAGGTCATAAGAATTGAAACATCATGTATATGTATGTACCAAGGATATAGCCTTAAGATGGACTTCACCAGCAAAGTGAAACAGAGGGTACGTGGCCAAAGGAGATATGGTGGTGATCACTTGACAAAGAGATGAAAGATCAGAAATGGACTTTGGGCATGGAGTAACAAATGTTAGTGAACATATCTTGAACCCTAGGATATCTCAATATTTTTTTTTTAATCCAATTGGTTTTGAGATAACAGGGTTTGTTTTTCAGATTCCATTTTATCAAAATGACCAAATGATAATACATGTAATATAAACCCATAAATAGGAAGCTAAAAGCAAAGTCCAATAATGTCCAAATTCTCCATTACAACAAGAACTGTACATGTATGTAACCTCCTTAAAAAGATATTCAGGATCACAAGAGTTATCCATCTTTCGACTGAATGAATATCATTTTCATGCAGTAACCAAAGTATTCTTCCAAAGGCATCCAAATTCAGTTTTATGAATGAAAATTCAAACCATTATCTAATTGTTTTCATATTTTTATTTAAAGAAAAGTATAAATGCTCCTATGTACTTTACATTGTTAGTAATAAAAAGAATCATTTTTTCAAGTGTCATGGATTCTGATTCCCTTTATATTCCCTTCCATTCAGTTTTTAATTTTTTTTCTCATAATTTATTCATGATTCATTTTCAAAAATTACAACATGAATTTTTTCCCTAGGAATTTTTCAATAAAAATAAGTAAATTTCAGTAGTTATCCTGTTGGTTTTAACTTCGATAGAATCTTACACCATAAAAAGTCCATTAGAGTTTGTCAATATTTGGGGGGTACCAGCTGGAATAGAATATTTAAATAAGCTGAATTCATTTGCATATTTACCATTAATTTCATGTACTGATAAATGAAAGATCAACATTAAAAAAAGATGTGCGCGGGAACAAGAATTCTCTTTGGCAATAAAACATCAATAGTCAAGTCTGTCCTCATGACAACATGGGCAAATTTCCATGCATTAATTTCAAGTTGTTATTTATTTAAAACAATGCATTGTAAAACTTTTACACAAAAATGTAATAATTATTTAATATCTGGTGTACAAATCAGTTCATTTCAATTGCAAAAATGGTCATTTTCGATTATAATATAATTTGAATTATTAGCATCACAATTTTTTTTAATATCCACCCTATAACTATAATATTACTTAATATGAGCAGACTATATTTGTTCTGAGGTATTTTATGTACTGTATTCACAAACTGGAAAAAGTTATTTCCCCTTGCAAGTGTCTGTTTAAGGATGGATAACTCTTGTTCATACTTTAATGCCTCTCTAAACAAACCCTCTTATCAATGATAAAATTTCTACCTTAAACAATGTATAATGAACTAATTCAGGCACCATGTATAGAGCTACAGGAGTTCCTCCCGATGTTCTGATGATCTATTGATCCCTGAAAGGTACCGTTCTGCATCATCACCTGAACCACAGTCCTTAATTAGTCAGACCTGCAGACTCATCCTAACATCATCAATCCAGCTGTCCCACAGCGACCTGATGCTGCGACAGATGCTGGCACTAGGGCCCTGTTTGTTGTACACAACCTGACATTTAATTGTCAGCTTAATTTTGTTCTTCAGGCTCAGTGCCAGTGATGTAATTGCTACTTCAAAAATGTCTTCTTCAAAAACTCTGTCAGTTGTTCACATTTTCATTAATGGTTCTTTATTTAAAGCTAATTGCAATCCTGTATTGATTTTCTTTGAAATCATGACATAGTAGTTTCAGCCTTTTGATCAACTTGTTATTCAAGGACATCATTTAAATACACTTTTAGAAAAACAATTAAAATT
Source organism: Saccostrea cuccullata (assembly GCF_032062105.1). Taxonomy (NCBI): domain Eukaryota; kingdom Metazoa; phylum Mollusca; class Bivalvia; order Ostreida; family Ostreidae; genus Saccostrea; species Saccostrea cuccullata. The sequence goes on along the minus strand of NW_026920935.1, from coordinate 812,393 downwards.
GATACTTCAAGGTCCAATACTGTAGATTGGCATAAAATAACCGCCCCACAATAATAGTCCTCCTGCTATCTATACAAAGCACATTTAAGTAAACCATTAAAAGAAGAGTTAAGCATGAAAAAAATCAAAACCACACAATTCAATTAAGAAAATGTTAACATACTAATTTCTAGAATTGACCTTTATGATTAATACTGACATTCTCATGTGATTTAATGATATCATCTCAAGACAAGTAATATCACATCATGTGAAGAGGTTGAATACCTTAATTAACTTTCTCTGAAGGACTGTATGATCAAAATTATTATTTTCAATAATTACCTGATGTTAAACTGTATGACATACATGTAGTATAAGGGATAAAGGTATTAGATTAAAAGATAAACTTTTGGAATGAAAAACTTTTATACATAATTAATCTAGTGTAAAATTGCGCTTTTAGAGTAAAATTACTGGAAAAAACAAGATGCATTTGTGAAACATTGATGCCCCCCCCCCCCATATTGCAGCTCATGTCTAAGGTTAAAATTTCTCAAATGCAAGTCAAACTCCAAGGTGAAGGTCAATTGAAAAAAGTCAAAATTAATGGTGCTCAACAGGTACGTCCTGTCACAAGAAATATATAAGTAAAATATGAACATCCCACCACCAACTGTTCAAAAGATATGACTAAGGTTTAAGTTTTTCAAAAGGAGACCAAACTCAAATGTCAAGGTAAAAATATTGTGGTGCCCAAGAGGTCTTGTTGTAAGGAAATAAAAACCCTAACAAGAACAGTAGGTATGGTCCTGGTAAAAATATTTTTTAAAGAGGGTCAAACTCCAAGGTTAAGGTCAAAATAATTTTAACCCAGGAAAAGGTCTTATGAAAAGGAATAGGAAAGCCCTAGCACCAACTGTTAAAAATAAAAACAAAAATTTGACCAAGGTTCAAGTTTGGTAAACATAGGTAATCAAAGATTACGAGGCTCACTGCGACGAATGTTATCAATATAAGTATTGCAAATCTCAAATCATATTTTCTTAACAGTATTTTTTCTGACAACAATATTCAAGCAAGTTCTGTTTAAATAGGTCTTAAAGTTCATTGGGATTGATCTGTTCCAAAAACGTTAACCTGGTCACTCGTTTGGAAAATGTAGCATCTGAAGCAAGTTTTGACTGTTCATCCTTAGATGCATCATCCATGCAAGTTTGGTCTAGGTAGGGTTAATAGTTACTTGGGAATAATCTAGTCACTAATCTGGAAAATGTAGGTCAGATCCAGCATCCGAAGCAAGTCTGGTAGTGTCCATCCATAGATGCATCAGCCATGCAAGTTTGGTCTGGGTAGGGCTTATAGTTACTTGGGAAGGGACCTGCTCCAAAAACTTTGACCTGGTCACTCATCTGGAAAATGTAGGTCAGATCCAGCATCCGAAGCAAGTCTGGTAGTGTCCATCCCTAAATGCATCAGCCATGCAAGTTTGGTCCGAGTAGGGCTTATTTTTACCTGGGAAGGGACCTGCTCCAAAAACTTTTAACCTGGTCACTCATCTGGAAAATGTAGGTCAGATCCAGCATCCGAAGCAAGTCTGGTAGGGCTAATAGTTACTTGGGAAGGGACCTGCTCCAAAAACTTTAACCTGGTCACTCATCTGGAAAATGTAGGTCAGATCCCGCATCTGAAGCAAGTCTGGTAGTGTCCATCCCTAGATGCATCAGCCATGCAAGTTTGGTCCGGGTAGGGCTTATAGTTACTTGGGAATGGACCTGCTCCTAAAACTTTAACCGGGACGCTGACACTAACGCCGACACTGGGGGTATAGCATAAGCTCATCTCGTCGAGGTGAGCTAAAATGGAGTTTTGCTCAAGTGGGTCAATTGATTGCAAGGTCAAAAGGTCAAAGAAAGGTCTTGTCACAAGAAATATACTTGAGAACTTCAGAAGTATAGTATGAAAGCTATGGCTCCAACCATTCAAAAAAAAACAAACAAACCCTAGCACGAAGGACAAAATTAACGTTTTGGAAGACAAACAGACAGAGACAGAGTGTTGGACAGGGCAAATACTAAGTGAAGTATGGAAAAAGTTACTCTAACAGTTTTTGCAGACCAATAGAAAGATTGCTAGACAGATGAAAAGACAATTAAGGGGAAAACTATATGCCCCCATACCTGCAATTCTGGAAGCATAGTTATTTTTAAGTTCACAAAATTAAGACTCATATATTTCACATTTTCATAGTATTTGGTTATTAACATATCACTGCATACTTGATGCTCCAATAAAAAAAGAAGCCTAGCTAAACCATCCCCCAGCTGTAAAAATCTGTTACCTTTCCTAATATATACTTGGTAAAATGAACTACTGGACAGATTTATAGCATTATGTTGACTATACGCAAAATCATTTTCAAGGCAGTGACTTTTGATGCAAATTTTCTTGACCGCTATGGTTTTTGAACAGCAATAGTTCCATGAGGTCAACGAAATCTGTGAATGACCAAGCAGGGCATTTTCCAGGCTATATATAGTGTTAGTAGGACCATAAATAGACAATATGGCAGCTGGGATAGATCAACTTCAGCGAATGTGCACACTTCATTGATATCACTAACTTTTGGACGTATAACGCACAGTTAATGAACAAGCTTACTGGACAAGAAAGGACATTGGTATGGTGACCTGCCATTCAACTGCATACATGTCCTTATAAATTCAAACACACCTCTCATACATTATAACAAGATCATGATCATGGGAAAGGACTACTTGCAAACAAAGGAATATTACCTAAAGATAACAAAAAACATCAGCTTTCTTATAGGGAAGTAATGTTGGTAATCCATGTATTGCATAATATAGTGTCATTATCTCCGCTATAGGAGAAGGGTGTTTGTGATGAATCAATGATGGCAGACTACAAACATTCCCTCCTGTAGCGCTAATATGCTAACAAATTTTGATGAATAGATGTTATGCCTCATTTATACTCAATTTAACTGTCTGAAGTCAATGTTTAAACCACTTTGTTTTGTTAAAAACTTGAATATTTATCATCTGATCGTCTCTCAAAAAAATGATTTTATATGAGTTTCACACAAAAAATTTGTTATGTGAGCTGAAAATAAAATGTACTTTTCATAATTGGATAAAAGCATTCCATAAAACCTTTTACTTGCTTTTCAAATGATCAACTTTATTCACGAAATCAAAAGCCTGACTTTTAGGGTAGGATATATATTTGCCCAATAAATCTGTACATGTCAATGACAGTTCCGATTGTATAATTATTTACCTCAGTCAATAAACTTGAAAGGGTATTTCAGCTCTTAAAAATTTCATTACATAGTTAAAATATATCAGAATGCCTGGCACCTCCTTTAAGATGAATTTTAAAAATGGTCGTAAAATGTCGTCAGATCATGTTGAATTGCCAGTTTTTAATAACCGCATTTAATGATGTTTTGAGGGATGAAATGATGCGACTTGGGCGACACATGTGTATATACTTCAGGTCACAGTTCGACCATCAAAGTGCCTCATCAATATACAGAAGCCTTCTGTCGTAATTACCATGCACTTAGCCCACTGGTGCGTGGTGCAAAATTTTATATTGCTATGGTAATCTATGCCTTTAGGGATGAAATAAATATTTTGTTTAGCAATGCTGGCAAACTAATCTATCTACATCAATTTTACAATTCAACTTGCATAATGTTCGTTTCTTTTTTAATTTCTCCCATAGGTAAAGAGATGTGTTAAATCTTTGTTATTCAATGATGCATTGTATTTATTCATTGATCAAGAAAATTGACACTCTATTGATTATCTTTCCTATGAGAAATTTGAGGAAAAAAAGCATGTATATTGAATTCAGAAACACTTTCCTTGCCAAAAAGTTTTAAATTTACCCTGTATGGTCTGAAATTTTAATAAAACGTCGTACGACTGTAACAGTAAGTATTGTCAAATTATATATTATAATTATCAAGAAAAAAGATAAATTATAATCAAACAATTTTTATTTGAATGACAATTTCTTAATTCAATAAATCCATATGTCATACCTTTCATAGGAAACTCTAAAGTGGACTATCATTTTGTTTTCTATTTATACAAAAGAAAAATCTAATTGCTTATAAAACAAACTTTAACTGTACTCTAAAAACAAAAGAAAAGCTGTTACACAGAAATATGTGTATCCCTGTTTTTAAAATATCACAGATCTAATGTATCACATTCAAATTACAATGGATGGAAACTTTTCCAGTACATGGTACGTACACAAATAAAAAAAGAAGCTTTGATATACCACCAATGTCGGATATGCCCTAACTGGGAATGAAGGCAGTGATAACTCACACCTTATATTGATAACACCCCCCTCCCATAGGTCCCCATGTTAATATCACTTATACAATATGGTGCAAAATCAATCATAAAATTCTGTTACTATCCGATAAAATGAAAACTTACATACAATTAAATAAATTGCAAACCTGATTTAACTGAAAACCACATTCTAGTTAGCATATCCAATGGTAAATAATTTAGCCTCACAACATTCCTATCAAAAATGTTATATGAGGAAAGAAGTTTTATCCCCTCCCCTTTCAACCCTTAAACTGCTCCAAGAACAGCACATAAATGCTATGCTTATACACATTAAACAATTGAAAGATATTGTAATACTTTCCTAATTTTGTTCAAAATAAATTGCATGAGAGAAGACAAAGAGAAATAATAATTATGGTCAATGCCTATCACATACACTGAGTTCTGTTAGGGTCTTTGAAATCTAGGACTTCATACAAAGTCTTCTCACATTGTATTTTTTAATTGAAAGAAATTTCATAGTCTGTAGAGATCAATTTTATATTTATGTCAGTCATGATATCATAGGTTAGGTCTAATATCAAGAAAATGACATCAATTCAAAATTTCAATGATTCCAAGAGAAAAACGTGTATTTTATGTCAATATTTGATTTATTTATAAAAATAAAATCAATGAGCTTATATAGGTCTGCCTCACCTTAATCTTTTGGTATAATATCTAAATTTTAATTTCAGTTATATGTCTGTCTCTCAAGTTGTACGTGTAAGAAAGAAAGAAAAATATGATCTTTTAAATTCAAACATCTCAAAATAACAGATATTAATGCATATCTTATTAAGCCAGATACCTGACCATAATCCCCCCTGAACTGAATAACTATAACCACATCATAAGTTAAAATGCTACTCTGAATTTTAATAAATAAAACCCATATCCGTAATGTAAAATGAAATGATATGTAAATCCCAGAAGAGCCACAAAGCGCCACAACGGCAATCAATCTAGACAAGCGCTCATTTCCTGAGGGTGTGGTTTTTATTCTGCGTCTAACAACAGTTCATCAATATTTGCTGATTGAAAATGAGGAGGCTCGAATAGATTAAATGAGTTTTCATTGATTTTTTTTTTAGCTTTCATCACAAAAATGACTACATGAATTTCCTCCATTCCCTTGCAGAGAAAATGCTAAATTCTTTGTCCTAATAAAAAATTAATACAAACCATTAATTTAAAAAGATAATTTTACAACAAAATCCTTTTCCACAAAACAAAAACACCCAAACACTAACAAATTATGTTCAAAAAAGAACTATAAAATAAAGGCTAATTAAAAAACTGAAAATGCCTTATTTGGCAACATATAAAATTATCAAAACAAATAACAAATGTAAAATACTATAACAAAGATTAGTATAAATTTCAAAATACATTGAACAGGAAGTGACATCATCACTGCTGACCTCTTGACTCTTTGACTATCTGTTTGGAAGCTAGGGACAGCTGACTACAAGATTGACTGCCTTTTCCACGGAGCATGGAGTTGGTAGCTTTAGAGAACACGGAGTCCAGACTGGCACTGCTGCTGCTGTTGTTGATATTCTTACCATTTTTATCAGTGATGCTGCATTTACTGGCTAGTTGTGTCTCAATGGCTAAGTTACTCCTTCGTATAGATTCCGTGTTTTGATTGGTTGCTCCTGATGACCTTGTGTTTGAGTCATAATTCTGCAAGGAAGCCATTGAGCTGCTAGTGGAAAGAATCTGACTCTGAAGATCCATAGGTGTTGCATTTATATCATCCTCATCTTCTTGTCCGACATCATCTTCCTGGTACAAATAGGTATCATCATCTTCTTCATCATAATCTTCATCATCATATCCATCTTCTTCATCATCTTCACCATAATCTTGATCTTGTTCCTCAAATTCCTCATCTTCCTCTGTTTTCTCAGCCTCGGCCATCTGAGCTTTCTCAGTCTCTTCATTTCTCTCTTCTCCTGTTGTCATTTCTTCCTCGACCACACCTTGACCTAGTTTCTCCTGATCACTTTTTTCAGATGATGGACCAGCTTCAGAACTTTTCTTCTGCTCACCAGAAAGTGAAAACACAGACTTCTTGCTTGGGTTGAACTTCCTTCTTTTCCACTTATGTTCTGGGCAGAAGCTACAGAAATAAACAAACACTTATGAATTATATGAACAGTATTCATCTATCATCTTACTTAACTTTGAAACAGAATATCTTAAAAACAATGGTTTTTTTCTTAAAATTTGTGTGCAAGTATAAAATGGAACATATCTGGTAAAAAAAACTTTTGCAATTAATTTTGTTCTGTTCTTGGTGCCCAACATGCTTGGAGACTGAGAAACATGGACATGTTGCATTTATTATCTTATTTTGCCAGATCTGTCAATCTGTATTGCCAGATCTTCAGATCTCTATTGCCCACTTACAGCTTACTGAACAGGAAGAAAAATGAGGGATTCAGGTCTAAGTCTTATTTATTTATTTCTTACACCCAAGCAGGAATCAAAGTCAGGCATAAAAGGTATGCTGTAGAAAAATGGCAAGTGTATTTGGATGAATGGGCAAGTTAATAAGAGTCCAGCATGCAAGCCTGTCATGTTTACAAGTTTAATTAAGGTATTTCGTGAGAAGACTTCTTGCATATTACCAGCACATAGAAGTAAAGCTGACAGGACATGCTACAGTGTGATAGGTCTACTTAGGAGTGGATTTCTTGTCCGTTTGATCACAAGGAATCCATCACTGAAGTAAATCTACTACAGCAGGACTAAGTACCCAGCTCAGCCACACTCTTAAATAAGCCATAAATTCCTGAAATAGGTCTTGTGTTCTACACAATATTTTATAGCTGTATAATAAACCTAAACGTCTTGGGTTTCTTATTGAACTGCAAGTCAGACAGTATTTTTCTGGATATTCCTGATTTACCATTAATGTATTAGTCTGGTCAGGTACAAACTCTGTGATCTAAAACAGTAAGACGAAGCAGAGGAAATTGAGTCGAGTTGCTAGGTAGCAGAGTACGGAGAAGAACAATAATAAGTTGCTTTGTCAGCCTCTATTTGATTTTTCTTCCTCAGACCTGACTGCAGGAGATGTCCAATCACTTAATTTTCTATCCTCTCACAAGAGACTAGCTGGGAGCTTATCACTTTTTGGTTAAAAATAATTCATCAAAAATTGATTAATTGCAGGGCATAAAATCTTTTTATCTTTGGGATAAAGTATTAAGAAGATCAATTCTGGAAGCCTCCATCCTCTCTGATATAGTATCAGGCCACGCAGCAGCCAGCAGTCCTTTATTTCCTAAACAATTCCCAATTTATGATCTTTTTATACACACCATTTACTCTAATGTTAATTAAACAGGACCTACTGATATTCCATTCCAATAGACACACACCACTAGGTTGAATATCCTGGTCCAGGGCTTTTTTGTAACACAATAGCCAATATCAAACTATGCATGCATTAAAAAGCTTTTAAGTTAAATTGTTACATTTGTATTTTGTTTGGGCATCCATTTTGTCGTCTTAACGTTAAAAGCTTATGTTTTACATTGATTACAGTGATTACTTCTGACATTTAATTTTCCTTTAGGGTTGTATACAACTGTCTTTCCTCATTATCCTTATGGAAACTCAAATAGTATATATAGCATATTACGTTTAATTTAATACTGTAGAAGCAGAAATTTTTGTTGGTAGTTGGGATAAAATGTCATTGATTTGTGATCAATAATGCTTTTATAGGGATAAAATTTCGTTGTTTCAAAGTTAACAGATCAATTTTGATCATATGAAAATTTTGTTTGGCATTTAATTTCGCTAAAAATAAAAATGAAATAAATCAAATTTATTCTTCAATTCAGTACCATGCCTGGGTACTATTTATAATGCTAGTAATTACTATGTTTATCTCCAGTTTTTAGTGGTTGTAGGAGGTCTGTATTCTCATTTCTGCCCTATTCCCAGTGTTAATGTTGTGTTTTCCTCAATGTCAAAAAAGAAAAGATGACTCTAACCATAAGCATCATTTTAAAAAAAAAAGCCAAAACTCATTAACATTTTTATCATAGTCAGTGTTTAAAAAAATCTAAAATGCTAGTCCAAAAACAGATTGATGGAATGAAGAATGTAAATTAAAAAAAAAAACCTGATGTCATGATCATTACACTAGAAGTAAGAAATCAATTTGAATGCCTATGAATTTCAAAAACTAAGGAAAATTCTACATTAAAGAGTGGTCACATGGGTGTGCAATTTGTTTATTTGTGATTTGCTGTTTAATGGGAATTTAAAGCATCCTCTCCCTACCCCAAAAAATTATCATCATTAATATTATATGGGACTTAGGTGTAGGGCAATATGTGATTATAAGGACCAATATCAAGTATTATCGACCTAACTCACAGAAAGTGATAAATTAGACATAAAGCTTGTGAAGTCCCTACCACTTTCTGTGTCTGTGGTCAATATCTCTTGACATATGGGTCCATATACCCAATATTGACCTTTCAAAATAGCTACTATACAGTTACTCTCAGCCACAGTTGACTCGTGTCCACTGTGACACTGTTTCAGGTTGAAACTTGAGAATGGTCCATACCAGACCATTATTCCAGCTTGTGCTTACTGTACCTTTTGCATGTCCCTGCTAGCCATGTGTCTATGGACTTGAAGTAATACTGCTCACTATGAAAGCTCTTGGGTTGGAACTTGTAATGGTCAAACACCTGTACCTTTCCTTTGTTCCATCGAGCACCAATAGTTTTACAACCATTCCCAGCCCAAATCTCTACATGGGTCATATGATGTTTCTGCTGCCGAGCTGAAAAAAAAATCAAACCAAAGTTATCTTCACCTAAAGACAAAATCTCACCATGAACAGTACAACATTCAACTCTTTTTAAAGATTTTTTTTCTCCATTTCTTCATGATTTTAATTTTTAAGGTATTGCTCCCCTAACATGCTCAGATTAAATAAATTTTATACATAACAAATATGTATAGGTTGAATACTCAGCCATCTTCAGTAGTCAAGAGTTCAATTTCTATCCCCTAGCTCACCTCCCGAGGGGTTCGAATTGGACACTTGACTAGAGATGATAAATGCGGAGTACATTTAAATATATTTCCAATTTATTACGATCACAATGTAAAAGAAGAGAGTTCTAATTTATGACCTTGATCTGTCCTTGTAGTGTCATTACCCTTTGTTTCTAATTGATAAAAATCAAATTTAAAAAAAATCTGTCCAGTGAAAAATTGCTTTCTTTCATTACTCAATTCCTTATGATTAAAGACATCTATCAATCACAGCATTTTCTGATATTTTTAGTATTTATTTAAAAATTTGCTTGTCATCATAGACCTCAATGCAATCTATTTTTTGATTAATGCTTAGTTATAAATTTTTTTGAAAATTTTTCTTGGTAAATCCTTCCCTTTTCTAAATGGCTTAGCATTAATATCAGATTATTTTGTACATGATAGATATCTAAGACAGAGAATTGGTTCCTATTAAGGGTGGACTACCTTAAATAAACTGAAAGTAAAATCAAGTCCATCTCTAGGGAATTAAGTGGATCCTTGATATTTTGATCTCGGTTTATTGATTTCTTCTCTCATCTTCAATGTTGAAATTTAATATCATTTAATGGAGTGACATCGGGTAACAAATGAGGGATCCTCACTTTAATTATTAATTCTAGGCATACTTGAACTAAGTGGTCTTTTAACAATGTAGGGACAGTCAAATATGGTTAAAGCAAACACACTTATAAACAAATAATACTTATTTTAAGAGAAGTTATATTAATATCCTTTGTAATTGTTAATTGCATTATGAGCCTATTGGAGTGTTAAATCTCCTACATCCTTAAAGAACCATTTGTATTCAGCTATTGTTTTATTTTACGGCTAGGAAAGCTAAACTGTAATTCTAGGTTCATTAAGCTAACGATACTTAGCTAACAGTAATATTTAGCTAGAATATTGTAGTTACTGATACAAAGTCAATAGTTGTTACTAATACCTACTAGAATAAACAAAGTACATGTTATATAAGATAATAATTGATTTAGCTTCATTTTTCTCTGAACCTTAACAAAGAATGTCACATTAACTGGAGAGCCATGCTCAAACGAACCTAACTCGATATTAAACATTCTCTGTGTTTAACATTCCTTTTTATATTAATTATCCTTTAACAATCAATCATTTTCTTTACACAGGTTTACATCTAAATCCCCACCCTAAAATTAACCCTGCCAATTTAGTTTCTGAGCCACGCTTACTTAAAAATCCTAAACTGTACCCAAGTTCTCCAAGTCAAAAACTGCTCATGTACAGGATCAAGGCCCAAACTATTTAGCAGCCCCACATAGAGTGGTCTTTGTCAGTGTGTCGGAGGATCGGATGGCCAGATCGGGCCAATTACCTCAGCTTAGGTGAACTATGACAGGTATTTGGGAGAAAATGTTTAAATCTGTCTATAAACCATGTCCTTGAATTGAATATAAATGTTGTCAAATCTCTATATTGGTTACACTTGGGTTAGGACGTATGAACGAAAATGTGGATTCAAGTTCAAAATAATCTGCCCAAAGCTCTCTGGGTTAACCTCATCAAAGAGTTTATTGTGAAGAGATATACTGGTAAAACTGTTTAAATAAATTTAGCCAAGTAAAGAGAAGAATTTAATTAATGCTTGAGAACCTTGGAGACAGTCAAGTATAGAAAACTAATAATAAAGTCACTACTGAGATATAGAAAGGTGGTAAAAGGTTTTTAATATCTGTCTGAACACAATTCTACAATATGCCCCAGTAGAAATAAAATTTGCTTTTGCAAGAAAAATTCCCTTCTCCTTTTTTATTTTTAAATTTTCCTTATAAGAAGAAATCTTTTTATCTATCAGGCACCAAAGACAGAGTACAGGAAAAACAGAAGGAGTTGGTTCTTACTCATGACAAATTTTATCTTTAAAATCCTACTATTTTCATGGGAACTTTGTTTTACCTAGTTTTACCATAACAAACTCTGGGAATGATAAAGTGACTGTAATCCCTGAAGTGTTTTACACAAATTGGGACTGGGGTAGGTGCTTACATTTGGGATTAGGGTAAATCCCCGAGATGAAGACGAGGTCCCCCGCCTTCATATCCTCCTCTCTCTCTATCGTGATTGGCAGTGTGTCATACATGTAGGCCTGGTTCCACGGACCAATGCGGAATCCAAACTCCTTCCTCAAGTCCAACATAACCTGTCGCACCAACCCGCAGCAGTCAAGAAAGCGCTTGGAGTAGTATTCCTCATCTAAAAACATTTAATTCAGTGTGAATGAGCTGGGAGGAAAAAAAGATTCTCATACAATAGAATTTAAATAAATCAGCATTACTCGGCAAAAACGATTGTCCCACTTCTGTTGACTGACTCCTGGCTTGTATTCTGTTTCTCTTCATTTATAGTATTCAATTTTTAAATACATCCATTAACATGCATGCATATAGTGGCTGGCATATATTGCACAGAATGATCACAATGCATGACATTATAATATTACATGCAATGTGGATATATAAGGGTCCTTTACCCTCTGGGTTCCAGTATCGTTTGGCATATGGTGTCCCGAAATATTTCTTAGCCTGCGCGACAAACTTGGCTCTCAGCCTCTGCATCTGCTGAGGATTTCTCTGTTTTTTCTTCCTTCTTCGTCTCATTTTCTTTTGGTTCCTGATCTCCTTCTGTAAATATACATAGGTAATGGAGATCACTTATGTAAGTGATTAAGATAAATTCATTTCTTTTGGTACAATAAAACATTTGTGACTGGAGGAAAAAAATATTGGTTTGTGGGGATTTTATTTGATTGCTTGCAGAATAACATACTTTAGTCTGAATTTTTAACATTTAGTGGAGGACATAGATTCGTGGGTCATTATTAAACTGTCTTATAAAACGTCACTACGTGTTAGCACATCATCTACCCAAGTTGGAATTTTTTTTTTAACAAAGAAATAGGCTTGTTATGACATCATACAATAACACATATATACATGATCATAAGTGAAACATTCAACACACTGCAAACAGTACTTATACAAGTATATGTCTGTGTTTGTTACAAGATTTTGGCTAGATCTGGACAGCATAATAGCAAACTATTTCAACAACTTCATTATTTCTAATGCCTAATTGCAGAAAGTTATGTAAGCCACTAAGAAATTTATTTTTATTCCTGGTAATGATGGTCTTGTTGTTAAGAGCAAAAGAAAGAAAAAAATCCTTAAAGACAAAACATGTTATCTAGAAAATCTTTCTACATAGTGAAATATCTTCCACTTCAAGTGTTTTGAATACTGAATTCACTGTTAGCTCCATTTAGTGCAATTATTTAAATCCTTAAAAAGAGTAAAATATAAACGCCACTCGGAGTTATTTTAATGCAAACATAACCTTAACCTTGTTTTTCATTCTTTTTATGCAAGTCTTTTTACGACTGCCCATTTCCTTATTATCCATCTAGAAAAGAGAAGGTGACATAATTAAGAAATTCAAGACCCCAAAAGGCATAAAAACAGTCTTCTCTTCGCAAAGGTGTGTAACCATAGCAATTAATATGTAGAAGTTGCATAATACCCTGTAAATACTAAGCTGACCAAGCAGATATCTGTCTTAGAGAAACATGGTGGAAACCTTTTTCCTTGAGTACCAGTCTATGCTTGTCGCCTGCAAGACACAGTTGTTTGTTTCTTATCAACCCAATACTTATAAAGAGAGCCATTTCAGATTAATCAAACATTATTTACTTCCATATTAAACCTTCGAGAGAAGGGCATGACCTCTGTGCTGTCAGCTAAGATCACCTTTCTCCCCGCTTCTCTCTCTCTCTCTGATTCCAGTATCTCTCCCCATAAAATTGATTACCCAAATCAAATATTGATTAAACAATTCAGATTGAGAGAACCCTTGTCACTACCCTGTCACCAAGCTTGGCCAACCAACAACGAACAATGGACACCATTTGTCCAGGACAAATATGGCTTTGTTGAGTGTCTTTGTCAGATTTAATATACTTCACTCCATCAGGAAGTTTTATGAAGGCAGTGTAAGCTAATTCTTTCTTTTCTTCTCCTAACCACATTTAAATGAGGTGTGCCAAACTGTTTACAAGTCAGGAAGTTAAAGTCATGGTGACAAGTCCCCACAAAATCATTTCATCTTTTTTTTCACTGAGAGGAGTTTCCCCTCTTGACTTTCACTTTAGAAATCACTTTAAAAATATTTACTCCAAGAGGATCATACAAATAGGGCTAATACATATTGCATTATCATTGCTAAAATGTATTTATCTTTCCAACACAAAACCTCATTAAAAACAAACACAAACAATTTAAAACTGTTCATTTAAACACAAAAGATAATGAGTATGCAGACCCCAAGAGTATCTACAAAATCAATGTTTGTAAAATATTCGACTCGCGGCCACCGTCAATGTTTATTGTACGAGGGTCCCTTACACCTAGGAAGCCCCTGACACAAATAAAAGATACCATAACGACAACAATAGCTGGGTACCAACCCACCCCATAATTCTTTGTTCCTGTCCACTCTGAGTGCTCGAGATATTGACAAGACAACTGTAAATCACGATTAAGCTCCGTTAAGCATCGTTTCTCGGCTGTCATCAAACCGTCCACAGAACACAAGACCCCCTCCATAAAGATAACCCCAGTATGATAAGCTGATAAAGCCTGGCAATTTCTCCAAGATATCTGCCATATTAACCACTTTAAAATGGTCCCCCAAACCAATTACAGTCCTGTTACCATGATAAACCTGATCTTTGAACTACTGGCTGCAGAAGCATCACAGTTTTTGGCACTTGTTCCTATCAATTTGTAGTGAAAAAGTTAAATAAGTAAAAATTGAACAGTTGATGAATAACGAAAAATCAAAATCTATATTTAAAAAAATCGTCATTCAACAATTTCTATGCAGGTATATACTTTATCTCCCTGTCTTTCTTTCATTGATTGCTTTTGAAAATTTTCTAATTTTTTTTCCAGGTTTATTTAATATGACATGAATATTGCATTGTCCATGAATGACAAGGTCAAGTGGTATCAATGACCTGGCAGAGCAGAGACACTAGCCAACTACTACCACCACAAAGACACATAAATATCAGAGTGATCAGTCTGGTTAACGATCATTTGGGGACAAAGGGAGATAATTAGGGACATGACAGTGTTTGTGACTGCCCGGTCAGCAGACAGTGAGGGTGACAGTTATAGGAGGTTTATGATCCTTATAATAAGCTGACCAGCTCTCAGCTATTACAGAAAAATCATCTACTCCCTCTAGCAAGTCTGTTTTTCTTCTAGTCCTTTATTAGTGTGAAATTTGAGAAAACTGTTTTTTTATTTGCAATTTCTGAGTCCTAGGGCAGGAAAACATATACCTGAATATTGCTAATATAGACGATGCTTCATTATGTAAAACAGAAGAGGACTGTAGTATGTGTATATTGCCAATCAGTGTTTCCACTGTAACTAATTAAACATGCAAAGCAATTAACAGATCCAGCAACTCTCATTAAAATTTCAGATAAAATATATTTGAGGTGCATCAGTGAAATACTAGCCCTGGTGGAACAGGTGGTTGATAAGACATTAGACTGAGCTTTTAAGAGGACCCAAAACATGATATTGCTGAACATAATGAAAGTCATTTTCTAGCAATCACCTGGAACAGTTCCCTTGAAACCAGATGACTACAAACAAAGCAACAGTGACAACACAGTGCAATCAGTTAATGCTACTACTAAACAAATCAGAGGCTCAAAGGATGTCTTGTGACTTTTGTTTACTGACTAACATGTTTGCTTCATTAAAAACTCTTTTAAGTTTAAAATGCAACTCTCATCTATATACCAGACAAGAGCATTTTCCCTGAATATTGAACAGTATTTAACCAAATCGCAGTTTACTTTTGGACACCAAATTGACCAGATTAAACTTAAAGTTTACACCGTATTAGACAAGACTTAAAACAAGAAAATATACTGCAAGGGATTTCAAGTTTATACTGTATTAGACAGGATTTTGGATAAAAAAGATCTGGATTAGACAAGTTTCACTATACTAGCTTTCCAGTAGGAGAAGACCAGCGTAAGGCATAGAATTTGTTGTCCTTCCTTTCCTGTTGACTTTAGCATAGGAATTAGGATAGTCTAGACAACCTACATCTATCAAACAGCCCAATAATGTTATATATTAGTATTAATGCAACCACTTAATCAATCTCTCCACAAAATCCCCCTGTTAATTGTGTATCATCCCAGCTTTTAATAGATGGTTTATTATACATTAAATATATGCACCAGGACTCATTTCTTGCAGTCAGTGTAATTATGGATGAGAACATTTCTGATAGATCTTTTCTGCATAAATTTATATTGTTAATTTGAGCCACTCTGTTCTTCAAACCAATAGATTGTCTTGTCAGCCAAACCTTTCAAGTTGGAGGTAAAGAATAGATTTGATGGATCCCACAACAAATGAGAATAGCAAATTAGCCATAAACATTTTACATAATCTATCAATTTGACATTTTCAACTCATCATTTTAACATGGCTGAGGACTTGTTTCTTCATACTGTCATCTGTTGTCAGTGTTTTCCTTTGAATCGATAATGGAATGATCAGTTGACTCACTAATATGATTAAAAGCCTGATGAATTGCATTTGAAGAGACTGGTGATTCTGTTAAGGTTTCTTGAAAATCAAATATTGACTGTCACCTTCCAGGAATTCCAAAACTTCTAAAAATGTTTTCCCCCTTGAAATATTTTTACTGTTAAGAGCTCTTTATAGATACCTTATTGAGTAACATCCTGCAAAATGCAAGTTTATATCAAACACTCAAAAGAGACAAAACATTTAGAGGTCATAGAAAATTGAACAATTTCTCATGCATGTTTCAGCAAATTGTAATTTTTTCTTCAAAATGACAACATGCTTCGCTGCTATTTGCCAAAATTACATCTTTGAACATCAGCAGCTCAGATTCACAGGTAGACTTGCAAATCCTCTGTTTTGCAAAGCAAATAAAGTTTTGATGAAAATTCATGAAAAAGGGAAAAAAAAAATTATCTTGCAGCCTGTTAGAATGCTAAAAATTCAAATCAGAATTAAATCCTGGCTTTGGGCCAGTCAGCATTTTACTTCTAAAGTACAATATCTTTCACAAATTTAACCGCCAGGCCCAACCTTACCATGTTTTTCCTTTCTAAAACATGTTTAATCAAAAACAACAATAAAATAAAATGCTGTACTTGCAAATAAAAGGAAAAATTTTTGAATTTATGGGCAAAAATATCAAATGTGGAGATCTTTACAAATATTTTTTTTAAACCCTCTAGTTCGGGATATATGTTCTCTAGCCTGCGAGATCTAGATAGACCAGCAAGCAGTAAAAGTTTAAAACCCTTACTAAAAAGGGCCCATAAAAAAGGATATCAATGAAATATTATGCACTTCACTCCTATTTCTAATATCAAATAAAAGGTTCTTCTTTTCCAGAAAAAAGTTTTTGTAATTTTTTCAACAGCATGCACTTGCAATAAATGAAAAGGTAATTCCCTCTAATGAAATTTTGCTTTTAAATTTAATCTGTAATATGGATACCCTGCCTGGATCATAAAAATTTCTGGAATCACATCAATTAGAGGATATATATGAGATTTTATACTCCAACACTTGTGACTCAAAATACCATTTCATTCTATTGCAATTAGGTTTTACTTGCTTAATGTAAAATGGACAATTTAACACAACAGATCAAAATCTCTCTATGTGTTATTCCTATGTTTTTAATGTAGATGGAGAGAAAGGGAAAATAGAAAGAGAAATCTAACTGTTGACTATGCGACAAAGTTGTTAAGTTACTGCAACACAAAGCCTTGGTGTTGTTCATACCTGACAACAAACAGAACACCTGTCTGACAATTAATAATTTTTGAAACTATACAATGTATCAGATAGGGCTTGAAATCAGAACTAAGATTAAAACTAGAGGTATCATGCAGGGTTGGCAGTCTGCTTCTGTATCCACAGTGTTACATGCCACTTGCCGTATACTCGAATCCATCACAACAGAACATACAAACAAGGGCATGCAACATTTCCCTTCTGCCTCCTTCTCATCTGTGGGTTGCTGTTGACCGGTGCCTAGTAACAGTGTATACAATCTCCAACAACAGTATACAACAGGCAAAATGCACCTTCCCATGAACAGATGTCACAGATCATTTCATTGGATGAAAGAGAATACCAGGATGTAGGACAGTAGCTATCATCTGTGTAATCAAACCATCATCCATAAATCATGATTTACTAAAAATCAATATATTTTTATAGTGTTCTCCACCAAAAATATATTTAATACTCTGAGTATCAGATAATGAAATTCTCTGTTGATTTTGAACCAAATGACACTTCAGCATCAAAGGACTGTCAAAAAAGTGTAGTAAAACTGATCCATTAATGATGCCTTGATTACACAGTGGGAATCTAAAACAGAACAAACAGAATGGTAGCCACGAAACCCTAGATCTTAAAACTTATGGTCATGTCAAAAAAAGATATTTTTCCTCTCACTTCTCTGAATACAAATGGGACCTTTACTACAAAATGAAATGAAATTATGAATAATTAAGTCCATTCAGTTGCGATCTGGCACCATCTGTTTGTCTGAAGAGAATACATGGAGATGAGTAAGAGTGCAGGTGTGTAGTGCAGAATATGGTCGATTTAGAGAACTCTGAGGACATCTTTACCTGACAGTATTAGAAGAGGTACATCATTCTAATGCTATCCGGTAAGATGCCGCCAGAATCCATCACAATAAATCAGTGCGTAGTGCAGTGCTACTTAATACAGAGACTATACAACACAATGACAATCTTGGGAGACTTAGCTTCGACAATATTTAGTTTACATTTACTTTACATAAAATAACCATTGGCAATTTACATTGGTGTGCAATGCCACGCAAGCTTTATTCACGGGAGCGCGGCAAAACTAGTTTTCAACTATGTTTCACTTATCAATCACTGTTCAAGCATGAAAAAAAATATATCCCATAAAAAAATCCTCCGAATGACTAAGACATATCACAATCAAATATAAATGAGGAAATTTGTCGACGTAAAACAACAGCAAATTATGTATTTTCCCAAATAATATTCTAACGCTATTTCAAATCTCCATAAAATATGTTGCAAATAAGAGTGACATATTCCTTATCATCAGTAAAACAGTTCATCTTCCCTGAACCTTTAAACTTAACATTAAGAAACCTAAGATCTAGCTATACAATTTGAGAACAGTTTGAAATTATTTCCCTGTAAAAAAAAATCAATAAGACAACTGGGTGGTACCCATGCTATAGACAATTAGGGCTTCAAAAACGCATTCAATCACAAGAAAGCCGATTTGAAATACGTTATGTTATAATGAATGCATGGAATGAAAATAAGTCCACAAAAATTGACAGATACTCCTTTTGTATCCAGCATTTTAATACTTAAAGAGCTAATATCAGACCACTGCTTTTTAAAAATCAAATCTTTTAAATGACAAGAAAAGCCCATATCAATAACTTCTACATACCCATCGAGAGATTCAATTTCAAATTTCATAAATCAACTTCAACTGTAACAAGGCATTCGCATGCATTTTAGGACTGGATTTAGTAGAGTAAATGACTTTATTAAACCTTAGTTTCTCAAATCTCACCTTTCTATTCTCAAGTCTAACAAATCGACACTGCTATCTTCCCACTGCATAGCCATAGATCTCGTCGTTAAAAAGATTCTACGTCACACGAATTTATCTTTTCACCCTCAAACTGACACACAAGTTTAAACATCCTTCCTAGTACGCAATGTACAGGAAAAATCTCTCAAAATCCGGCAAGTAATTTGCCAAGCATAAAGTAGTTACATGCTTGACTAGTTCATGAGAAAGAGTTGCTAAATAAATAACTTGTGTAATACAACTCCTAAACCTTCTAATGCAATATGGCCCCACAGAATCTAAGCATGCCTAGGTAGAGTTACCGTGCTGCAGCAGTCCACGATATACAAGGTTCCACAAACGACATCATCTTTGCTTGACAACAGTAGATAACAGATATACACAGATTGAAATCCAAGCAACAATGAACTTTCCAACTGAATGAGCATTTCATAAAGTCCCCACAAGATAGTCATGCATACATCAATGAAGATGAAGGCTTTTTTAACTTTTCATTAGCTACCTTGTCCTTCCCCCTCATGGCTCTTTCTCTAATGGCATATGGTGGCTTGGGTCCCCTAGCTACTTAATACAGGTATCTTTAGATCAAACGTCTGCTCCACTTCAAACACACCTGACTGCCTGACACAAAGTGTCATTGTGAGGCGTGGTCTAAAATTTCCTCATTACTAATTCTATAACTTACATCACTTGCTTAAAAGTCCCAACACTGTATGGCTCGACTTGGATACTTTTTACTGATACATGTACTAGAATATCAATCTTTCTCAAAGGGGAACTTCAGTTTTATGCAAAAAAATTTTTTTCTCTCAAGAGCTTGTAAAGCATTCAAAACAGCATAATAATCAGGTAAACATGTGACACAAAAAGTTGCTATACTTAGAAATGATCAATGAAAATTCTGTCCATTCAAATACTTAATGGTGTGATCAAGATGGCAACCCACAACCTTAAACAAAGAAACACACCTGTAACTAAACCTTTCCCACTCCAAGATCACTAACAAGATAACAAGATAGAAAATCAGGTAATGTGCCCCGTAAAACCCCTATAAAATCACATTTTACACATGAATATTTCACCTGTATAGTTTTAAAATGTGTCACTACAAAGGAATTTTATAAACCATGTACACAACTCATGATACACATTTACATTGCAAATAAATCATCCCTTTTTTCCCTTCTAAATATTTCATGTGCAAATAAAACCAAAGAATCTCGGTAACACATGAAAAGTTTGTGTAAAATATCAACAGAACATTGGGACTGTGTGACGGTTAGTTAAGAAATAGACAAATATTACCTCCACAAAATTTAAATGAACAACACACAAACATTGACACTCGTCTTTGTGTCTTTGCTTTATGGGAGAAAGTCAATTTTCTTTCACACACAAAAGTTAAAATAAGACCCCAATCCAAGGCAAATTTGTGTTTTCTTATTGGATTAATTCCGAAAAGCATGGTCCTTCAAATCTTTGACAACTTCCATCAACATAGCTCTCTAAGAATTACCATAAGACCTTGACTATAATAAGTAGTAAAAATTGCTTAAATTACTATAGCTAAGACAAGGAAAATATTCCTCTTAAATAAATTCTTTTTTTTCTCAGTTTTCCATGAAGAAGATAAATTACAATCATTGTTAGAAGCAAGTAAATCAAATAAAAGGCAACATCAAAGCAAAAGATCAAACATTTGTATAATGCAGGATTTGGATTTTACACATTACCTGTCTTACAATCACCTGAAGGGTGTGGCTTTCTTACAATCATAATCATCACTACAGATCCTTCTACTCCTCACAAACTTATTTTCCGAAGAATTTAAACAGATCTATTTTCCTTTAAGGAAGGCATAATTTGAAATGCACGAATGCAACTGTTGAAAAAAATCACCATGAAAAATAACAGAAATTCAATCCTCCCTATTATATACCCGGATAAGTTTGCATTTAAATGAGAAAGAATTAATATTTGGCTTCCTTATGAAAAAACTAAACCTGAACTGAATTACCTCAAGTCCTCAAGCACAGAATAATGTCCTTTAAGCATTTCAGCAATAGGGTTCAGATAAAAAATCACAGGTCTCTCTCTCCACTCAATGCTAACCTCTACTCATCCCCTCTTTAAAATGAAATTCTCCAACAATGGTTGTGGGGTGAGCGTAGCTTCGTTTGCTCTTTGGATCAGGTGAAATGTTTGAGCGCTAGGTATATTACGCTATGAAAATCTCCCAGTCAATATTGACCCAAACGTCATTAAACGTGCTTCAACAACTGCAGACTTAAGTCAACGAGAGCACAGTATTGTTAGAGTTTCCACGGGGCACAGAGTTTGTGATAGAAGGTTTTAAGTTCTCCTGTCTGATATTGAGAAAGCACAACAGGGGAATTGTATCTGCAATGTTACAAACTTACAACAAAGACCTCCTGTATCAAAAACATCCAGCTTTAAAAAAATTTCAAAGCATACCTTGGAACATTAAAAAAAACAAATTAAAGCCATATTTAAAATGACACAAAAAATAGTAAGTTTTAAAACATGGTACACACAAAGTTTAAGCCCACATCCCAATAGTAACAAAATATTGATCCTGAACCTGACTCTGCATTTTCTTAAAGACAATGTCTCCTATTTTGATCCAGGATCAATACCACAAGGAAACAAAGAGGTCCCGCTTTGCAGGAGCTGGAAATATTACACACAAATTTACAGGTACATGTGCTCCTTCAAATTCCCCCTGTATTGCACAATTATCAGTACAAAAAATGGAAAAGGTAAAAACTTCAGAAGTGCTGAATCAAACACCGTAAATCTTCACTTTGTTGACTCTACATGGCTAAGGGGACTTTCAATCTCCCACGAGTCACGCAAACTCTCTGCCAGATAAAAGATCCAACATTTCTAAATCATATAAAAAATTCTCCAAGTTTGGAAAATTTAAACCAAGGCCTCATAAATTGTGTAACATTATTTATTTTTACATAAAAGGAGAAAAAATATTTGTTTTTCTTTTTTTAAATATCCAATATTAATAAATATACCTCAAAAAAGAAAACACTTTGCCACTAATTATCAGACCGATAAAAAAAAGAATGTCAGTGGTCAAGAAATCAATACTGTGTTTATACCAGGACCGGGTCCTTTCAAAGAGGTCTAGTATTGAGCTTAAAAAAGGTCATTAAATCTATCAGAAGAGAAGAGATAACTCTTTTGTTTGTTACAAATATTTGTCAACCGAGATAACAAAGGAAGAAGTGCCAACACAGGATTATAATGGTACCACACCGTGATCAATAAATCGTACAAAGGTAGAGCGCTCGTTACCTCCCAGGGGAGCCAGCCCTCACCTGATTCTCCGGTCACCATCAGGGGGGAATGATCACCGACACCTCCATAAAAAGTAACCCCACAAAACATCAATCATAAAGTAACATACCAAATTGTCCAAATTATGGATCAAACATTCAAAAGAAGTTCAACAGTGTTGTTTATTGTGCAATTGATCAGCCCCTGTCATCTCACGTAAAACACATCACTTAGAATTTCCTTCTTCCAAGTTGATTATCATTTCTTTTTGTGGGTCTCTCATTATATATGTAAATTATTAATGTTCAAAAGCAAAGTTTGAATTCCTTGTCTGGGTCTGGCAGGACAGAGGCAGGAAAAGCCATTAAATTTCACAAAGGTTTTGACACCATTTTTCAATCTCTATATGACAAAGCAAACTCCACACAACTTCCTACTTTAACTTACCAATCTCACATCTCTATACGGACCTCCAAGGCAAAAAAGAGAATCAATTTATTTCCAAAAAAATCAATGAAGATCCATCGCTTTCTTATACATTTTCTCCCCTTGGTGTCATTTCACCTTAAATTGCTGTGTCAGAATTATTACCTTGCTTGGTGTAAAAATATTGATATTGACCGAAACATTTTTGGAATATATCACAACTGACTGTAAAACATTATGTTTGAGATGGAATGATAATAGTCAAATCTCAATACAATTTTGTTTACATTCATGCAGGAGTAGAAAATCATGAGAGTTTCAAATGGAAAATCTCTGCCTTATATACTTATAATTTTCAAAAGCTTCCGAGTTTTTGCAATATTCTAACATGAATAAATTCAAAAAATCATTGTTAGCAGAAGCTTTTCAAAGCTTAAAATGGAAAATTAAAACCAAAGCAAATGGTACTTATGTTGATTGCCACAAGTGCATGCTCTAATAGAAAAATTCACTGGAGGTCAACGAAATCAAATAATCTCATTTAATCTCCCAATTCATTTTCTTTCAATGCCTCTGACTGTTATCTTTAGGGATCAATGGACTCTTAAAATAACTTTCAGGGAAATTTAAATATTAGTAAAGGCCTCCCAATGTCCTAATATTTAAAAAATGAAGGTCGGAGAATAAACCACTTGAAAGTGCTTGCACACTAGATAATTTTCTGTCTTGACATGATTTTTGCACCTATCAATGTAGAGATTCTAAAATTGACCAACTCTATTGACTTAACCAGGTTAATATTTTACTTAAAAGAATTTAATCAATGTATGCTTTTGGTGGGTCAGCTGAAAACTGGTGACCCATAATTACTCTCAAAATGGACATTTTACTCTCAACATGTATCTATGGACACAGATTTTTTTTTTAAAATTATACCAAAAGACAAATTGGAAGGCCCTTCCAACCCTTTAAATAAGAATGCTTTTAGACTGATATGAAACATGATAAAATATAACTTAAGCCTAAAGAAAAGGTTATTATTTCCTTGCTAGTTAAATCAAATAAGGAAATATATGTTTCCTTTTCATTTTTCCTTTTTAAATTTCTCAACCTTTGTTAAAAGAATGTGTATATAAATGCTGTTTTATACCTTAACAATCAGCAACTATAGCCACAAAGAGCAAGGGTAGAATTTTCAACACAGATATTGTTTATAAATGAAAAAAGTTCAAGTCAAAGGGATTTTTTCAAATATTTATTTTTGGGCAGTGGGGGTGTTTGGGATTGGTGGATGTTAAAAAATTCTTTTTTTAATTTTAAAACGCTTAAAATTCTTTTTGCTAATTTTCAATGATTGAAAAGGAAGATATTGGTACTTTCTTCAATATATTTGATACCTCATTATCTCAGGACCCCCGCCCCCTTCCCACACATGCAAGTCAAAATCATTTAAGAAGTTAAAATGTAAAAATCTAATAAACAGATGGTCAGAAAATTTGAGAAGAGTATTTGTTTTGTTGTTGATGGGGTTTTTTTTTTTCAGCTGTCAACTGTATCAAAAAACCCTTTTCCATCTATTTCAAAGCAAAATTATGAGAGAAGATTTGTAAGGCTGGTGAAATACATATGCTATGTCTGTGTGATGTACTAGTACCGGTATATACACGTAATTAGGAGAACAGGTAAACACTGATAACAAAAAACGAGAAATCGGGCCCTAAATCAAGAGATAATGTCTCCCATAAGATCTCAATTTTTCATCTATACACATATATTCCTGTGGCCCCCAGTATAAATAATGAAATATCAAAGTAACAGAGTCTAATGGAAAACTCACAAAAGCTTCCAGGGTTTATGTAATTCCCCACAGTTCAGTACCCACCTCAATAGAAAAGCTGACAGGAAATTAATCTACTTATTGATTTTATAAACGATACATTGAATATTTACTGGACCTGCTCATTGTTATTCACAATGAAAATGACTTTAGTTACCACAGGCCATTCTATATCATTATCAATTCATGATTACTATTAGGTGGTGGTTCAGTCAAATATCAACTTAGTCTACTTACAGCAATAATACAGTCCTTACAACAATAGTTTAAAACATCAAAAAGAATAGGGAAAAATTATGCAATATGCATTATGTGTACTAAAACACAAATTCACATAACTCTTTTGTCCACTATCTTACTGCTAAATTTAAAATAAATTAAAAAAAAAAATAATTTTCCCACAAACATTTGATATTCTTCTATTAATTTCACTCTCCAGTTCATCAGTACATAATTTATAGCAACTATTAAATAGATCTAATAAATGACCAAATACTATAATATTTTCCATGACCATGATGACAGCTCAATCATCATCTATTAACATTTAACATCAATTCATTTCTTAATGAATTTCTTATTCATCATGTTCATCCTCTTGAATAGAATGTATAGCTAAAAGTTTGATTACTCTTCAGGAATCTATGCATAAAAATACATGCAAGAATATCAAAATTGTTTTACATTTACATAAAAAAATGCATGTTTATAATCACTCAAACCAATGCCATCAACAATTTTCATGATAATTCTATATATAAGAAACATAGGGGGGAAAAGCGTCATATTTTTTTTGGAAATTTAAACTACATAAACATATACCTATAGTATAAGAGCTGTAAACTACAAATGTCTACATGTGTTTTAACTTTTACATGAGTTTTTTTAAAATTTAATCAATTTTTTTTTGCATTTAAATATTACTTTAAAATAGATTTTTGCTTTTTTATTAAAAAATTTATAATTTATCAGACACCACATTTTTTTAAGTATGCTATCCAAAACACCACCACCATTCTTCAGCAACTACAGATTTTTCTACCCTACCTTTACAATTAAAGTCTGGTGAGAATTTAAAAGAAAATTTTAAAATAATTATTTCAGAAGTACAGAACAAAATAATTCTTGGAACTGGAAGAAATATATACATATCGAAAAAAAATCACTTTAACATATTTAAATACATGAACATAACGGTATGGAATTTGTACCTGTTTATCTTTTTTAAATTTTAGAAAGGCGTCTTGCAGATTCTCTTTCTGTCCACCGCCCTGAGAAAAGTCAATAGTAAAGGACTCGCATTGTTTTCGTTTGCTTATTCCTTGTCCGGATTCCTGTATGTCGGCCATGTTGATTTCTTCATTACCACTCATTTGCTAACATTACTAGTGTTGACATGTCAAGGTTGAAGAGCAGTAAGTTCACTCAAACGTACAACGTCAATTTAAATCTGCACAACATGTAGGTACACATGTTTCTCTGATTTTGTGTAAAGGAAACCGCCTTGACGATTTCAAAACACTTTAGACGAGAACCCAATACAAAACGCTTTGTAATTGGTCGATTTTATTCAGTTTCTAGCCAATCAAAGTAAAGGAAGCAAATCAACTCAGTGGACAACGGGCGATAACTCTATAAACGTATTTGCCATATACCCTCTGCCTTTATATGGACAAATGTAAATTATGTAATAAAAGTTATTCCGTGACTTGTGTCCTATTGCTGTTTACTTTTGTAGTTTAAAAAAAAATTAATAGACACTGCTCTAACATTCATCATCCATGCCTGCATGAATAATCATTTATTGGAACTCGTGACAAAAGAAACTGTCGAGTCATGTGTGATGATGCTTAAAAAATAAACCAACCAGTCGCTTCACTTCGATGGGCACAAATGGATAATGCAAATTTAATGCAAACGCATCTATACAACCCTATCCAAACATAACGCCTGATACTAGAATTAAATAAAATTGTACAAGGCACAGAATCTGTACACTGAGGTAGTCTTTTCCAAAAGTTGTATTTAAGTGTGTTTCCTTTCTATTTATGTAGGTATGATCAACTTCTCTGAATAAAATGAACAAATCATTTAGATTTATTTATTATAGATAAGTTGTCTGACTATTTTTTAAAATAAATTTTATTATCTCTTATAAAAGAATGTCGTCTTTTTATAACTTGCTAGATTTTATTTTAAACACGTTTAATGAATAATAATGAATATACATGTACCATATACACACGTTTCGCAAGTGTAGCGTTTTAAAAGTTATGATTACAAGTCCTTGTTTAAGAACTGTATGCTATATACAGAATCCCAATATCCACCCTATACCCTTTGTAGCTTTGAGCTGAACATAATAAACTCATCGATAATTCATCAGAACCGTAAGAAACTGACAATCTGAGGGCTTCAACTTGAGAATCATCTCTAGATTCACCAAACTTAACAACAAGACGAGATCCAGGAACCGATCGCCATTGCTAAGACTCACTCTAAGAAATAATTAAGACCAACAGAAAACAACACCAAACATCCCTTGCAAAGAAATGTTTAAAAAGTTTAAAAACACAGATCTAGCGCTGCATAAAAAGATAACGGACTTAATTTTTTGAATTCGATTAACTTAATACAATGACTTGTAGATAAATTATCCAAGGTATAAAGTTGAGTCAGCATACGACTTACTCAGTTCTTCATATTCTGATTTTTTTTAATTCTAGTTTAATAAGCGAACATTTTTGTCGTCCATTTCTATATCAAGTAATAATAATAAGGGAAAATACAAAAAATTAAAATGAAAAGAAAATCAAAGATCAAGAAAAAGTGTTTTGGTTTCCATCTCACCATAAATTACATACCATGGCATTTTGAAACCAAATTCACATTAATAAAACGCCGCTCTGTTATTGTCACAAGTTGTTTGAATTCCTGCTTCTATAACCTAGAAGTGTATCACTTCATATTTAGTCTTTAACAGGAAGAAAAATATTATATTTAATTGATAATCATTTTTCATACACACTATTTCAATAATTGTAACCATGAGAGAGTAGTACAAAACATATACAATTTATTTTTTTTTTTAATGAATTCAAGTATTATACTGATAAACCTGATCAGCATTAATTCCGTTTTGGTGATGTTTTTTCAGCTTTAAGTACACTTGAAATGATATATTTGAGTATGTAGAGCTATCTATAGAAACAAGAAATTATACGTCTAATCCTATCCAAGATCCTCACCTTCCCAATAGAAAAGACTGAATAAAACTTACACAAATAACTTCAAATCATGTGTAAATGTGATCAATATTGTATATTCTCTGTATATGTAGCTATGGGTAACGCTGCATCCAAGCCTTGCACGCCGAGATAAGAACAAGAATTTCATTCGAACTCTCCTCAGTTCTTTTCTGTACATTAAAATAGCGGTATAATTCTTAATAGTCAAGACGTGGAGCCAGGAATCGTAACAACGTATGACAAATAAACTCTAGCGTTTAGCTAACTTGCTCTCAAGATGACAGGTGCTCAATCACAATGAGATGGAAATAATCTTAACACTTTTTCTTTCGTTTTGTGCATCTGACTTACCTCTTTCCGTTACAGAGGCGGGTATGGCCCGTTTCCATGACGACAAACACAAGCAGATGCCTAGTTTCTGCATCGTCATCGACAACCTGCCATAAATACAAAAATAAATGTTAGAGGTCTATTTTCAAGAACGTGAAAGAATACCAGTATAAAGAGAATTCTTAAAGTTATGAATTACACCAAAAAGATCAGAGAAAGACATATTAGATGTAAGTGATAGATCTTGATATCCAATTTCTTACGCAATGGTCGACACATTAACCCATCACACACTTTATGCTTTTTGCAACTACAGAAAGAAACATTAAGAAACAAGTTTGGGTTTTTTTTGGTAATAACTTTGGAATAACCTGTAAATTAAAATTTTCCATTAAGAGATGATTACCTTTCAGTTAGGTAAGAAATGTGAAAAACAGGAACACAAAAATATATTTATTTACATAAGCTTTTTTATGAAAACAGTGGGGAATATGATAATACGTACCTGTTGGAAGTGAGGTTATTGGCGGACTACATCGATTGAATGCACCAGACGGGTCAGAGGTACCTACTTTGCATCACTTCCGTTTTAAACTGACGCTCGAGCCATTTATAACCTGCTACCCTTATCAAGCGAGAAAAAGTCAGGCAATGTGAGGAAATTTACTTAATTGCCAACATGTCATAGAAAATGACAAACAAAAAATGTCGATAGTTAAAGCAACTTCTTTGGTATGTCTCTTCCCCAATGGAGCATGGCGGGTATGTTGGGCCAATCGATCTTTGGCGGTTTCATCGAAATAGCCATCACACCTTGTATCGGTCAGCCTCCCCCGTAGGTTCAGACTCATATTTTGGATATGTACACAGAACAAATTGATCAATACCGTTCGTTAGACACGTCATAAACTGGGTAAATTATGGATGAGTCTTGATCAAAATTCTGTTTGATCAGCTACTTTGAAGCAACCCCATGGTCGGCTGATTGATAAAAACTTTTGTAATTTTCTTTGATTTCTACAGAAAACTCTTTTAAACACGGTAACAGTGAATTCAGAACAATCGACGCGTTACCGCATTTCAGTCAAACTGATTCAGTTAAATGAAATTTTATGTCCGAACTTGTTTCTGTGGTAGCCTAGGCGACAGAAAACTCTGTAATCAACTTATAATTACATAAGAAAACCAATCCATTAAAATAATTGCTGTGAATGCAGTATTCATCTTTTTACCACATTAGAACCAGTCGTAAACAGGAATATACATTTCCACCCCTATAAAGAATGTTATGATCTACCAGGCGAATCAGCCGGGGTAATTTACTAAATTTATAGCTTTCGTTATGATAAGCGATTTCATCTGTACTTTTTTAATATTCTGTATACATTGGTCACGCATGGATATATAAGAAAGCATGCAAGATGTAAACGTTTTTCCCTAAGATTTCGATGTTGCTGGATCTTCCCTCTTAAAATACACACCTTCATATTTCTTGCTCTACGTGTACAAGAACAAGTTACTTAGAAGTCGGAATTCAGGTATTACATCTGAATGATTGGAATTATTGGTCATATGATGGAGTTCAATTTTCTTTGTTTTTTGTTATCTTGTGAAATATGGCGAATCGAGTTGATTACCATGTAAAGAATGTTGAAACATACTTTGTTTGATGAATGACGATAAATATCATACGAAAAATGAATCATTTTAACATCTATCAAAAATGGCTTTTATAAATGAACACATCGTTATTTTGCCTCTTTTGAAGAAAGTTAATTTTGTAAAATTAATGTTATTTTGTCGAAATATTTATTGCGCATTATAAACAATATCATCTATCATTCATAAATTCTTTCATCAATATAGCTTCATTGATGTCATAAACATTTGCTAAAAGACGAATTTTGTTCGATTTTACTCTTCAATTACTGTTGATGACTCGATTTAGAAATACAGTCTATGTATGCAATTTTTATCCAATGAAAAAAGTATAGTTGTTTATTTCTTAAATGTTTGAAGTTTTTTCCACTAGACTTCCTCGCATATTTTCAAATTTGTGCTACCCTTCGTTGCGTTTAGTTATTTTTGCTCTAGTGATGTTCATGCAATTAATTATTTGCATTAACAGGACACCCCTTTTCAGTTTAGGGGAAGTTCTACATATGAAACGAGTGCCTGTGGGACGAACCCATAAAATCGACCATTCAAAAAAATATTTCGAGAGGGTATTTGTAAAGTTGATGTATCATTTTGTAGAATGATTAGTCAATTTTTTTTCTAGGCGTTCATTACATCGTAATGAACATCTACAGACTTAAGATATTATGTGAAAATATACATTTCGGGGTGGATGTGTTCTTGTCCATAAGTACGTTGTATGCATGTAGTTTGTATTATATATAACAGTTGTAAACTTAAGAGTTGTTCAATAAATCGTCTAATTTAATAGCATTGCAAAAGACCTTCGTCGAAATTAAACTAAAATGTTCAAAGAAAGGCATGTGTGGCCTGCTATTGCCTCATTTATTTATTAATCCAAAAGTGAAAAAAAGAATTAAATAGATTACATGATCAGTACGTACTGATCCCTGCTGACAAAGCAGGTAACAACATTGATTTCGTTTGTATGGCCCATATATATCCAACTTGTGTATCCAACTTAAATTCATAGTTCCCTTTCTAAGGAAGAAATTCTTCAAAATCATATGTCAGTTTTGAATATTCTTTTTATATCCTAAACAACCTGTTACCAAAATGAATTGAATTACCATATCTATATGGATTCCGAAACTTCATAAAAATCCTTACAAACAAGATACATATGTTCCAGTAAAGGTTCCACAGGTTCGCACAGATATCTTTCTTTACTGTGAAAATATGAATGCAGTGAATGAGAAACTTCAAGAGTACTGTGCAACAATACATTCGAGAAGTGGTGTTGATCAGAAGTAGATGCTAAAAATGCCAAGGAACTTTTGGAACATTTGAAATCGCAAGATTTTACCAAAATTAACAGATTAAAAACTTACACAACTTTTCATCTTTATTCACAACTTCAGATAATTAAAATCAGGATTTTTGATTGTTCAAATATAATCGAACTAAAATTTACTTACATTGTACTTTGTTTTAAAATGTCTTTGTCAGAATGATTGTACAAACAAGTAGTCTGAAATATAAAAAAATGTTCTGATTGAAGAAAGGCTTCCATGTGTGGCCTGCTACCAATTGCGCTCATTTTATTTTTGTATTTATATGCAGCAGAATTTTTTCATAATCTTATACGTGAAAAGAAAACACTTGCCGTGGCCTTCAACTCGATATTTAGATATATCGACGACGTATTGTCAACTAACAATGGTTATTTCCATTCTTATTTCGATACAATATATCCTGGTGAGATTGAGAAAAAAGATACCACAGAGTCTGACACATCTGTTTCATATTCGTTTTTATGGACCCATATAGCTCTGTGATCTATAAACGTATTTTAATTCTCTTCCGTTACTTATATAATATGCCGCAATACACTTTCATTACCTGCATACGAGTTTATATCTCAGTTGATTCGATACGCAAGAGCATGCTCTGCGTATGTACAATTTCTAAAACGAAGTAAATTACTGACAAACAAATTGATGAAACAAGAATATCAGCAGTCTCGTTTAAAATCATCATTTCGTAAGTTCTATTGTCGATATAATGAACTTGTCAGCAAATACAATTTATCACTGAATCAAATGCAAGATACATTGTTAGTCTATTATCTACACATTGAATTTTTATTAACAAGGAGAAAATTTGTGTGTTATGACTATTACATCTCTGATGTTTTGAGGGTCCGTGTTTGCTCTGCTCCTATTTTGCATTCTTTTGAGGACTTTTGATCTTGAATTCTGTTCGTTATCTCTATATGCGTAAATAAAATTAAAGTTCGACCTTTTTTTCAAAATTCTTTTTCATTATATGAAAATATACCAACGTTACAGTTCAAGAGAAATTAAAAATACATCCACGGACAGCGATGAAAAATATTTATCAAAAATTTTAAAAGAACTTCACGGCTTTAATTAACCCTTTTGAATCTATGCCCTGTCATGTTTTATCGATACAAAATATATACATGTTATATTTATGCTTAAAGTGCTACTGTTGAATAAAATATTATAAATTAAAGTTTATTCCCCATTTCTTTGCTTATAAGTTATTTGAATCTCATAATTCAAGTTCTTTAAAAAGTAAAAACCACTGAAAGTCAAATTGCTTATCATTTGGGAATATTTACCTTACGGTGCCATGGGACAGGTTCCTTTAACAGGACCGGGATGCAAGGGTTATTTAGCCCTAAACTTTTCTATAAATATTTTTCATCGCTGTCTTAATATCCATATGATGTATTTTTAATTTTGCTTGAACTATAATGTTGGTATATTTCAAAAAAAGAAAAAAGAATTTAAAAAAAAAGGTCATCCTTTAATTTTGTTAGCGCCTTTAATGAGATATATTGAGCATATGGAGATAACGAATAGAATTCAATATCAAAAATCCATAAAACAATACAAAATAGGAGCAGAGCAAACACGAACCTTCAAAACATCAGAGATGGGATCAGATGCCATGGAGGAGTGAGCATCCCCTGCCGACCGTTCACTCCCGCCGTGTGCCAAAGTTCAATGTCAAGTGGAATATGTAACTTTAATTTTCTTTATCAAAAGGTCTGAGGTCAAGTAGTGCACTCGTCAAATAGTAAATTAGAAATGACCTCTTCAAGGGCAAATGACATATATATATATATATATATATATATATAAGTATATCGGCACTATGGTGTAATTTGCAATTGAACACAAGGATCAAGTTCAAAGGTTATCAGACTTATAAGGTCGATGCACTGCAAGTTTGATATTTTACAGAATTGTTACACACTCGCAAAAGCTTTCATCCCGTATTCATCAAACACATTCTGTAGAGAGGATTAAACTTTTTTAAACACGCCAATACGGACGAATCATTTACCAATACCGTAAAAATGCTTAGTTTCTTCCTTGACTGACAGAGTAAAAAATAAAAAAGGGATATACATGTATTGTTTGACTTGATTATATGAATTGGCTAGGGAAATTGCATATGAGAGAGGCAGATGTATAGAAAAACTTTATTTAATCATCATTTATATAGCCTTGTCCATATTGTACAGTTCTGTATTAAATGTTTTAATATCAAGAAATTAAATATGTTATAAAATCTTACTTGTTTTAACTTTATTGCCTGACTTTGGGGTTACCGTCTTTCCCGAGTGTGACGCCTTATTACGTGTACCGTTTAAATTAGACGTTCTATTTTCTTTTATCTGTGTTCTTTTCTCCTTCCAAGATTTCTTTGGGGGTTTTGTGTACCCAACATAGTCTTTCATGAAGACGGTGCTACTCTCATATTTTTCTGTCAATTCACTTTCATTTGGAAAAATTAAATCATTCGCAAAAGCTACAAAAACAGTATCATCACTATTTTCGGACATATTTGATATGACGTCACTTTCGGATGTTTTGATGCCGTCTTTTTCATTGTCTTCGCTAGGGTTGCTAGAATCGCCATCTGACGTCACATGTTTTCTTGCTTGAGGTTTGGATGAAGAAGAGCCCATTGTTTTTCACTAAATGTCTGTGGGCTGAAACGCTCACCCGAGGATCAATTCGCCTCCTAAATATAGAATACAGATTTTATTATGATCTTGAACTTATAAAGCTTAACACAGTATCATCAATTTTATTCTACATTAATACGATCTATACTACAAAAGTTAAAAACTCAAAATTAATTGTTTATTCTTCCAATGAAATGTTTTTGCATTTCTGTTTTAGTTGTACTTAAAAAAAAAAAAAGAAACCGAGATTTCTTCAATGAATCATTAATCGATACTTTTTATTTATTTTGACTATGTCTCTTACTACCATATGTAACGTTGCCAGTGTGTCTGGAATATCTAATTTTCAGAATAAGGAATATTTGTCTTATTTCGGAACATTTAATATGAAAGATTGGTTAATCGACACTTGTCGCACAGATAAATTCACTTGAGTCGAGTTAGCCTGTCATTTTTTTTCCCGAAAAGTCACTTCTTAATCTAAAGTTATTACAGTATTGAATTAAAGACTAAGCCTTTAAGCAGATTTATATTTATATAGAAAACGCAATGTCCGTATCAAAGATAGGTTTAAAAAAAAACATTTAAAGAGTTACAAGAAAATTAAATGATTCAGCCGTTTGAAATTCTGCAAACAAATCATAAAAAAAATGGTATTCGGCATTTTAAAACAGCAAATATATCCTTGAAGGATGCTTTTGAAATGGAACGTGTACTTTCTATTGTGTTATATGTTTATGGCATTCAAGAAATAAGTGTGACCTTTTTTTAGCTTTCTCTTAAACAATGCAAGAAGTACATACATGTATATGCGCTTTGAAACAATTAAGATCATTTTGTGATTCTTTGAAGCTCAATGTGCCTAATGAAACACATGCATATATAATCTAAATAAAGAATAAAAACAAAAATCATCTCATGCAAACTGGTGCCAAACAACTCTACGTACCCGATCCTGCCAGCCAAAATATACATTGGGTTGGTATTTTGTTGCTAGAACGTTTGTTTACATATTATGTTGCATAAGAAAGTGCTCCTCCAGGTACGCTGTTGCTACACAGAGGTTGTCAGTATGCATTTAAACATCGTCTTCAAACCACCCAATCAAATTTTTAAAATAACACCCCCACTTCACGCGCACGAGCATTCTCTTCATGAGAGATCAAATTTCATGTGAATTTTAATTTTCTTGTTTACAGCAAAACAAGTGTCTCTATTCTATACTTTGTTTATTGCAGTATTGTAAATATACATTGTACATTGTATTTTTCTCTTTGGAAGAAATCAATGTCACACTTTATATTGTACGAGGTAATGCAAATCATATTGAACCCTTTAAATCATTAAAATTCTTTTAAGGACATTTAACATCCAGTAAACTTTATCCCCACCTTGCATATAAAAGCATGTCGTCTCCAAGGAGAAGTCGAGGAGCAATATTGAATCGTAAATATATCTAATTTTGTTACTGATTTCAATTTTATCCCAAAGACCAGCGTAAAATTTTGCATAAATAACCAGATGGTCAAATAGCATCCGAAGATTAAATATCAAAATGATTCAGTTTTGTTATTCTGTTTTTTCTTGAATCAAAGGATATGACCCACCAGTTTTGGTAAAGAAAAAAAAGTATTTAAAATGAAATTACAAATAGATAAGGACATACCTAAGATCGAAACATTTTCCAATTGTCAATAAATGAAACTCGGTACAGATATATACGAGGGGCATTTCAAAAGTCCTGAGAACTGTTTAATAAAAAATTAACCATTTTACAGAAATTATTGAGTTTGATATCATTGGAAAGATAAGAAAAATATACACATATTGTGACGTCACTTTATAATTTTAATGACGTAATATCTCCAAAAATGACGTCAGAATATAGAATGTTTAGCATACTGAAAACTCGCGTTTTTATCCACATGGCACAATTTTAAAAGTGCTGCCAAAGGCTTATTTGAAAATATATTTTAAAGAAAATTTTCATTTGCGAAGAAGTAGAGTAGGACTATGGTACTGTATATCAACAATACTATATTTCATTGTTTGGTTTGTTAACTAGCGCGGTTTATGTCCGGTTATGCTATCATCGACATTCATCCAAGATTTCAAGTTACATGATACGACTGGATTTTCGGTTTTTATATACTCCTCTATTATATTAAATAAAACAATTTCTGTATAAAACTAAAGTATATTTATGCAGTTTTCAACAAATATATTTTGAGTAACAGTACTCTTACCGTTTACAAATAAAATGTACAAAAGTTTTGCCCTTGACTTGTTTCTGTGCGTATTTTTCTCATTAATTCAACTTCGGCGCCCCAAAACTCAGTACTGCTTTTGACTTTTGACTCAATAAACGGTTTATAAATTACATAGACATGAAAAATCTTATTTAATTTCCATGAATTAATTTTCGCGAATATGTGGAGGTACGGCGGGGTTACAACTGCGCCCGC
Source organism: Saccostrea cuccullata (assembly GCF_032062105.1). Lineage (NCBI taxonomy): Eukaryota > Metazoa > Mollusca > Bivalvia > Ostreida > Ostreidae > Saccostrea > Saccostrea cuccullata. Next base: position 775,951 of record NW_026920935.1, on the reverse strand, counting down.
GCCATTTTAGATTTTACAAGAAAATATGGGGCACACTAAACTTAACTTCTCTTGAGCCTTCACCGATCCAACAAATATGGTTAAAACACCTGACGAATTGATGCCATAAAATGTAGTAACACGATCGTATATTTTTCTTTGATTGCCAACTTTGCCTTATTCTCACAGTTGGGTCTGTTTTACGCAATATATTGAGCAAGATTCGATAAAAACATTCGATGTTTTAACAATTGCTTAAACCATCTCAGAACAAGAAGATCTCTGAAGTAGACCACCATATGATAGATTGTGGTCTATGTAAAGATTCTACCAACTGTCATTTAATTACCCGAGTAATGAGCAAAAGTTGTTTTTAAAATTTTACATTGATGAAATTGTGTCTTTTGTTACGTCATTTTTATGACCAGTATTGTAAGTATGCGGAAGTATGACGTCATTTTCGGGGTTATTACGTCATAAAAATTATAAAGTGACGTCACAATATGTGTGTATTTTTCTTATCTTTCCAATGATATCAGACTCAATAACTTCCGTAAAATGGTTAATTTTTTATTAAACAGTTCTCAGGACTATATATATATTAAAAAAAGAAAAATATTTTCTAAACGTTAAATAGCGATTGCACGATTCAAAATGTAAAGTACTTACCAATGATTCAAATTCTAGCAGGTGCGCTATCTTTCTCTCAACCCACCCGCCGGATCAATATGTACAGATTTATCAACTAAATAAATATTCACCTTTCTTCCATATGAATATATGAATTCAAATATGGATTTGAAATCATTTTCATGGTTTAAAGGAAATTATTTCTTTGGGTGTGAGTGCATTATACAATTTTCGGCGAACAAACATTTTATTTTTTGCTGGTGACGAGGTGTTGAAATGAACCATCTAACCTTTACGGCGATAGCATCGTCATATGATATCAGAAAATAATATAAACAAAGAAGATTCAATCTCCAGTTCTAGTAACCTGGTAGTAAGACCCTCTGTTAAATATCTAAAGCTTAAGTTGTTAAATGCCTTCGTTGTTCGACCGATAAATTGTATAGTTATGTTTGAATAATAAAATGTGTGTAATAAAACAGCTATATGTGCTCGTTTTCTCACAGTACTAAACTTTTGTCTCATATCAAACAAATACATACAAGTAAATGTAATTCATAAAAACGCGCCCTTTTTCATAATATTAAGGTATCATTTAACACCCAAAAATGAATTTTTAATATTTATTATTAAACAAAATTCTTTTTACAAAAATAATTTTGTTATTTTATAAATACAATCACAATTTTGATTTTTTAAAAGATTTTTTATGTGATTAAAAATGACATCATGAAATAATTTTTGATTGATTCAATTGTTGTTTCTCAGAAACCCTTTTTTTTTTTGCAAAATTTTGACATCAAATAAATGTTGTTTTTTTTTTTGTTTTTTTTTTAAAAATAATTTCAATATTTGTCTATTTTTCAGAACAATCTCTCCCCATTTGCAGTAATACATGTACTTGATTACCATTAGCTACAAAATATTGTTCCAGATGATTGCCACAAGCTGCAATATTGTTCTAATTATAAGATACCGAAAGCAGACTTTCGGTCAATAGCATTTGAAAATAGAAATGAACTCTATAATAATAGCTTAAAACTCTAATAACAGCTTAAAAGATTATATACAGAATATAAAGTTGACAAAGTACGATATACCGATAGCCTAGATCCGCACCCGAGAGTTAAGAATACATTAATGTGCCTCGGTAACTGATAAACTGAATATACTGAGTTATAAATATTTTGTTCGTTGCCCAAACTTAAACCAGTTTACTAGTGAAAGGAACCAGGGGCCCATTTTACAAAGAACTTACGACTAAGACCAAAAACTTCAGATTATTGTAAAATTTTGCCAAATTAATAATTCTCTTTGAAATTGTCAGTGTAAAAATATCTGGTAAAATTCTTTTTAAAAAGTTTTAAATGATTTTCGATATAATGTTAATTTAAACGTTATATGAAAAATTAAACTTGGTCTTACGTCATAAGTCTCTAATGAGACTGTAACTCTATTGGTTTGTAGTGTACTTTGTACTTATACCAAAAGGAAGAGAAAACTAGCAATTTGATTTGAAACAGCAATGAATAGAATTATGTATCTTTATTCTTAGTGTAGTATACTTGTGTGCCAAGTTATATTGAAATCAGAACTCTACGAGGACTAACGTTTGAAGTATTTTTACAGGCGGACAGCTATGCAGACAGACGGACGGGTGGATATCTTACTATCGCTATAAGCTCGAGCTCTTCAGTCCCCATGACAAAAAACTTATGACATACGTCAGTCAAAATTCAAAACAGTAAATCTTAAAATAATAATGATAATGAAGGAAATTTTTCACCACATGTTTGAAATAAAGATATTTGCATACTCCTGTGACCGATGTCAAAGGTTTTTGAAATAACCGTCGTTAAATTAAATACATAACCAATAAATATTTTTAGAAGAATGCTTTGCAAAAGGAGTAGTGAGACATACTGTTAAGTTAAAGACTTTTAAAAATACGTAATTTTATTTATTTGATCAATTATGAAATCTTTAAAAAAAAATCAAACATTTAAAATAGGTTAAACACAATTTCTAAGATATTACTAAAAATGTACGATTTTGATTCTGACAAATACTTATGCTTATAACTTAATTTACACTATTTTAAGTGAAAATATAAATGCAAGTTTTCTACTTTGAATCATTAAAGTCTTAGTGTGCAGTGTAGAGAGGGTTCTTAAATCACCTGCTAAAAATGTTTTACATATAGCAAAGAAGAAGGTAGGGTCTGAACAGTATGAAATTTAACTCTGGATACATTGCCAAGACTTTTACTACCATTTCTAATTATGGTGACCAAAAATTAATTATAACGCTTGGTGGGATTTCTTAGCAGTATCATATGGTGTCATGTTAAACTTATTTTTAAAGATAACATGTCTTCAAACTCAGAATCATACGAGAGAATGGTGGTATTTTCAGTCCTTACAATTATTCCACTATTCTCCAAGAAGAAAAAAAAGTTAGATGGGATACTTTCTCTCAAAAACATTTCCTAATGGGATAAATCTCACAGATATTAACACTGAAAATTTTTCGCCCATAAATTGGATAGATGGGATAAATCCCTTATCATAATAAATGGGATATATCCCATGTTTTACAATGTATGAGAGATAATGTTTCCTTGTCAAAATCCGTGGGATTTATCCAATTTGAACAAATTTGTGGGAGAAAAAAATCCATATGGGAGAAAAAAACATCCCATTTGACACTTTTTTCTCCCCTTGGAGATAGGTGGTATATTTATTTGGACTAAAAATCCCACCATTCTCCAATGGGATTCTGAGTTTTAGGACTTGAGTGTCCGGAGTTAAATATTGTACTGTTTTAGGGCTTTATTGTGCCCTAAAAATGTAACGGTCTGAAAAGGTCATGAAATTGGCTGTAGCATGAGTTGAGTAGATAAATATGATAAATCATCTAATAATTAGGCAAGTAGGAGGACTATATTGGAAATATGACGTCATTAATTTGGGACATTTCAAAATTTTATGCAGAAAAAGTCTCAAAATGACTTATTTCTGTGTTTTTTCTTCAGAAAATAGTGTCTGCAGCCGTCGCCGACTTCAATTTTTGGATACTTGATCTATTGTATAAAATGCTTTGAAAATCACATATCTCAAAATCTTTGAAGGCGGTATATATGCACTATATGTTTTCTGAAAGAATATTCCACTGAACATTGATGTCTTCAATAATTTTATAACCAGTTGAGTTTAAAATACACTTACAAACCAATTTATTTTAATACAGAGTAGAAAGCTATTAACATTAATTCTAAGATGTTGTACAGTCTTAAAAAGCTGCAGAACTTTAGTTTCTGCTATAGAAAATTCTGACAGATCATATATATTTTCATTATTGACCCGTGCTTTAATTATCGCACGTACATTACGTAAAATTTTACGTAAATGTGTAGACACATGAAATATACTTTTGAAGTTACTAGTGGTATTCAGGTGTCCTTTCCTATTTTGTCCCCGTCAATGTGCGCTGAAAATTCCATGGTTTCTTCCAAAACCACAGGCACGGATATCAGCCAAATCAACGATTCAACTATAGGAATATTAGTTTGTTATTCTAAAGAAAGACTTTAAAAAAATTAAAAGTCGATTTTTTTCTGGTCCAGTGGTTCCTAGTCAGAAAGACTGCAGATTCAATCTTAAGCATGTAGTAATTACGGAAATAATTTGTCACTTTTCCTCTTGCATGCATTATTTAAGCTGCAATGAGAAAAGGATTGAGAGTTGGACTTTTAGGGGAATATTTATTCGTCATATGAATACAACAGTTGGGAAAGCTTGGTATCATAGCCTGTGCATCACACCTGTCACTCTCTCACATCAGCCATGTCCTTTACCACTAACAGAATCAGTAGCTATAGTGAAGGATGACTGCAAAAGGTATTTTGCCGAAAGACATTAGAAAAATTGGCTGCATGTTGCAATAATTATTACAAACAAACTATGTAGTGACAGTAAAACGTTTAATCTTTAGTCGATGAAATTAATAAAACAAGCCCGCGGACTCTTCCCTGGATACTGGGTAAATATTTGAATGATTGCGGGCTTTCGTGTCGGAACATCAGACGTTGCTACGTATCCGCCAGTCCACACTAGACATGACATGACGAGATCAAATGTCAATTGGGCTATAACAAGAAAACAGCTAAACAGAAGCACAACACGTTACCATTTTAATCAACGAACTGAAAGGTTAAGCAGAGAGGCGTTTCCTTATTTTAATCAATGGGTGTGGATAAATTGGGGAAAATCATTATCTGGAACACGAATTACAAAAAATTAAGCATGGATACAGATCGATCTGATTTTTATTTTCCTAAACAGAGTAGTAATTCCATAGTGAGCATCATTAAACATATAAATAAACAGAGAAACATGAAAACAGCTCACGACAACGTCACTGATTTTACTGTTTTAGCTCACCCGAGCTCGTCGAGCCAGAAGCTCGAAATCAAATGAGATTTTTCTAACTGGAATCAGATGGGAGCATACTAGATGGACAATTGCTCCCTAGTTATATATATTTTTAAAAAAGATTTATTTTCAGTAAAAAAATTATTATTAAAACGTTTTAAAATCCTTTCATGACACTTGGCCAGAAAAGGTGAAACTTACTAGTATATGATTGTATCATAGTAGATTCGAGTATGTTTATATCATGACCCACGGGGTAGGAGGTGGTCCACAACAGGTAAACAAAGTTTTACATCTAAAAAATTCTATTTAGTGACAACAAAGCTATGTCATATCTGCAAAGGTAGGCCTTTTCACATAGAATAAACAAGTGACTCACTAACGAATGGCAAAACCGGAACCACGTTTTTTTTTTTTTTTTAGAAATACTAGTATATTGGTCTGACGTTTACTTGGCGTTTTGAAATCTTGTCTAAAGACCATAAACTGAGAACGAACTTAAATCAAAACTTTTATTTTTAACGTAATTGATTGACAATTTGATTGACAATTTCACATAAATTATACTAGTATATGGATGACACATTTGTGATATAATCTATCCTATCAATTCAGAAATTTTGCTTAAACTTACATTTTATAAAAATTTCTACCCCACTCTATATAACTAAATTAACTGTTGATTTTTATACATAGAATGTAGGGTAGATTTTATAGAACGTTTGTTTTAGGTAATTTTTCGATTGGTTGGTATAAATCTTATCACAAATACTCAGTATGTGAATAAAAGATTATTTTCGGAAAAAAGTCGGAAAAAGCCCGGGGTCTATATCGAAGGGGGGGGGTCCTTTCCTCAAGCACCTGTGACTTTTGCTAAAAAAATAACTATCAATTTTTAATCTTTGCCATAACTATTGAACAGTTGGTGCTGGGGCTTTCATATTTCACATGTGTATTAATCTTGACAAGACTTCTCCATGGATGAAAATACTTTTGACCTTATGTAGTTTGACTCACTTTTAAAAAGCTTTAACCTTGACCATAACTTTTAAACACTAGGGGTTTCAAATGTCACAAGTATATTCCTTGTGACAAGACCTTATTTGGGGATATCAACAATTTTGACCTTGAAATTAACTTGCGTTTGACCCTTTACCTTCAAAATAAGCATTCATACGTAGCATCAGTGTTTCACAAATGAAACATATAGAGATATTAACGTATAGTATTCAAGATTAAAAGTCCATAAAACAATACAAAATAGGAGTAGGGCAAACGCGGACCCTAAAAACATCAGAGGTGGGATCAGGTGCCATGGAGGAGTGAGCAATTCCTGCTGACCGGTCACACTTGGCGTGTGCTCCTTGTCGTGATCGGGAGATAACGTAAAAAAAAATCCGTCGTCAACTCGGTGTAAAAGTAATGGACTATCAATTATTATGAACAACGTCACTCAGTCTTTGACTCAATGATAAATTGTTTTTGCTGACAAGGTCATTGTATCGACTATAGAACTTACGAAATGATAACTTAAACAAGACAGCTGATATTCTTGTTTCATCAACTTGTTTGTCAATAATTATCCTCGTTTTAGAAATTGTTCTTACGCAGAGAGCATAATTTTGTGTGTCGAATGAACTGAGATATATAAACTCCGTATGCGGGTGACGAAGGTATATTATACAGTTAAAGTATACTAGTATCATTGAGGGAGTTAGCAAGATTCCAGTTCCCCTCGACCAGGACTATTTCCCGAGGCGCAGCGCGCCTCGGGAAATAGTCCTGGTCGAGGGGAACTGGAATCTTGCTAACAACCTCGATTATATACATTATACACTTATTTAATGACTACGAGGTAAACAGTCAAAATGTTGTCCCGAGGTAGTGGGGGAGACCTGGGAAACTGTTGCCCGAGGCCGAATTTAAGGCCGAGGGCAAGTTTACCAGGTCTCCCCCACTACCGAGGGACAACAGTTTGACTGTTTCACCGAGTAGTCATTGAATAAGTGTTTTATTACCTAACCTACTATATAATTAATTAAATTGGAATAAAAACACACAAACAATCAATAAAAAGTTTTCACAACTGTTTATTCACATACTTGTCTATTAATTAGCTGAACACGTAATATAAAGATTAAATTAATATTTTTAATTTATAGTAATACTTAATAAATTGATTGTTTGTGTGTTTTATTTAAATTTGATTAACTATAGAGCAGGTAAATAGTGATGTCGTGATCATCAAAACGCTTGAATATCACGATGACGCTTTAAACAGTCAACAGTTCATTCTGTGGCCCGGTCAACAGTTCACTGTTTCCTGATCACGCAAAAACATAAAGTAAACCGTGAAACAGTTTAAAATACCTAATTATAATTTATATAGTAGGTTAGGTAATAATTTTAACTGTTTTATTACACCGATACAAATAGAGGATTACGAATGGCGGGGAATTAGCTTCAAGACTAACGCACGTGGAATTAGGCCATTAAAATATTAGACCGATCCAAAAGTAAAATCTAGAGGATTACGGATAACCGGGGAATTAGCTTCCGAAGCAGGGATTAGCTCATTTAACTAACGCACGGGGAATTTGTCTATTCACTGATATTTCTAGGGAATTATTCACATTTTACTGCCTTACTTTTATATAGGAAAAAATCAGTAGAGGTATAATAATACTATCTATAAAGTAAGGGAAGTTGACGACTGTAAAGTTAGTCATCACGTTTATCACAGAGCTTGGCTGTTAGATTACCATTAACGTCTTTTCAAGTAAAATATCCAAATATGAAACAGATGTGTCAGACTCTGTGGTATCTTTTATCTCAAGCTCAACGGGATATATATATATATATGGTTTCTATGTTGATAAACTATATCTAGGTTTACCGACTGTAAAGTATAGTTTACAAACTGTGAACTATAATTAACAATTAGTTAACTACAGTTTTCATCTGTAAAACTATATTTAACGGTTGTTAACTATAGTTTAAAAATGTCTTTAATTTAGGTTTATCTGTCTGTAATAAATGTTAACAATAGATTTTGTTGATAAACATAGATTCACGTCTATAATTTACAATCGTGAACTATAGTTAAGAGTTGTTAATCATAGTTTCACAAATCATGAAACTATATTTATCAGATTGTTAACTATAGTTAAGAGTTGTAAACCATAGTTTACAAATCGTGAAACTGTATTTATCAGATAATCTATGTTTTGCAATCACAAATGATTGTTTTCAGAGTTAAGTATAGTTTACGGTTCTGAAACATAGATTATCGCGTTAACTATGGTTTATAGATGTAAAATATAGATTGACGTTGTTAACTATAGTTTACAGTCCGTAAACTATAGTTTACAACCGATAAACCTAGTTTATCGACTGTGAAAGTATGTTTCGCTCATTTTTTGAATTTGGCGTGCCATTGGTATTGACATAAGAAAGGAAATTGAAATTACCACTAATTGATTATAGGTCGTCGATATATCAAATTTCGAGTAAAAACCCCCAACAAGTGTTTTTTCTTTTCATGTATAAGATTTTCCACAAATTCTGCTTCATATGAATACAAAAATAGGTCTGCTAATAACGGGGCGCAATTGGTACCCATAGGATTTCCAATTGATTGTTGGAAGACCTGCTGGGGCCCACTCGATTGGGACCCTTCTAGAAGCAAAGGGGAATGTTGGAAGGGTTGGAATATGTATGTCTAAATCAAGTGTTCAGAAGGATATTGAATAGGATGGAATATTATCTGCGATGTTTTGAATTACTGCAGTTGTTGAATTTCAAGAATTTGAATCCGGTTTTTGTAAAGCATGTTAAATGTTAGTTCGAAAGGGAAACTTGAGATAATTAAGAGTGGAAAAATTAATTTAATATAATAGTATTGGGAATTTTTTTTTTATTTATTTAAAGAAAGATTTAAAACATGAAGTGTCTGAGACAGAAGAATATTAAAGAGCATGTAAAAAAAAATAAAACAATTATGGTCAAATCAGGGACCTATTAATGGCTCAAATCTGCACCCCATATTACATGGTAAATTATGAAACTGTGTTCAATGGTTGATTTTACTGCAATTACATAACAGAAACAAGAGGCCCATGGGCCACATCGCTCACCTGAGAAGCTTTGACCATTCTGTTCTTTACCAGATCTCCCCCTTGTTATACATAATGCATCCCCACCCTACCCCACTGATCAAAATTTAGACATTTTGAAATCTACACTACCCCATGATCCTTCCATGGGCACATATGTTTCAGCTTTTTTGGCCCAGTGGTTCCTGAGAAGAAGATTTTCAAAGATTTTCCTATATATTTCTATGTAAAACTTTGATTCCCCTATAATGGCCCCATCCTTCCCCCGGGGGTCATGATTCCTACAATTTAGAATTTACACTACCCAGAATGCTTCCACATAAGCTTCACTTTTTCTGGCCCAGTGGTTCTTGAGAAGAAGATTTTCAAAGATTTTTCCTATATATTTCTATATAGAACTTTGATTTCCCATTGTGGCCCCGCCCTTCCCGTGGGGGTAATTATTTGAACAATTGAGAATCTACATTATACCAGTATGCTTCCATATAAGTTTCAGCTTTTCTGGCCCAGTGGTTCTTGAGAAGAAGATTTTCAAAGATTTTTCCTAAATATTTCTATGTAAAACTTTGATACCCCATTGTGGCCCCGCCCTTCCCCCGGGGGTCATGATTCCTAAAATTTAGAATCTACACTACCCCAGAATGCTTCCACATAAGTTTCAGATTTTCTGGCCCAGTGGTTCTTGAGAAGAAGATTTTCAAAGATTTTTCCTATATATTTCTATATAAAACTTTGATTCCCCATTGTGGCCGCGCCCTTCCCCCGGGGGTCATTATTTGAACAATTTAGAATCTACATTATATCAGGATGCTTCCACATAAGTTTCAGCTTTTTTGGCCCAGTGGTTCTTGAGAAGAAGATTTTCAAAGATTTTTCCTATATATTTCTATATAAAACTTTGATTCCCCATTGTGGCCCCACCCTTCCCCCAAAAGTTGGGGGTCATGATTCCTAAAATTTAGAATCTACACTACCCCAGAATGCTTCCACATAAGTTTCAGATTTTCTGGCCCAGTGGTTCTTGAGAAGAAAATTTTCAAAGATTTTTCCTATATATTTCTATATAAAACTTTGATTCCTGAATGTGGCCCTGCCCAACCCCCGGGGGTCATGATTTGCACAATTTAGAATCTACACTATCCTAGGATGCTTCCACATAAGTTTCAGCTTTTTTGGCCCAGTGGTTTTTGAGAAGAAGATTTTCAAAGATTTTTCCTATATATTTCTATGTAAAACTTTGATACCCCATTGTGGCCCCAACCTTCCCCTGGGGGTCATGATTCCTAAAATTTAGAATCTACACTACCCCAGAATGCTTCCACATAAGTTTCAGCTTTACTGGCCCAGTGGTTCTTGAGAAGAAGATTTTCAAAGATTTTTCCTATATATTTCTATGTAAAACTTTGATACCCCATTGTGGCCCCGCCCTTCCCCCGGGGGTCATGATTCCTACAATTTAGAATTTAAACTACCCTAGAATGCTTCCACATAAGTTTCAGCTTTTCTGGCCCAGTGGTTCTTGAGAAGAAGATTTTCAAAGATTTTTCCTATATATTTCTATGTAAAACTTGGATTCCCCATTGTGGCCCCGCCCTTCTCCCAGGGGTCATGATTTGAACAATTTAGAATCTACACTACCCCAGGATGCTTCCACATAAGTTTCAGCTTTACTGGCCCAGTGGTTCTTGAGAAGAAGATTTTTTAATGACTCAACCCTATTTTTCTCTTTTCTTGATTATCTCCCCTTGCGAGGGAATATGTCCCTTCATTTTAACAATTTAAATTCCCCTTTACCCAAGGATGCTTTGTACCAAGTTTGGTCAAAATTGGCCCAGTGGTTCTTGAGAAGAAGTCGAAAATGTGAAAAGTTTACAGACGGACGGACAGACAGACGGACAGACAGACAGACGGACAGACGGACGGACGGACGACGGACAAAATGTGATCAGAAAAGCTCACTTGAGCCTTCGGCTCAGGTGAGCTAAAAATGCTTCTTAACAGACGTACCCTTCATACATGATAAAAATACATTTTGCAACTGTATTTTGTTTTAAGTTAGGTTTATTTACAATAATAAAAATCCCCTAAGTTTTCACCAAACCGCTTGACGCCATATTAGAATGCTATCCTTCAGCTATCCTTCCATCTCTGACGTGGAAGGCTGAGAAGGCCTTCTAAGTCTACCCTACCAAACCAATCGAGCAGACAGAATGGTTATTCTGGAATAAGAAGGGTCCCAATCGAGTGGGCCCCAGGACTCCAAAAACCACATAGACATTGTCAATAAGAAACTCAACCATCCTTTTGATGTCAACTTCAGAGTACTTGTATGTACAATCAGAATGTTTTTTGACAAAATAATTTTGCAAATGATCGATGACACGATATAAGTAAATTTACGAGTTCCATTTTATTGAAAAAAGCAGCTGTGAAATACATCTTGTTCTTAAATGTTATTTTATAAAAAGAAAGCAAGTTCAAAACGACATTGACCCATGAAACATAACTTTCCTGCACTTTGTTAGGCTAACGTATCAAAATTTAGTGATACGTATGCTTCATGGGTCAATCAATTTGACTGTTTAGATTTTAATGTACTGCCAAGAGGCAATAGCGGAAAAATAAACATGTTCATGACATACATTACCATAATTTTCTTCTTTGGTCTATTGATTGCTTGGATGTCTGTCTAATAACATCTCAATTTTTCAAGATTGAGCCCATTTAGTGCAGATTATAAAACTTTTACTTTTGTCATAACTTGAGTAATGGACTTTTGCGGGGAGCGCCGATGTTTACAGTTACACTAGGAAAATGTACGGAAGCCATTTTACAATATATATTTAGCTCAACAATTTTTAATAACTAACAAAGCACAAATAAATTGTCCTTGAAGAAAACGACAATCACTCTACCCTTAACTCCCGGACATCACATGTTAGTGGCCCTAACACCCTATTCATGACCGCTGTAAAGGTTTTCTTAAATTCTATTATCAATTCTGTATCTCTGTACATGATACAGGTTTAAATGTTCAAGTAAACTGTCATCTGTAAAAGTCAGTGCTTCATGCAACAAGAGGCCCACGGGCCTTATAGGTCACCTGAGCATTATGCAACAACTTTCCAGTGATTGAATTTGATTCATGTTTTAAACCAGATGCTATGCTATTCACAATTTTGAAAGAGGCACCATTGATCATCATAACAATACACTTAGCAGTTGCTTAGTTTGTTTACTTAATACCTATAGGCAGGGTAGGGGAACAAAAAATGCATTTCAAGTAATCAGTAATATTCAGCAATAATCAGTAATGCCCCTATCACACATCAACCCCTGACCCTTAAGCTTAGATACACACATTGCATAAATTTTGAAAAGGTACCCTTGCTTTTCATTTTTAATTATAAATAAATATTTGATTAATACCAAATAGCAGATTTCAAATAATTCATCCAGTTTCAGTATATATAAGTATAGTCCCCCCTATGGTACCCCTGACCCTGGGGCCTTGAAATTCGCAATTCTGGAAGATTAGCAACTTTGCTCATTATAACTATATAGGTAGTTCATCTGCTTAATACCCAGGAGCAGAGAAGAATACTTTCAAAGATTTACTGTATTTTCACTATATAATCAATAGAGCCCCGCCCTATCACTAGAACCCCTGACCCTGGGGCCATAAAATTCACAATTTTAGTAGAAGCACTCTTGCTCATCATAACTATGCACTTAGTTAGTATATTTAATACCCAGGAGCAGAGAAGAAGATTTTCAAAGAATTCATGTATTTTCACTATATAATCTATAGAGCCCCGCCCTAACACCAGAACCCCTCACCCTGGGGCCATATAATTCACAATTTTGGTAGAAGCACTCTTGCTCATCATAACTATGTACTTAGTTGGTTTATTTAATACCCAGTAGCAGAGAAGAAGATTTAAAAAGAAATAATGCATTTTCACTATATATACTTATTTAGCCCCGCCCTAGCACTAGAACCCCTGACCCTGGGGCCATGAATTTCACAATTTTGGTAGAGGACTCCATGCTGATTACAGTCATGCAAACAATTTGACTGCTTGATGTCCAGGAGTAAAGAAGAAGATTTTTAAAGATTGCATTAATTTTAGTGGTTTTTGCCCCACCCCCCAGGCCCAAGGGGGGCAGGGACCATGAAAATCACAATTTTTGTTCCCCTTTACCCATAGATGCTTTTTGCCAAATTTGGTTGAAATTGGTTCAGTGGTTGCAGAGAAGAAGATGAAAATGTTCAAATGTTAACGCACGACACACAACACACAACACACAACACACGACGCACGACGACGGACGAAAACAGATAGCAATAGGTCACCTGAGTTTACTCAGGTGACCTAATAAAATCCAATAGGGCTTTCATACTTCACATGAGTATCCACTGTAGTAGACCTTTCTAAGGAAATAAAAGTTTTTGACTTTTGAGTTTGACCCACACTTGGCCATTACTTCAGAAACTTTGTACAAGGACCTTCATATTTTATTTTACAGATGTATTCCTTGTGACAAGACCTTTGCTTGGATACCAACAATTTTGACTTACTCTTAAAAAACTATACCCTAGTCATCACTTTTGAACAGTTTGTGCTAGGGCTTTCATAATTCACCACCATTTTTCATCTCTTGAATTTGACCTTGGAGTTTGACCTGACTTGTACCTGACAAACTTTAACCTTTGCCAATTGCTGCCATATGGGGACATCAGTATCTCACAAAACATCTTGTTTAACTTAAACAGCTAGTTCACCTAGGTATCCTGGAGAGAAGAAGATGTTAAAAACTGCAAAATGTTGATGGCTTTGTCATTCTTGTGCTATTTCTGCTCCTCTATAGTGACAGATGTTAATGCAAAAATGGTTGAAACTAGATAGTCATTTCAGAAAAGAAGCTGAAATGTTCCTACAAAAGAACTTGTTCATTGCAGATTTACTACGACTACTTCCTAGTTGTAAAGCTTAATTATAGAATGATAGTTCGAATAAAGACACAAGGATGATGTGGCACACCTGCATTTTTTATGATTCTTACAGCTTAATTAGAAACTAAAATAGAAAAAACAATTAAATTATACAAGTTTATCACCATAAACTTCTTATAACTTGGTAAAAAAGAGAACCAAAGTTTGGATCTAGGATAGCAGACAAACTAAACCTAATTCTCTCTCACCTATTGATAAAATATTTATAAGGCCACAAAGGAAAAATCTCTCATCATGTATTTACAGAAGAGATTTTTATCTCAATTAGATTGAGGAAAAAATCAGATATAATTTCTCATTATAGAATTAGTACTTCCTTGATTTAGTCTGTATACCGAACAGCAGAAAATATGTTCTTATTGACCATTAAACAAATACAGGTGAAAAAAAAATTATCATCGGAAATACATGTAACAAACAAAACAAGTAACCAAAGAAATCCTGTGGCTAAAAACAATATAACATACTGTACAAACTCAATACACTCGGCAATATGACATACAGTATAAAAACAAGTATTTTAGCAGTTGCAATCAAAAGGCTCATGGCCTATAACAGTCACTCGAACCTCACAAGGTATGTATTTCTAAGTCTTTTTACCTGTGCTCTAAAATTTCTTTCTACTGATAACAAAAAAAAAAACAAGAACCATAGGAAATCCCACTGGTCCAAAGGGCAATGATATGAAACTAAATTTGTATCTACACTGCATGTAGATGTTGTTTAAAATCTCTCTTTTTATTGATTAAAAAGTGTCAAACTGAGACAGAACATAACGAAAACTTACTGCTAAAATTCAAGTGAATGGCTTTCCGATTTCCGTATTATTATCATAATAGCAAAATATGAGATGCATTTCGGACTCGGAATCCATACAAAATATGTCAAAACCGTAAGAGTAAACAGGTCTGGAGATGGTTTAAATACATGCTTTACCTAATACTGGAATACATGTATATCTGTAATGTGTAAGTAATGTGTAAGAATGGAAGTTATGGTATCTGGTAGCATCTGATGGTTCTTAAAGTGCCAATTCCTGGTCACTGCTAACATGTAAGGGTACGAAATAGAAACTACTAAAAGTAAGCGATTTCTTGCTTTTGGCAAATCAACTATAACTTCTTTTGTATTAAAAAACACATTCTTTCAATGACTCTGTGAAGCAATCATGTGGCACTGTCTTTTTCGCAGTTCCATAGCAATACATGGAATGTATATTCATAATTTGTGAATTGTATAATTTGGGGTTTGCCACCAGCCTTCAAGCTCTCAATCTTTATGAGAGTAATCAGGGATAAACAAGACACTCCATCAGATCCGTCACTTCTCTCCCTCCTCCTCTGTCCCCACAAATCGCGTACTTTCCAAAAACATGGGCGTCACATTTTTCTGCATACCTGCTGCAATTTCAACAGATTTCAGAATTTGTTCTGCAAGAAATATGGATTCTTCTTCTGTCTACAAAATATGTTTTGTACCTTTATACAAGTTGTATTCAAAGAAATATAGTTTTTTATGCAGTAATATTCAGGCAACATTTTAATGTATGATTCTTCCTGATATCATGCTTTACAATATTGCGATGTGGAATTTAACATTGATGGAATATCCCTCAAATACTTCAATGATAACAATCTTAAATAAATAAAAACACATTTTCATCTTATCATTACTTTAGTATCAAATATATATGATTATTATATTGGACCTCTCTTATCAATTATCGTTACACATAGTAAGCAGCACACTATATCTCAAAAATAAAACACAACATTCATTGACTATATTCTCTGACAAAATGCATTTTGTCTACCCCTAAAACCATAATTATTTTATTTGCCTTTGGCATAATGGTCCCTGGCAAACAATTTGGTTCTTGGACATATAATAGAGGGATCTATTTTATACTGAAAGGAAAAAGAAATACATAAGAAAATATATGCAAATTTTTTTCGACTATCGGTACATTGCCGAAAATTATGAAAATTGGACAGATGTGTATTTTGGTTACTTAGCACTTAAATCGCTGGTCAAAACTACTCAAACATGAAATGTATAATTAAAACGGCAACAACACGTTGCTGTGCAGTTCGTTTTGAACTTTTCAACCAACTTTTCTGGTTGTCAGCCAGTAACTTAAAAGGTTTCCAACCAACCATGACAGTGACGTTAGCGCGTAACAACGTCACATCAAGATAGGGCTTTTCACCATGCCACCTCGGTTATCGGCAAGACATTATCACTGAAACCAATATTTATACAGCAGACATTTATACATGAGTACATCATACTCATATTTTTCACCCTAAAATTGACAGAGATTCTCTGCTCAAATTTGGTCCACGAGCTTGGCAACTTTAACGTTGATTTTACTCTCACACGCTTATGTACGCATCATATACGTAATACTTTTAGCATATTCATACACTGGGAAAATAAAGCCAGTGTTTGTCGAGACTTTCTTACATTCTATCCTTTATCGAAAATTCGTGGGATTCATTGGGCAGGGGGATTTGTTGGCTTTAGAATGTTACAGCTACTCTCAACCATTAAGACTACCATTGGTAGGGTTGAATAATAATCCTTTGTGAAAGATAAATGCTCTGGTGAACTCAATACACAGGAAAATCAAGGCTGTTACTGATGCGCAAGGGAGATGGTGAGAAGTTTTATCTTAATTTTGGGGGGTATCGACATATGAATTTCAATAACTCATGAATTATCAGTCAAAGTCACACAAGATTTTCGTAACTTGTTAATTAAAGATGAATTAAAATGTTTGATAACAATATTGGAAAATATATTAGAAATGGTAATTCTAATTAAATTCAAAAGTTTCTTTTTCTTTTCAGTATATGTCACTGGTCTGACAAAATACACTAAAAGAAAGATAACTCCTGAACAACCTACCTCAAATGAGCCATACAACACATCTGATTTATACTGCTTCGAAAGCTGAACAATTTGTTCAATAAAAATGGCTCTCTTCTCTGGATTCTTCACTTCAAATGAAAACAAGAACAGATTCATTACTCTGTAAAAAATACCTATAAAAAGGACTTTTTAATGAGGTGTATTGCCTGTAATACCATTCTAAAGTACATGTGAATTGTCTTCAAAGTGAAGCTGCAGTTAACTTTCATGTCTATCTGTCTGTCTGTTTGTTGAGAACAATAAAAGTTTGATTAACCTGATTTTGATGCAAAGTTGCAAACCCAAAAGATAGGTATGTTCATTATTTTTCTTACAATTGTGTTTTCTTTTTTTAAAGAATCTTGAAAACGTTTCCAAATGTTTTGAACTCTTCAAACATGTGCCTAAAAATCTTGCTCTTTTACCAGTATTTCATAATTACTTAAATTGTAATCAGACAAGGCCATCCTTAAAAAAAATGTTTGTTTGGAATTGCCGCCTGAAGGGTTTCAGACACAGGAGGGAGGGAGGGAGGGAAATTATTATTTTTTTTAATTGAAGATAAATTTTAATTTTTTGATAAAAATCTCAGTAAACAGTAAATACATTTTCTGACTTTTAAAAAAAAGTATCTACCATCAACAAAAAAACCTAATTTTACACATATCTGACACAATATTTCAGTGTTTTGTATGGTGTACCTGATACATGTACATGTAATGGGCAAAAAAAAAATTGATTTAATAAAAAAAAATCTTCCTACTTTTGGTCAATAAAATTTTTTCAGGAGGGGGCATTTCAATTAGGCGGGAGGCAATTTCAAACAAACTATAATTTTATTTTGGCCCAAAGCATTAATTTTTTACCTTTTAGGGCAATAAAACAGCACTGTCCTAGGAAGTATCGAACATCAACATGCTTCAGTGATTCCTCTACTGTTTTTAAGCTTAAAAAATTCAAAACAAACAAGTTTGAGTTAACACATTTAAATTTAAGAACAAGAGGCCTAATTACTGTAATTGTCATTTGAGTAACATAGTTAAGTAATATATGTCAAACTTTTAGACAAATATATATTTGCAGTGAAGCCCTAAAATGAATTAACATTTGTGTATCTCAAACCTTATGTTAATCAGTTACAGCAGTGCTGATCTCGAGAAAAATATTCACTAATATATTCCTTCTTGTATGTAAAATAACCTGAAGCCTGTTCAGAACAGAGCGAACGTTTGCGAGTGCTCACCAAAATTCCTTATACCTCCAACAGAAATGTTCGCGAGACTCGTTCTGTTGAACAGGCCTCTGGTTTTGTCTTTCTGGTGCCATATCTTACTCCCTCCTAATTTGGCATTTAATACAAACTAGGAATATTACTAAAAAATGCTGAAATATAGCTTTGTTGCTACCTAAATATTAACAACTACTGAATATTAATTATCTCCCTTATTAGACCTCCTATCAGTACTGTAGTTCACTATATTTTCATGACAACTTATTTTCACAAGATAGTCACTAACTTGTTACTAGTGAGAAAAAAATTCACAAAATGTGGTCATTACATCTTCAGGAGAACTAAAAATCACATTTTTGTGATCAAAGTGTCTTGCTTAATTAATTAAAGTTCTCCTGAAAAGTGATTTACAGTAGTACATGTACATACATGTATCAATAATACAATACTCAATGTACTTAATCCTAAAAACTTCTTTTGTGGGGGTGTATACAAACTACTAAAAATTCAATCTGCTCATCTTTTTTATATTAAAGAAAACCACCAAAAATCATCAAATGTAACAGCCTGATGCCCCTGCTTACCTATCTCTGCTGGTCAGATCAATCAGGAAGCAGATGTAGTCTATCCTGGGGCGAGATTTGTCCGAGGTTAATGGCAGAGGGAGGGTGATAGCTGTCCTCCTGAAAATAAATACCACATATAAAACAGAAAATTTAGCAGGATTCATTTCTAGCCTTTTTCACAAGGGTGTTGAGATCACTAAAATCAAATATCTGCATTAGAGGTTACCTCAATCTTTCTATGCACCATGAAATCCCTTAAATTACATCTCGATAAAATTAATATCTGATTTTTCAGGACAAATTGTTTTATTTCCATCTAGTAGCTAAACAAACACTGAATGATATATTTAAAAATAGGTATTCTCCAACACATATATTTGGTAAAACATGTTCTAAAATCCGAATTACCAAAATATTCAGACATAGTAATGATACTCAGTTTTACTCACACCTGCAGGTAGAACCAGGAATTCTTGATCAAACACTTCCCAAAGTCATGTTTACCAATACCCTCAGATCCAACAAGCTGCAAATGATACAGGAAATGTTATATATATTCTTCTTGATAATTCTCATGGACTATATGCAAGTTAAATTTATTACCGGTATAATGAGCACAACTTAATCTCGGATAAGATTTGACATGGCTGGATATTTGGGCAACTGCTGTTGAAGCTGGCATTTATATAGTTCAAATGTCTGGTCAAGTCCAATTTCAGCCGAGCTTAGATCACAAAAACTGAGGGCCAAAGTAAATTAAAATATATACGGGTATTTCTGATCAAGTATATGAAGCTTATCTCATGAATTGTTAAGAGGCATGTTCAACCGTGTTGCACAGTGGTTAGAGCGTCTGCTCTAGAGTTACGATTCGCAAAGTAAGGAGTTGATCCTTATGTAGCAGGTTTGAATCCCACTGTGGGACGTGGAGACCAGTCCTTTGGATAAGACCATAAACTGAGGACCCATGTCGCAGTAGGTGCTGGCACAGAAAAGATCCCCACCTGCTCAATGGCCATAAGTGCCGGGCATAGGACAAAATTTGCAGCTCTACACTGGCAAGTGGTGGTATCTCCATATGAGTCCGTGAAAAATTCTCCTTAGGGAAGTTAAAGAACTTTAAACTTTAATCAATCTTAATATGATGGTGAGTGGGAAAAGTCTTGCTTCATCATAGCTCAAATTACTGTACTACGTCAAAGTATGAAAAGTTATGCAGGAACAATAAGCCAATAGTAAGTAAACTATTCCATAATCTCCTTGTGGGGTTGTCCCTGTGACTGTGGAATTTCCCCGTCTTAAAATGATATAACTCCTTCGTCATTGTGGTATTCCTCCTAAACTCCCAATATGGAGCAAATCCCCACCTGCTTTTTAAATGCCCTTTCTATTTCAACTTTTAGGGTCAAGTTAAGGACAACCCTGTCCTTGTGAATGGCAGACAATGTTCCGGGCAATAAAACTAATATGAGCTCACTTTTAATCTCAGTCTCACTTTTCTTCTTTTAATGTCTATGCTAAAAGTGGGACTTCGATCAAAAGTGAGCTTGTCTAAGTTTTGTGGCCCCGGAGCCAGATACTTTCTTGTAAAGTTTCACCGACTGATCGAGGAAATTCGAATAGATTATGGTATAGTCTATCACAGGCACCTGAATTTTTATCAATAAGTCGCTGATTAAGCCAAATATCGAAAAATTCTACCCCCTCTATATATATATATAGCGGGGGTAGAATTTTTCGATATTTGGCTTAATTAGCGACTTATTCTGTTATTGATAAAATTTAAAAATTCAGGTGCCTGTGAGTCTACAAACGTGAAAACTACTTACCAACACTGTTGCAAGCTGATATTGTGGTATTTTATTATATGGCATTAAAACAGAATCATTCATGATTATGAAAAAGCTGTAAATGACACGGAACCTTCAATTTTTCCTCTTGAACGGATCATTCGTTGATGTTTACGTTTGAAATACGCGGGAAATAGGAAAACTCCCGAGGAGTCACGAAGAAATGCAGGCTTTAAAACTGGAAACGGTGAAATATATAATTCCGCTTTATGACGAGAACTGCATTGAATCATACTCCATAATATGATGGGTAATGATTGTTTAAAAGGCCGGGGATGGGAAATATTCCCGCCTATAATGATGTTATCCCCCATTATTTTGTCATTTATTTCTAAACTCCCCATTAACATTAAGGGGGGATCGACCCAAGACCCCTCATATTTTTAAATGCCCTGGCCCTTCTATTTCAATTTAATATAGTTTTAGAACAAGCCTCTTTGTTAGATCAAATGAATTGGACTGGACATGAACATGTTTTAACCCCCCCCCCCCCCGCTTTGGAAATATAAATCTTATTCGTTTGTAAGACTGTCCGTCTGCCAGGATTTCTTCGTGTTTTTCAACAGCAATCTAAAATCATAAGTTTATAACCCATTGTGTGTTGTGTCTCTAATATATTCTTTCATTTTTTTTTACAACAAAACATTCCTTACAATCGTTGTTCATCGCCCCTGTGATTTTTAACACCTTGACATGAAAGTTTGACAGATATAATTTTCTAAAATTTTAATATTGCTAATAACTTTTGATTTCAGTAAAGAAAATGACTTGTGCACAACCTGTTTCAATACGTCTCCGAATGTATTCTGGGTATTTGATATGGTAACTTTACCTTAAAGTTGAACCTACATATTTTTATGCCCCCGTAATCGAAGATTCGGGGTATATACCGTATACCGGTAAGTAGAAATTTTAGCGAGGACTTAATTTTGGCATTATTAGCGAGGGTGCTGAGATCGCTAAAATTACATATCGCTAAAAATTTATTGCGTTTTATTTGTAATAGGTTCTTTAATGAACAATTTAAAATCGCTAAAATTACATATCGCTAAAAATAAAATACCAGTTTTTAAGGACAAATCGCTAAATTTCCGTCTCGCTAAAATTTCCACTTATACGGTAGTTTTTGCCCTTTCCGCCAGTATGTGTTTGTCCGTAAAAACTTTAATCTTACTCATAAATTTTGAGTGGGTCGGGATATGGCTTTCTTTGTCATATGTGTATACCATGTAACATGACCTTTCTTTTGGTAC
Source organism: Saccostrea cuccullata (assembly GCF_032062105.1). Classification (NCBI taxonomy): domain Eukaryota; kingdom Metazoa; phylum Mollusca; class Bivalvia; order Ostreida; family Ostreidae; genus Saccostrea; species Saccostrea cuccullata. The sequence continues at coordinate 753,964 of NW_026920935.1, read as the reverse complement.
CACTAAATTTGACCTTTTGACCTTGGAGTTTGACCCACTTTTACAAAAATTCATCACACTTTTACAATGATCATAACTTTTGAACAGTTGGTGCTGTGGTTTTCATACTTCACATGCGTATTTAGTCATGTTGTATATATACCGGTATTCTGATCACGGGTACTTGTGGACAGGACAACCCCCCCCCCCCCCTCGATATTCAACCCCGGGGCTTATTGGACATTTTTTTCACAAATTATATTTATTACTTTTATACATCATGTGTACAATATGAAAAAAAAATCGTCAAAACCCCAAAACAATCGCTCCTAAAAAAAAAAATACCCCACTATACATTATAAGGGAGATAGTGGGGTATTTTTTGAGGAGCGATTGTTTTGGGGTTTTGACGATTTTTTCATTTTCTTGATTTTGTACACACGATGAATAAGTGTAATAAATATAATCTGTGATAAAAATGTCCAATAAGTCCCGGGGTTGAATATCGAAGGGGGGGGGGGTCCTGTCCAAAAGTACCTGTGATTCTGATTTTTTCGGAATTTTGTATTTACTGACAACCGGTAAATAAAAATTTACAACAAAATTTCTTTCATTGGGTATCGATTTTTTTGACCTTGACCTTAGTGTTTGACTTACTTTTTAAATACATCAACCTTGGATATAACTTTTGAACAGTTAGAATTATGGCTTTCATATTTTTCAGGTGTATTCCCTGTGACAACACCTTCCTTTGGGTACCAATCTTGACTTTTTGAGTTTGGCATGCATTTGAGAAAATTCAACCATCGCCATAAGCTACATAAATGTGTATTCATAGCTAATTTACATGTAAATCATGTAATCATATATTTAATACTATTTCGTTTTCGTAATTGATTAAATCAATCAATAAAGGATATCGGAATATTTTTTTTTTTAATTTCCTGTCACTTCTTTAAGATTCAGTTACTTCAATATTGTCTTTTAGAATTTGGTACATTATTTTCTAAAGCTATTTATGCTTGCAAATTACACAATGAATAGTTCAAAGTCCAAATAAATAAGTCTATTGCAATATTTGTCCATGCCCTGTGTTAATTTAGTAATCAGGTAAATTGATAAAAAAAACTGTTCGAAATTTGATTAACAGTCCTGAAACAAAAAGTATTTGAATTGTAATTTAACGTTATACTTTAAATTAAATAATTATTATTTTTAATAAAAGTGGAAAGCCTCACGTCAGCTTCTTTTGGTTTCAGGGGCACTATGATGTTTGTTCGAGGACAGTCGTGTGAGAACATTATGCCGTGCGCTGATTGGGCAATAAGTTGGGTTAGGTTCACGAGATTCGTGGCGTGATGTCATTTCCCGTGATGATACCTTAGGGAGAGGATACACGCGTACAACTGCGTTAGGTGAGCAAAGAAGGATTTAAAGGACAAAAATGGACAACGAGCAAAGGCAGAAAAATCAGGAAAAGAAGGCATTAGCAGGAAATATCACTGCACCTCCTACAAATAGCTTTAATTTAGCTAAAGCAACGAAGTCAATTCTTGCAGGTGAGTGGGTAAAGGCAAAGGGTTTACGAAAACTTCGTGTGAAGTAGGTCGTATCGTTGGAAAACACCCTTAAAATTATCTTATCTCAATGACCAGGAGGGAGCCCCTGACACATATTTTCTCTGTATAAATGAACCTTGGACTTCGATTTAAAAATAATTCGTGCTAAAATGATGACTGGTAACTGGTCACGACATCTTGCATCATCTTGTAGAGCCGAGCATGTGTTGTGTTTTTGTTTTGATTCTAAATATAGATTTTCACGTTTTTTCATGTTTGTTTGAATGTCATGACAATCGAAAAATAGAGAAATTTATGATTTCTAGTGAAAATAATATTCATTATTAGTGATTATGTTTTGGTAAAACAGTAGTTAAAATCAGAAAAAAACTTAAAAAACTAAATATATATGTAATGCTCTTTTATGTTTTGTATCAAGATTACCTCAAATAATTTTTTAAATCCCTGAATATTCTTAAAAACTAATTGAATATTAATATGTGTATATTACACTTGCTGTTTAGTGTTTTTGAGGTCAAATATGATGATTTAGTCACCTAAGGAGTACAATATTCACCGAACCCAAAGGATGAGATGAATTAATATTGTATATACATTGATTGAAAGTGGCTAAATCATTGTATTGACTGAAAAAACAGCAATGATTGTTTTATTTTGTGATTCAATGATAGAATGAAACAAAAAGTTAAAGCTGTTCATGCCATCTATCGTGTTTTTAATATATTTGCTGAAGTCCTAACTAAAGCATAAAGATTTTGTCTTAAATTATACTTTTATAAGATGTTTCGATCATTATCCTGGGGCATTAAGACTAACCTTTTAATGAATAGTTGTTTCAAGGAAGGAAAGGAAATGGGCAATCAAATCATGTGCAAAACTGGCAAAATGATGGTAAAAAGTTTTCATAACAAGGCTCTTATCAGTGAGTTAACGTGATGATTTATTTTCCCCGAAAGGACTGTTTTGTAATGTAAGTTGAATCAGTGTATTTTAATAGTTTTTGGCAGTGTAGATATTTTCATTTTTTTTCTACACCCACTTGGACGTTTCTTAGTTGCACATCGTCAGTATTATATATAAGTTTCTATGTGTTGTAAAAAAAAACCCTAAAATATATGAGTTTCTATGTTTTGGGATGGCGTTAGGTAATGTTTTTCAGTAAAAATGACTGTGACGTAGTCTTTGGGCTGAATTTGACATTCAATCATTGTATTTGTCCAAATAAATGTCTTTATTAAGAATCCTTCTAGGAAGTTTGTCATTCTGCTGAATGTTGTTTATTTTTAAATTTTTTAAACTGAATGGATTGAAAAGAAGTACCCAGCCTTGGGAGATATGAGGGTATAACAATAATAGAGAGACTTCCTGGTCTAGTAGAATACCTCCAAACAGGTCTGACAGAACAGCATAATAATGGTCAGGAAACTTGATATCTTCATGCCTCTGACTCTCTTTCACGGAATTCACGCAATATGAATGCTTGAGAAAGATTTTAAATTTTTGAGCTTTAAATTGTTATGCATTTGAAGTCGTTAGTAGAAATATGGGTTCCTGAGATTACTATGACTATTCAGGTCACTAGATGAAGTGTCACTGAAAATAACTCTTATCTTAGAATTGTTCTAAAGGTATAAAGTATTCAGTACAGTGAACTTATTTTGACATGTAATATGTAACTGGGAATGTTTAAAATCAATGGTTAAATGAATGTTCCATTAAAATAATTATAGTTTTATTACGCAGGTATATTAAATGTCACAGTACTTAATTATAGGGGTTTGCAAGCACTTGTTCAAATAAATTTTTTCATTGTTTTGTCACAACGGAGTCTTATCATATTGGACATTATATGCACACCTCACTGTGTATTAAACATCATTCTAATTTGATTGTCAATGTTATATAGTACAGATTACCAGGAGTAACAAGTGCAAAAGCTAATTTTGTTTAAATACTAAATATAAAAAATTAATATAAATTTTTCTGTGATATAAATAGGCCATCTTAAATAAAAGTGTCTTTTTGTCCTCTTAATTTGGGATTAAAAAAAAACAATGGGTGGATTTCTTTACAGTATGTTAGGGGTCTTGATTCAACATGTAACCATTTGACGACAATGTGTGTTGACTCAGGATCCCTGCTGAAATTGTGAGTGGGTATGTAGGGAGAATTTTTAAAATTAATAAAAACACTTGCAAATATGTAAAACTGAAATAGTTATTAATAATTTGAAAAAACCTTGCCGGCTTGGAAATGAATAAAAATAAGACTTGCTTCATAGAGGTTAAAAAAAAGTTTTGAGTATGGCTGTTTTTAGTTGGTCAGAAGAGGACAAACAAAATTTTATAAAGATTGCCCAGGGAATGTAGTTGTCACAGATCTGTATGAAGGTTGAAGTACAGAATCATTTCTAATATATACAATTTTAATCCTGTAAAGAGTAAAGTTTAAACCTTCTAGGACATACATTTGTTTATAACCATACTGTCTGTTATATATAGTTTTTGAGGGACAAAGGTGACACGTTTTAAGGAGCTATTGATCATTTGATGAAATGAGATAGGAATACACTGTAGTATTGATCATCCTCATGGTGCTAATGTCTGAAGAAAGTTGTCATCACCCCATGTAGTTATAAATCTTTACCAGATTGGGTATACACCCAGGCCACTTGAAACACTAGAGAAAACTCATTACAGGTCATGAATAATTCAGACAAACTGTTATGTGTAATTAATTATATAAGACATGTTGTAAACTGATTCATTTTGTTATGAACGATAATTCCTGCTCATGAGTGAGTGATAAAGATCTAAGTCGTTGACAATCTATATATATATATAACTATTGTACCTTATTTGTTTGATCTCTCAAAGATGAAAATTCAGCTGACATGGATATACATGTGTATCCCCTTTTCAAAAAGTTTGTAGAGGAAAACCTGACCCCAAAGTAAATCAACATTGACTAGCCCAAACTTTACCTTTAATCAAATATTGTAAAATCACTTCTTTTTGAGGGTTGAATTTAACTTCTTGTTTAAGGTAAAATTGCTGGTCTGAAGGGGTTTGATTTCAAGGTTATTGGTACCAAAAACAAAAAAAAACGAACAAACTTTAAGATATCCAGGGATTTGAAATGTCTAGGGTGAATTAATAAACAGCAAAATGTAGAATTTGCAATTCTATATTAATTATTAATGCACAATTTCTGTCCTTATTATGTTGCAGTTTTAGTTGTAATTACTGCAGTTGTGAAACAAATCTAAAAACTCCTAAGACACAGATTTCATACCCAGTAAATGTCTCATATTTTTCATGTCAATGCATCAAATTCAGACAAATGGAGTTTGTAAATTGATTTTTTGACGAGGACCCTGGCAAGATAATCCATATTTGTCAGAGAAGAAAAGATTGCTTAATCAATTAGAAACAGCATACTTTGAGAAGCAAGGTTTTTAGATTTAACTGTTTAAAAATTAATCATTTTTTAGACCATTGTCCATTGTTTGCAGCAAAGTTACAGTGTAGAGGTGTAACAATTTTCTAGTAATGAATTTCTAAAAGCATGTAGATAAGGAACTGTTTAAAATTTTTTTTTTTTTTTTTTTTTTTTTTACCTAAAGGAATGTTTGTCATAAAGAATACTGGACACAATATGCCAGCTAGTGGTGTCTATAAAAACATTTTGTGTTTTTTCAAGTTTTACTAAATATTATGATATGGATTACCTATCTCACTCACAGTGTTCATCTGAAAAACTGATGATATATTTAGATTTTTTTGATGTACCAAATGCTGAATACAGTGTTTACAATTGCAAGAGTTTAAAATTGCAAGTTGAATATAATTTAAGTTTATTCTAAGCCTAAGCTTGAATTATAATGATTTTTTTAAACCAATGGGATTTGAAGATCTTGGTGACTATACATATTGCAGGTAACTGCACAAATACCAAGAGTGGACACATTTCATAACATTCAGTCACTCAAGAACCTTTTTATGTTTTCCAGGAAATCTCAACAGTAATTTTTAGAATTAATCATACAACAATATACTTCACATTAAGGACATACGCAACGTACCTTACCTACTGATACATTTTCTAGATACCCATACCGAAAAAAGTTATAACTTAGTTATAACTTTTGTAACTAAAAAAAGTTACAAAAAAGTTATAACTAAGTTATCGGAGTTTGGAATGGCATGTTTTAAGTGAGGTATAATTTAGTTATAACTTAGTTACAAAAAAGTTATAACTTTTTCATAACTTTTCACCTTTTATTGAACATAAATACAGCAAGTACATAAAAGTTATAAAAAAGTTATAACTACAAAAAGTTATACTTATTAAAAGTTACACAAAAAGTTATAAAATAGTTATAAAGTTATACTTTAGTTATACCCAAATAAACAGTGGAAAAGTTACAAAAAAGTTATACCCAAAAAAAGTTATGAAAAAGTTACAAAAAAGTTATACCCGGAAAAAGTTATACCCAGGAAAAGTTATAACTAAAAAAAGTTATACCTTTTATAAAGTTATGAAAAAGTTACAAAAAAGTTATACCCCAAGAAAGTTATGAAAAAGTTATAGAAAAGTTATACCTAAAAAAAAGTTATAACCGCAAAAAGTTATAACTATAAAAAGTTATACCTATTAATAAAAACTTTCGTAAAAGTTCCAGTGAAATTATACACTGTTAACCTGTTGTGGATTTACTCAGTTATAAGCTTTTAAAAAGCTACTCATTAAAATTTAAAAAAAAAAAAAAGATTTTTGAAATTTATACAAAAAAGATTATTTAAAACATATTAAAGGCAATAACAATTTTACCTAACAAACACGATAAAGATAGCTTGGTTTATTGTCAAATACAACTAAATGAATGCACATGCAATTGTTTTAAAAATTCAAGTGTACCTTATTTTACATCATGTCATCTACAACAGATTGAAATTTCTCTGGTTGTTTTAAAGAATACATTTTTAGCATATAGCAATTAGGGTCTTTGTAAAATTACCTAGCAAACAGCATTCTACTCTTGCTAATTGTATAAACAGACGTCACTAATTTTTAAATATTAACACCCTATTTATTTTTGATCTAGCTGTATTTCAAAAAAAAAAAGAAAGGTTCTATAAACAGTTATTTCAGTCACAGTTTCTAGCTGCATACCACCCTCCTTGCACAGGTATCCTTGCAGGTGTACAGTTGTTTATCTTTATTATTTGAAGATAGGCTGCACTGAAAGTTGGCTGAGTTAGCTGACAGACTTAGCCATCGTTTGACAGGCCGCACTGTTAGTAGACCAAGTTAGTTGAAGGACTTGGCCATCGTTTGACAGGCCGCACTGGTAGTAGACCAAGTTAGCTGACAGACTTAGCCATCGTTTGACAGGCCACACTGGTAGTAGGCCAAGTTAGTTGAAGGACTTGGCCATCGTTTGACAGGCCGCACTGGTAGTTGGTCAAGATAGTTGACGGACTTGGCCATCCCTTGACAGGTCGCATCTGTAGTTGGTCAAGTTAGTTGACGGACTTAAACGTCCCTTGACAAGCCGCACTGGTAGAAGGCCAAGTTAGTCAACAGTCTTAACCGTCCCTATATTGACAGGCGGTACTGGTAGTAAGCCGAGCTAGTTGACGAACTTGGCCATCTCTTGACATGCGGCACTGGTAGTAGGTTAAGTTAGTTGACGGACTTGACCATCCCTTGAAAATTAAGCCGCTCTGGTAGTAAGCCAATCTAGTTGATGGACTTGGTTGTTCAATGACAGGCCGCACTGGTAATAAGCCAAGTTAGTTGAAGGACTTGACAGGCTGCACTGGTAGTCAGCCGAGCTAGTTGATGGACTTGGTCATCCCTTGACAGGCCGCACTGGGTCAGCCGAGCTGGCCGAGGGACTTGGCTGGTGGACTGCGTCCCTCATTTTAGCTGGTCAGACGTCTTGGCTGGTGGGCAGTGTGACTGGTAGTCGGCTAAGTTTTCGTTGAAATATGCTTGCAATTTTAACCTTTTCTTCAATTCTGCAAAAAATTGTAAAGGTTCAAAATTTAGATTAAAGATATTTAGATAGTATTTTTCCAGCACTCATTTGCATATCAAATTGAAACACTCTTCCATATCAATTAATTCAAATTCATTAATTCATCCAAAACATGGAAAATACAAGACTAATTTAAGATCTATACTTACAGGAATCAGTTTTAGATTGAAAGATTTATTGAATTTTGAAAGGGAAAAAAAATTTACTTTACCTTAAACAAGTAATATTGTGAAGAATTTCATGTACTCCAGGGCAGGACAGATTCAGCTCATGGAAACATCATGTACCAATATTCTGCTTTATAAAAAAAAAAATAATGTTAAATTACTCATTTCATAGCATTAATTAACACTGCAGCTAGATCATGTTATGATCATGCTGATGCGTATAAGGCTTCACAATATTTTAACAGTTCAGGGAATCTATAAACAATTGTGGGAATAAATATGACAAAGAACATATTTGATTAATATACTAAATGCTGAAAAATATTATGCGTTTCAAATACTTTCAATTTGTTTACTTCAGTCTGTCATTCGACATACCAATCAAAACAAACAAGAAAAATCTAAGATTCACACGCCTAGAATTGTGTTCATTCCCAATATTTCTTCTTTTTGGAATGTTATTCCAGAGGTACTAAGTCTACTTTACCAAAATCAATAAAATGTTAGCATAAATATCGCCTTACCAACTGGTTTTATCTCCTTTTTTTCTATCAACACTTTCAACATACAAACATTCAAATCGTCCATGGAAAAATCCGCGCTCTGTTATTGACCAATCATAGAACTCAAAAACGTCACGTGATCGAAAAGAAATAAAATAAATAATTCATTATTAATTTATTTTAAATGCAAATAAACCTAATTGTGTAATTTCAACCTTAAATTAAAAATATAAATACCAGTTGGTGTTAAAATTTTGAATTTATCTTAGTATCAACAAAACGGACATCGGAGGCCAGCGGCCGCCATATTTGCGGGAATGCCTATTTGAAGACCTACAGGTAAATGAAGACCTACGGAAGACCTACGGAAGACCTACAAAAATTGGGGATATATATATGAAATCTGATATGATAATCTTATTCAGCATGTCTTAAATATAAAATATATCAAAAAAAAATTTATAAAAATACGTTTTAAACAGTGTTTTTGGAGCTCGGTATGAGGAACCATTTTTTCTCCAAAACGAACTAGCGCAAGAACGATAACTCTTGTTGAAGTGTCAATGTACAAAATCAGCCAAAGAATATTTCCTATTTGTTTTTTTCATAGAAGATGAATTTTTTTTCTTGAATATATTATAATAAAAAAAAATAAAAATAGAGCACTAATTGTAGAAAATTATAATTTATGAATTGATAGTAATAATTTTTAAATTAAATTAAAAATGAATTACATTACTGTAATATATTGTAAATAAAAAAAGAACTCTGAGCCATAGTTGTGAACTCAATATTTCTGCATTTCTGATTAATTTTTATTAATTTTTATATTTCTTGAATTCATAACTATGTTTCCAGATCCTACGACGTGGACGTGGTTCTTTACAGGATCCTTTTATTTATTTTTTTTTTTTTTGTTTATTTTTTTTGAATTTTTTTCTTAAATAATAATTTAACATATATATTTTGGCATGCCTATGTACAACATATGAAAAAGGAAAAAGAGCTAACACATCTCTCTACACAGCCGTCAAGCGGAGGAGATTCAGATGGTTAGAAATAATTGTCATTTAAACTAACACATCTACCCAGTAGATGCTGATCATACAATGAGCAAGCTGTGACTATTTAATTGGTGAACATGAAGTGAACTGGTTTTAATTAAATAAATTGTCTAAATTAGATAAACCTTCATAAATTTGAATTAATAGATTAATGTTCACCATAAGCTCAGTTTACAAATCAATATTCATCACTTTTTAACCCAAGCAGACTTAATAGTATAAAACACACTTGTTATCATCCTTACCCATCATTTCCAACCAAAGCAACAAGCAAAGCAACTTGGAAAATACTTATAGACATATTTTTATTATACATCATATAATTAAAATCATTTTAATCCTTTTAATCATTTAAAATTTATAATATTGAACATACTTGCATATATATTATTTAGTGTCATTTTGTATTTATCACAGTCATCTTCATCTTCCTAACTACTTTTGTTTTCTTTTTACAGTTAAGATGGAGAGAGTTGCACTTTTGGGTCACAGCTATATTGCACGGCTGGAACAAGACATCAAGAATGGACGACTCAGCGTTGGAACTAATCTCAGCCTGCCAGACAACTACTCGGTGGAATACTTTGGATTCCGAGGAGCAACAACTTCATCTCTGCTGACAAGTCCCCAGATGCAAGTGTGTGAAGAATACAACCCCACCAAAGTGTTTATTCAGGTTGGAGGGAATGACATCTCACCGGTTCTGTCATCTGTGGATGTTATTCAGGGAATTCGAGAGGTCATCGACAAAGTCCTGGGATTCGACAGTGTCCATACAGTCATCATTGGTAGCCTTTTCCATCGGACCAAGCCCAGAGGAATGACAACTACAGACTACAACGTACAAGTGGATAGAGTGAACAAGTTTCTCCAGAAGTTTTATGAGCAAGACAACAGAGTGCACTTTTGGAATATCCGTGGACTAGTGAAACCTACATGGAACATTTGGTTAGATGATGGAACCCACCTCAACATTTCAGCAACCAGGAAGTATGCTCAGCAGATCAGGATGGCCCTCAAGTGTGAAAGTTACAGATGAGAGACAAAATAGTGTGCATTCAAATATTGACATATAATATATGTGTATGAATTTTAATGTTTCATTATGTTATACTATTCATGTCATGTTCAATTAAATTTTATTTATTTCCTTGCTTGTTATGAAATAGACAAATAAATAATAATGAAAACAATGTTGATATATTTAGGTATTGAAATTTTTTGCCACAATGTATATAGAAAATATGAAATTGTTTGTATTTTATATGCATAAATTCTTTGTCATTTAAAATAAAAGTAAAATATAAATAATATACATCTGTGCTATTGTGTATTTTAACATTGGTATTGTATTTAAGAAACCACTGTTGACTCTAAATACACACACACAGGCTGAGTGGGTCTTGTGTTAATTGTTATCAAAACATGGACATCCTCCAATAGCTCTTGGTGTTTGTTGATAGTGTGTTATTAAATCCAATAATCCTTCAAAGTGATAATCCAGTTATAAAAAATAATAAGTTTAATAAAAAAAACAATAAAAAAAAAATTATACACATAAAGTAATATAATGTTAAAAATTGTTTATATATTTAAAAAAAAAATTTTTTTGTTAATAATCAGAAAAAATAAAATATATATAATTATAAATGCACTCTTATACATTTAAATATATGAAATAATGTTGAATAATATTTGAAATAATTTTCATTAAAATTCCAATGTCAATTCAATGTAAATATACTGGGTTATAACATCGCTGTGGTCTCTTGTTTACAAATCGACACGAGTTATCTTTCTTGCGATAGTTCGTTTGGGAGAAAAAATAGTTCCTCATACCGAGCTCCAAAAACACTGTTTAAAACGTATTTTTATAAATTTTTTTGGGATATATTTGATATTTAAGACATGCTGAATAAGATTATCATATCAGATTTCATGTATATAATACACATTTGCGTAGGTCTTCCGTAGGTCTTCATTTACCTGTAGGTCTTCAATTAGGCAGGCCGATATTTGCCGCCATTTTGAATTTAATATTTGTTTATTTGTGAAAATAACTATTATAACTGGGTTATTTAATTATGCAAACAATAAAATCTACATGTACTAGTCATCTGCTTAAATCTTAATATAAGTGGCAGTCTTTATTCACAACATCGTAATATCTGTTCAACATGAACATGCACATACTCTATGCTGCTGTTTATCTTTTTAGCCACCCATATTACGACTGATTTTCTGCAGATTTCAAACAACCTGTGTAGAATTGTACCATTCAGAGATTGTGTAATACCCAAGCTGAAATATTTACGATGTGTTGGCCACAAAGGTCACCTAGTACAAACACCTGTCTCACAGAAAACAATAGGGAAATTTACACAGTTTTGCACACGAAGACTTCATGAGATTACATTTCATACTGTTTATATCTCTTGCAGTACATTTATATTTCCCCAGAATTATGAAATATATTCATTCCCAACTTCAGATGTAAGTGCATTATTATAATTTACAAGACAAATATGTCTCATCAGGGTCTCAATAAATACGTATTTTCTAAGAGAGAGAGAGAGAGAAGGAGAGAGAGAGAAATTAATTATTCTCAACTTTAGTTGAAACTTACATGACAAATATCAATTTAAATAGACAATAATATTTATTACACACACATGACATGTACTGTGTACACACCTTCAAACACCACAGAGAGAGAGAGAGAGAGAGAGAGAGAGAGAGAATTTCTCATTTATAGATGTAATTCACAAGATTTTATTTCACATCCCTTCTGTTGAACTTGACATGGCTGTGGACAGCATATTTACCGGTATTATGAATGAGAAGTCGATCACTGGTAGTAAACAATATTATTGTTCAGGAATTGACAAAGTTTTCTGCTGCAGTGTTTGAAAAAAAAAAAAAATTTTGAACACGATCAAAATTCATTCAAATTAACACTTAGTTTATATGTTATTTTTGAAAAAAAAAAAAGTTGGTGTCAAGTAGTATCCATTAAATAACCCCCAAAACTTGTAAATTTATACTGGTAATGCTTGAAAATGGCTAAGTTCAGAAAAGTTACATTTTAGTTATACATGAAAATGACAAAGTCCAGAAAAGTTATGTTTTAGTTACACATGAAAATGGCTAAGTCCAAAAAGTTACATTTTAGTTATACATGAAAATGACAAAGTCCAGAAAAGTTATGTTTTAGTTACACATGAAAATGGCTAAGTCCAAAAAGTTACATTTTAGTTATACATGAAAATGACAAAGTCCCAAAAAGTTACATTTTAGTTATAACTTTTTTGTACCTCACAGGCTAGGTATAACTAAGTTATACTTTAGTTATAACTTAGTTATAACTTTTTTCGGTATGGGTAGTCCTAAATTTAGATTACCGTATAGTGTCATAAGATGTTCATAGACAAAAAATCAGCATGCCTTTCCAGGGATTTTAGAAAGATATCTATTGATGAAAATTCTTGGATGATTCAAAGAAAAATGTATAAAAAATAATAAACATTTTCTAGGTGTTTCTTTTGTCAAATATTGTTTTAAAAGAAGTGTACAATACCATACATAGACAATAAAATATAGCACACAGTTCCTTCAAGATTTGGAACTCCAACTCCACGGAAAAAGACCAAAAGGTTCAAACAATGTTGCGTATGTCCTTAATAGTGTTTTCATGATGTGGTTTAATTCTCAAAATGACCTTGAATTACCCTGGGACGTACAATTCATTACACTTATGGTACATGCCCATTTGTTTGAATTTATAGATACAGTTGAAATGTCTATTCTAAATTACAAATTTAATTCATCCTTGTTTGTGCATGAATATTAAATTGAGTATTTCTGAATTAATGTTTGTCTTCATTGATAAACGATCTTGGACAAAATATTTTAATTCTTAGAAAACATGATACTGGTAAATGATCCTACACTTCAATGAAAAATCAAAGTACTCAGGTGTACAGAGAGCCGGGCTTATTTACAGAGTAGAATGAATTTTTTACATGAATCACGTTTATATTCTGATGAAAAAAATATTTTAAAACTATCAATATAAATTATAAGACACTGCCAGTGAGTTTTTCAATCCTAATACCATGGTCCGATTTTGTCAGAATCAGATTTAATCTGGTACTGCATCTGAATGTAAACAAACAGGCCAGTCTGGTTCCCTCTCCTGCTTTACCTGGTATGTGTAGAGAACTACGATAACTCTGATTATCAAAAATCCTTACGCTAATGAACTATGTTCTTTGACTTAGGACTGAAGTTTTCAAAGTCATTACTACTAATGTTTTATATAGATAAAACCTCGTTTTATTTTTGTTGCTTTATTTATCGTTTGCATAATCTCAAAGGCGGTGAAAGTAAGAACTATATTTTTGCACGTAACTTTAAAATGGCGACTATGGGGTTGACATCCTGCCTTGAACAGGATCACATAAGCCGGCAATGGCTCTTTGAGCAATAAGCCTGGCTAAAAAGGTTATTTAGGAAAAAAAAAATACAAAAAGAAAATGGTAATATGGCCACTCTGCTTTGAACCAGTTTTCATCCCATCATTAGTACAAAATCTCAAAATTTACGTTATATTCATGATGATTTTTTTTTTCAGGAGGCATCACAGGAGGATTAGAGATCTGTATAACATTTCCTACAGAATATGTGAAAACACAGCTACAGTTAGACGAACGATCGGGGGTACAGAAACGATATACAGGCCCAGTTAATTGTGTTTCAGTGACAGTGCGAGACTATGGAGTTAGGGGTCTTTATAGGGGATTAAGTGTACTACTATACGGGTCTATTCCTAAGTCTGCAGTAAGGTTAGTATCTATCTGGTCATTACAACATGTCAAGAATCTCTCATTGCCTCCAGAACAAATGCTGAAGAACTGACATGGCTATTTAATACATGTACTATATACTCTAAAATGGGAAACTTTAACGAGGAGGAAATGATGAAAATGAAAAATAACTTTAAAAAATTGTTAAAGTTTCCACTCATCACATTCTTGTTAAAGAGCATTCTAAAATATAAAAATTGTCAAATTTTCAGCCCTTCAATAATCATGTTTACAGTCATTTTTCCAACTTCACGTACTTATTCTTTAACCCTCGATATCCTGAACCTTTGGCTATCTTGAAGTTTGTTTTGGTCCAATTTAGTTTGAGATAATGAGGTTTGACTGTATCTCAACATTGTCTCTGCTATTTTAGTTTGGTTATCTTCATTCTGAGGGAAATTTGGGCAATTAAGAGTCGTGTAATGATTTTTGGTACAAGAAAAATCTATTTAGTATTTAGACTTGAATGCTTACTTGGTAGGAGATTTCGTATAATCAATAAAATTGGCCAAGAAGATGTAAAACTTGAAGATTGGGGCCTTTTATGGTGAATGGGCTTGATTAGGTATCGTCAATCACAGAAAATTACTAGACTCTCCGACGTTGATCAAACTGATTTTTGGATTTGCTCACATCGATTGGAATGCTAGTTAGCTTCTTAGCTGTTGGTGCTGCCAAAATATCCACAGATTAATAACTTCAGAGATGAAGGTTTCTTCATACATACATGTTTTCAAGAAATTTAACTTGATTAAACATAATCAATAAAATTAATTCATTTTTTTGGTTTGAAAAAACAGATATAATTTATTGAATTACCATGCATAAAATTTCCCTCTGGATTTTCCAATGACCATGATTGTACCTGTAAATTTTTCTCTGTATGATATATTTATAGCAATATTATTCTCATTTCCAGGTTTGGGGCATTTGAAGAATTAAAAAGATTTAATGTAGATGAAAATGGTAATCTAAGCCCTCATAAAAGAGTACTATGTGGACTAGGTAAGAACCTTAACTCTTGTGAAGTTGTGAATGAATAAATTCAACATACCTAGTATTTGTTTCAAGTGGCCAGCAAATTAAGTTAGTTGAACATGAATTAATTATAGGTTTTTATATTTGTTTTATATCATAAGCCTATGTAATGTTTCTTTTCAATAGGTGCTGGTGTATCAGAAGCTATATTAGCAGTAACACCCATGGAAACATTAAAAGTTAAATTCATTAATGATCAGACCTCAGCTAACCCCCATTACAGAGGATTTTTCCATGGAGTAAGCCAGATTGTGAAAGAGCAAGGTGAATACAAAGATCAGTTTTATGAACAAGCGAAAACTTTATGCCCATCTAGCTATGAATGCTGCAAGGACAGATTTCTGTCATAATTAAGAAAATTATGAGTTTTTATTCTAAAAAAAAAAATTGAAATTCATGATTTTGATTCAAGTATATAAAAAAAATTACTCCTGATTTGTGTAACTCTAATGATTTTAGATTGATTAATCATTAGTTTGACACATAATACAAGAAAGTTTAATTTTTATCCTTCAGGTATAAAAGGTATATATCAAGGAGTAGTTCCCACAATATTAAAACAGGGATCTAATCAGGCCATTAGATTTTTTGTTATGGAGTCCTTAAAACATTGGTACAGAGAGGGAGACCCCAAAAAACCGGTCCCTGTTTATGTGGTGGGGGCTTTTGGAGCTTTAGCGGGAGCCTGTTCTGTATTTGGTAACACACCAATAGATGTCATTAAAACAAGGCTACAGGTAGGTGTTAATTGTATTTTTATATATGAAACAGTGTAATACATGTTCATGAAATTATATTTTGCCCAGTCCTAAAATAATTGCTTGGAAAGTAATGATCTGAATGTGCAGGAAGAATATTGGTTTTTGCCTTTACTTTTTTAGGGTCTTGATGCACACAAATACAAGGGAACGATTGACTGTGCAGTTAAGATATTTAAGCATGAAGGACCAAGAGCGTAAGTTTATATAATTTTCTTATTTCTAGCAAACAGAAACTTACTTGCTAAGATTGATTGATGCCAACATTTTTTTTGGGGGGGGGGGGGAATGTTCAAAAATTATCGACAGAAATCAGGCTTTAAAACTTCACCTTAATGATTTTAAAATCCACATGTATATGGATAAATGACCATTAAGAAAGACTCTTTTTGTTTTAAAAACTTAAGATTTATAAAGTCAGGAATTCTATCTAGGATGCCAATTTCAGCAAAATGTACACGAGGAATTAGGTTACTCAGTATAATAAAATAGAGTTTTCCTTTGATTTCCTATCAGAATGTATTTTATGTTTTATAGGTTCTACAAAGGCACAATTCCAAGGTTAAGTCGTGTTTGTTTAGACGTGGCCATCACCTTTATGATTTATGATTCTGTTATGGAAATTTTCAATCGTCACTGGAGATGGGGATAAAATCCTAAAATCCAAATGTATCTCCAATGAAGTAATGTATCGGAAAATTTTGAAAACTGCTGGCTTGTTGGACTTGACTAATTAAAGATTATAGACACAAAGTGTTATGAAAAATAACATTAATAAAATAATTTGTGAAAAAAAAAAATATTGAATGCTTAATTTTAGAAGATATGGAGTTAACAATAGAAACTCTTGGATTTATTCCATGTAAAGTTGTGTCCAGCTTGTCCCCTGTTTTCTACAAATTGTATGATTGGATATTTATTTAGATGTAAAATAGCATGATTGGTGAATTATTTGATGTAAAATTGTATTGTTTGAACTGAAATGATTTGATTTTTTTTATATGTAGAGGCATTATATGTTATAAGTGCTCTATACATATTAATTGGGTCTCAGTGGACCTTGCAGCTGCCATATTAGTGTTTATAGTGATAGTGCCAGAATGTGAAGCTTTTATATTCTTATTTATTTCTAACATCTGCTGCAATAGTCCATATATTTACATGTTAACAGGTTTGTGGATCATTTCTGTGTGTGTGAAAGATGATATCTAGTTTTTGTAAATTTCCATTGCATTCCATGAAAATGTTATGTATCAGGCATATGTGTATTTATTTGTCATCTGATGACAAGATTCAAACTAGGCTAGAAGAAAACTGTATGTGTATTCAGGACTTGTGCAAGCAAATTCATGTGTAGTTGCACGTTTTTTGCAGGTATATTACCTGTATATGTTTACTTGATGATTTATTTTGGTTGAAATATTATCGATAATTTTTTCTTGAAAATTTTCATTTCATAGATTGATAATTTCTTAGCGTACCCGGTAAGTTAATACCATAATATAATCAAGCATTGTTGCAATAGAAATGTATTTCTGGATTAGCATGAAACTCGTTTTGACAAAGATACCCCAGACTAGCTTATCGTTCAACAGATTTGTAAAATTTGATTCATTAATACATGTACAGTGTACTAGTGAATTAGAAACTTTAATTGATTTGTCTTTCATTTATTTATCTTAACATCCTTTTTGTCCATTTTTTTTTACACTTAGTAGATACAGTATATATATTTTTTATGAGAATTTTCAACAGTTTAATACTTGTATGTTTATATATCAAAATCATGTTTGCTATGTTAAATACACGTCTTATGAAATATGAATTTATAAGAAAGAAGATTTTATTAAATCAACATCTCAGGTTTGAATTTTTGTGAATGTACAAGTCTTGGTTGAACAACATAAGTTTTAATTAAAAAAAAAACATGGCTTTAAAATATTATGCAATGTACATAAAAATGGGTTTTCATTTTTGGTGGTGATCAATGCATATTTTGATCATAGTTATACATGATGTACAATTGCGGGCAATTTTTTTTAGTGCAATGTAGCATTGGTGCACTCATCTGAGGGTTTTCATTGGTTCCTATGATAAACAAGTGTTCAAATATTTAGCTAGCTTTGTGCTTTAATTAAATTACACACATAAGATAAAGTTATGCAGCTTAATAATATGTTTTCCATGGGAATTTTTTTTTTAATTTTCACTGATCATTAATTTGCATATTAAATGTTACAATCTGACAATATACATATAAATCCAAAATCTAACCAGTATTAAATGTTTATTTTAAGTTTATTTATAATTTTATTTTTGCTCAGATGATTTAATGCTATTTCATTTCATATACATTAATTTGTCATATGTACTTTTTTTCTGATTTTAGAATGCTAAAAACCATTTGATTTTACACCAGGTTATAGAAATACTTAAAAAACAAAAGACAAACCAAATTTTCTATGCATTACTCAGAATTCAGTTGATGCACTGAATATATGTATTTATTATTTCTTGTACATTAAAAAAATTACAATGTATTTGAAAAAAATAATTGTGATACTATTTCAAATGTATATGAAATTTTGTTCAATATAAAATTTACATTATATGATACAATGACTTGGACTTAACTTTTTTTAATGTCAGCAGATGATCTATAAAGCTAAAAACTAATATGCAAGTTTTAATTGCCTCACTTTTTAGATTTTTTTTCTTCCAAATTTCTTTGATAATGGCACAACTGTAAGGCCAAAAAAAATTAATCAATAGTTTCTCAGGCACCGCCGCATCAGTTCAAAAACGGCCGCATTGATCAATTTTATTGATATATTGAAAAGGGAAATTACTCAATTTTCTATTTTTCAAGTTGAAAAAGAAAATTGAGTTATTCCCCTTTTTTATAAATGCTAAGATAGACGTTTTTATTATAGAAAACAATATATTTCTTCTAAATTTACAATATTTTATGAATTAACTTTTAAATAAATGTTTGGAATAACATTATTTTAAGTTGAATACGTATTATAACGAATTTTAGAATTAAAAAATTAAGAATTAGTGTATATTATCATTTTATTGAACAAATTGCTTTAAAAAGGTGTAAAACCTGCTAAAAAAAAAAGCCTGCCTGCCACATTGAAATTTGAATTTTTTGGCCTGAGAAACTGTGAATTAATTTTTTTTTGCCCTGACTGAAGTAATTTGTTTACTATAAAGAACCATAACTCTTGAGATCAATTCATTAATTAGTATCACTTGGAGTTTTTATCAACAGTTCTAATCTGTAGGTACTTTTCAGGATTCCTAACCCTAAGAAGGATGAGGGAAACTTGAAATAAATATCTTAAGTTATAATCCATGAAGAATTTTCCATAAAAGCTGTCAGTTTAACAGAAAACTATTCATTTTAGTCATTCAGATGTAGTTTTGACTTTACCCTATCAGAAAGATATTTTATTTTCTCTTGGTTGCATGGGCACTTACCTGACTGACAGTTGGTTCAATTGTGTTCAGACTAAAGGAATGAATTAAATTTTATTCAAGAGTTTGGTATGGCCTTGACTATTATTAAGAATTACCAAGTCAAGATTATCAAGATTACGGATTAATAGCGGATGGAGAAATTGAAACTTTAGTATGCTGTTACCCTTAACACCATTAGAATAACATTTAATTAAATGGTCAATATAAATGCAGTATTTATTTTAAAATAAATGTTAATACTAATCATGTAGTTATCCCTCTTTGCACATTGTGGCTGAATCTAAATCATTATCACATTTGATATTCTGTAAACTGTGGAATCATCAGGCAGGAAAAGTTCAATTACTTCATATACACTTTTTTCCCTAACTTACCTCTGTGTAGCAAGCTGTGATAAATGAGCTATGATATTCAAGGTCCATATTGCCACACTAGTACACACGTGACCAGTCAAATAGCAATTCATTATGGATGATAAATGGTATAATTTTTATTCTATTAATTGTACTTTAAAAGAAAAAAAAATAAAGTACATGTATTGCAATTGTTTATCAAATTATATTAAAATGATTTGTCATTCCCCCCCCCCCCCCCAATAAATTATGACAAACTACCCTTGAACTAAATCACTTGTTTGTAAAACAAAAAAAAATCATAATTCTCTAAGAGCCTGTTTTCTTCAGCATTATTGTTGAACATTTTATACCAAACAATGGCGTATATTCATTTTATTTCACAAAAATAAAAATTGATATTTCAAAAATTATAAATTTGAGCAAATACATTTACTGTACAAGCAATTTTAGTTCAACTGAAAGACACATCATACTAAACTACTCAAATTGTATTTAAATTAAGAAAAAAGTTGGCTGTGTTACTTGTATGTAGATAATGGAATTGAGTTTATCAAGTCACACAATGTTGGCTACAAGTGCTTGAAATAAAGCTATTTTTGTTAAATGATAGAAGTTGGCTTGCTGCATAAAATTAATTATCACATCATCAGTGCTGTCTGTGGTTGTTTCAATGGTTGTCTGTTCTGATGTTTGTTCTGTTGTTTGTAAGGTTGGTACAGAGGTTGGGGGACTGGTCATTGTTGGTTTAGGTGATGAAGTTGCTGTGAAGGTTGTTTTTGAAGTTTTTATTATGGGTGAGGTTGTTGTCACTGTGCTTGGTGTGGTTGCTTTTGTTGTGGTTGTGTGGTCGCTTGTTGTGATAGGTACGGATGTTGAGGTAGGTGTTTCTGATGTAATTGTGGTTGATTTTGTTTTAATTGGTGCTGTGGTAGTTGTCGGTGTTGGCATTGATGTTGTTGATATTGGTGTTGTGATGGTTGGTATTTTTTCAGTGGTTGTCAATATTGCTGTTGGTGATGTTGTAGAAGGTGATTTTGTTGTGGTGGTCTGTACCATTGTTGTGGTTGGTGTTTTAGATGATGTAGTTGGGGTTGATGTTGTGGTCTGAGTTGATGAAGTTAATGTTGAGGTTGGTGTTGTTGATGAAATTGTTGTTGTTAGTGTTGATGTAGTTTGAGTTGGTGGTATTGTGGTTGATGATGTTGTTGTCGTTGGCATTGATGTAGTTGCAGGTGTTGTGGTTGGTTTAATAGTTGTGGTTGGTGTTGTAGTCAGCATTGTTGTTGTTGGTGTTGTTGTAGTCTCTGTTGCTGTTGTAGGCATTGTTGCTGTTACAGGTGTTGTTGTAGTTTGTGTTGTTGTTGGTGTTGTTGTAGTTGTCGGTGTTGTTGTCGTTGTAGACGTCGTCGTTGTTGTTGTAAGAGATGTTGATGTAGTTGAAGGTGTTGTTGTGGTTGTAGTTGTTGTAGTGGTCAGTGTTGTTGAAGACATTGTTGTAGACGTCATCGTTGTTGTAGGCAGAGTTGTTGAAGACATCGTTGTTGTTGTTGTGGTCGGTGTTGTAGTGGTCGGAGTTGTTGCAGGCATTGTTGTTGTAGGTGTTGTTGTTGTAGTGGGCGTTGTTGTTGTTGTAGGCGTTGTTGTAGTGGGCGTTGTTGTTGTTGTAGGCGTTGTTGTTGTAGGCATTGTTGTAGGCATTGTTGCAGTGGACGTTGTTGTTGTTGTTGTTGTTGTAGGTGTTGTTGTTGTAGTGGGCGTTGTTGTTGTTGTAGGCGTTGTTGTAGTGGGCGTTGTTGTTGTTGTAGGCGTTGTTGTTGTAGGCATTGTTGTAGGCGTTGTTGTAGTGGACGTTGTTGTTGTTGTTGTAGGTGTTGTTGTTGTAGTGGGCGTTGTTGTTGTTGTAGGCGTTGTTGTTGTAGTGGGCGTTGTTGTTGTAGGCGTTGTTGTAGGCATTGTTGTAGTGGGCGTTGTTGTTGTTGTTGTAGGTGTTGTTGTTGTAGTGGGCGTTGTTGTTGTTGTTGTAGGCGTTGTTGTTGTTGTAGGCGTTGTTGTTGTAGTGGGTGTTGTTGTTGTTGTAGGTGTTATTGTTGTAGTAAGTGTCCTGGTCGTTGTAGGTGGCATTGTTGTTGTAGGCGTTGTTGTTGTTGTAGGTGTTATTGTTGTAGTAAGTGTCCTGGTCGTTGTAGGTGGCATTGTTGTTGTAGGCGTTGTTGTTGTTGTTGGTGTTGTTGTTGTAGTTGGTGTCGAGGTCGTTGGTATATTAGTAGTTGTTGTTCCAATTAAACATGTGTGACAACAACTCCCCTCTCGGACATTTTGCGAGTACTGACTACACAGAGAGACATCACAGTTATAGCTGGGGTCATCACCCAGTGGACAGTTGTCTGCGAATTGATATAAAGAAGAGTTAAAAATCATAAGAAAGATCCGTTAAACTTTAATAGGGCTGTGTATCGGATGAAGATTTTGTATTTCGATATTTGGAATTGTATTGCGATTTTATAATGTATTGCAATACTTAAATATTTAAATGCTCTTGTCTTGTTAGTCCCCTACCGATGAAACTGGAGGGGACTATAGGTTTCCTCTGTGTCTGTCCGTCCTTCCGTCTGTCCGTCCGTCCGTCCATCCGTCGGTCTGTCTAGCTGTCCTACTTGGTTTTCCGCATTTTTTTTCTAAATGCTTGCAGATATTGGGCTGAATTTTGGTATGCGAGTGTATCTTGATGAGTTACATATCAAGTTTGAATTTCGTTTTGCTTCATTGATTTTTGACAGAATTATGGCATTTTTAATTTTTCAAAATGGTTTAAGATCGGGTTCGTGCTGCGCTAAATTCCGATGGTCAACATGATAAATATGAAGCGAGAAAAAGAGTTGAAAAATGAGCTGAATTTTCGTCTTTATGTGGATTATTTTATTAGTTTAAAGGCATTCAAAACCTCAACATTCAGCAGTTTTACCTTGGTCATAACTTTTGCATACCGGGTATTATAAAATGACATCCTGAAGAAAAAAAGGAACCCGATAGGGGACATGTATTGCTTATGCAATACTCTCAGAATGCTTGTTTTATTTAATTACCTCCATTTATAAGCATAGTGTTTAAAACTCATATTAATTGTAACAAAAAAGTTAAAAGTTGATTTCACTTCAGTTTGGCATCAAAATGCAACCACATAACAGAAGCAATTACCGTTTGTTCAATTGAAAACGGTTCTGACATCTTAAATTTCATATTTTACCCTATAAATCTAAAGCCTTAGCATTTTGCCGATATATCGGTATAATTATATACAGTATTTAGTATTGCAATACGATATTTTATGTCACGAATCGCAATATATTGGAATATCGATGTTATTGCATAGCCCTATTAAACTACAAAGGCAGTTTCACAACGGAATGGGCAAGTGAGATTCTGGACAAAAACAAAATACGTATGAAAAGGAGTAAAGGAAATTTCAAAAATTTTAAAAAGTACAAAATGTATAGGTATAAATGTATGCGTGTGTCTTGGAAGTTTGGTGGGTGGGGGATGGAGGGGGGCTTTGCGTTTACCATATTCTAGTACGTTTTCAAGGGAAACATCTTCGAGGGTTGCTAAACATTTAAAGAATACTTACCAAGTTTTGCATGACTGTCATTTTACATATCGGAGTACAAAAAGGCCTGATATGGCCTCACGGCACAGGAACAAAATCTGAGGTATCTGATAAATACAATTTGATATCAGCTAAATCAGGACAAAAAAATCTGCGCAAATTTGCAAAAAAGTGCTTCAGAAACAGGAATGATGACGTCAATGCCTACTCTGAATTGAGTTTCCTGCAAATGAAGTCGTCAAATGTCTTTCTCACATATCTAACACAATATCGTTTTGAATATTGTTTTGCAACAAACAAACATAATCGTTTGGCCTGTCTTTAAACGTTTGGGACAAACCTTCCCCTGTGTTTACTTTCAAAAAAGAGGTAAATCGACAACCACATATTCTCCAATTTATTTGGGAGGGGAGGGTAAGGGGGATCATCATGCCTCAATGTATTGGTTGCCTTACCTGGCACATCCAGAGCTTTTGTAGAACTGACACACTGTCCAAGCTGGCACCACTAAATCAAAGAAACATAAAAGAATGAGGCTCGAATCAAGTCAAAATTTTGCAAAGGAATCACATATTTACAAGAGGGTAGAATTCACCAGAAGTCAGTTTACCTTGTAATTACCACATGGGGTTCCATCAAACGTAAAATGGGCCGAGCATGAAGTACTTCCTGGAATACGACATCGTAGTTTGTGGCAAATTTCTGACCACTTGAGTATAGTACCAGTATACGTTTCCTGAAAAACAAGAGATGTTTGTAAAACATTTATGCCTATGATAATAGCATTTAATATCCAGATGAATCATATCGGTAGTAACTCTGTAAGTAATATTTTTACACTGACTAACTCAATATCCACATTTAATTCATTTCATCAGACTACCGGTATCCTATTCTAGATTTTGTTAACCAATAAATGCGTTTTGAATTTTCTTTTACACGTAGACACTTTCATTCACCCGATTTATTCCGGATTAACTTTGTTTCGTTTCTGGATGTGTGCACCAAACTGGACCCAAACTTTTAATTTCAAATCTTTATTTCAGAGTTTGTTCTTCGACATTTAAAGTACAAGTATTAAGTTTATGAAGTTATACCCGACAGACTGTGGAACCAACAGATGGTGCATACGTCATCGCGCATTGTTCGTCTGCTGTGAAGGCTTGGCTCTCTCGAGTGACCACATCCAAGTATGGTGGCATGTTACTCAAACAATTTCTAAAGGAGAAAGAAATCTGAATGTCACTTTCTAGCTGTCACCTGATAGCAAAATCACAACCTGACAAGAACGTAACGCTTGAAAAAAAAAACGATAAAAGGTTTTATATTTTGTAACTGAACAAGCATTATTGTTGGGGTTTTGTTGCAATTGTGTGCAAAAGACAGATTTGTTATGCGGGGATGTTGGATATATCTTACTCAAGTAAACCGCTAACGTAGGTCCCAATTGCTGCTCTTGAGCAAGCCGAGAATTTGTACGTGTTTAGCGCCATATCGGGACTAAGATTGGCGGGATTTGGTAAAATTCCCGCCATTAAATTAAAATTACTGGACGGACACGCCCCCGTGTCATGTGATGCACCAATGCTAGAAAGAAAAGAGAAAAATGTTATGCTAGTGAACTTCCTGGTATCAACGGAGACAAAAACTTGATAAAATTTGAAGTAATTGTATAAACAACATTTTCCCCACCTGTGACCAAGCTCGTGAGCACCTATGTGAATGGCGATGGCATTAAATGTTTCCTCATTAACGGATGCTGCGTAAGAATTGCATACCCTGGACAGATAGGCAATACCTGAAACATTAGATATTGGTAAGCATTGGTCAATACATTAGTATAGCCTATATAATGTCAACATTTTACAAAAGAAAGGGAAGATTCTTACCTATAGTTCTGTCATCTGTCGATGTTTCTGCCAGATTATACCTGTGGTAAAACGCACACAAATAAAAACAATGATATTCATCATCATTTTATTTCATCATCATGTTTCTTTATTTCTTGGAGAGTTTGCAGGAATCTTACCCCGTGTACAAAGCAGCATGATCGTGTCTTGGTAACACCGATTTCTGGGCATTGGACCAAATGGCGAAATCCATCAGAGTGTTTCCATCATACACCTTATTCCCACTAATCACATTGTTCTCTGTCCAATTGGACGACTTCTGGTCCTAAAAGCAACAGGTCTATCTTGTAGTAGATTCTATAACTACCATACTTTTCAATTACCGTATTTTCTTTAAACATAACGCTGATGCATTCATTTTAAGGTTGCGCTTACCATTGCCAGTACAATTCCAGCTATAGCCACACGTAAGTCGCCCTGAGGGGTCTGCGCCGTCTTAAATCGGGTGTCTATCTGCAAAAATAATTTAAAATATCAATCTAAGATGAATGGAGTGGGATACCCACTTATAAGTAACAAACTTTGATAGTTGCCCTCTTGTAACATAAAATCCACTCCCCAAGGCGAAATAGGATTTTCGAGTTAGAAATCTTCCTTTTTTGCTTGTCAAGTTTTTAAAGTAAATTTTCAAAACCCCCTCCCCCATCCCCGCCCTTAAAAAACGATGTTGCATGTCTTTTGTGGAAGCATTTCATATAGACTAATACCTTATTTACCACTGAAAGGTAATACATATTGTTTTATTCATAAGAATAGACATATATAGTATATATTTATATAGAAGGACTTTGTAGGTACTCTCATCCCATTATGTTAGAAAAAAACATGGTTGTTATTGAATAATTGAATTAGTAATATATAAAGGGTGTTAAGAAAGTTCGTTCCACATTTTTCTTTTATTTTCAAAAAGAAATACGATGAGAAGATATTTACAATTTGTGATATTTCATGTTTATAGAGTCCATTCTTGCTACTTATAAGGTTTTAACTGTCTTTTGTTAAATCAAGTCGGATGTTTTTTTTATGGCATAAGTTCATCGGATACCCAAAGGGTGATCTCATTTTTTCTCATCACCGGGTGATAACAATACATTTGAAAAAAGAGAATTTACATAAAATTTACACTTAGATCAACAGCATAAGGGGAGGGCAGGTATTAAAACAGATTATGTCTGTTCAGAAAAATCAGGGATAACGCATATTTGTGAAATATATTAAGCACACAGGTCAAAACATCCTTTCAAACATTAAGCAAAAATTATCAAATCTGTGAAAAATTCCAAAACGACAATTCTATTCTATTGAAAAGTGATCTATCGTTCTTATATACCTACGCTCATCAGCTTGTCTGATGCAAGATAAGATATGAAGAAAAAGCAGTAAATTGTCCTTTATTTTCACTCAAAATGACCAGCACTTCTATCATTCGAGCTTTAAAGATGTTATATATATTTTCATATGGAAGAAAAATCCTATAAGTTCCTGCTAGAAATGAATTGCTAGAAATCTAAAGCACACTCTTGTGATTTTGTCTGACTTGAAAATTCATCGCTTTAGTTAAGCACTACTTTGAAATGCGTTTTGAAAATTGATGAATCATGGCTTGTTGTTTTTGTTTTGGTTCTTAATTCCTATATAACTTTGAGTAGTACGCCTCCTTTGGCTAAAATTTATACTCTGAACTACAATAAAAGCTGTACTCTCTCAGTAAAAATAAAAAAACCGAAGGATTTTTGAAAATATTTCATCCTGGAACGAACTTTCTTAACACCCCTTACTATGAAAAAACATAGATGTCAACTGTCTTACCCCATTTACAAGATAGAGGTAGTATTTGGTTATTGCATTTTTGGCTTCTTCATTTCTTTGGTTGTCATTGGTTGCATTTGACATGGACTTCCAGCTGTAACGTAACAAAAGTATTAGTACACATGATTTTAATACGTTTACATTTTTACCATGTGATTTCTAGATGTTAGTACTGATTTCATAAACACTCACATGATGAAGTTCACTACTCTGCACACACTACGTATTGACTTTGATAGTACTCACATGATGAAGTTCGCGTAGTCTACACACACCAAGTACTCCACGTACAACTGATTAGTACTTCTTTTGTTCCATCTGTGGCTCTTTGCAAACTCTATGCAAGAAAATTATATATATCTTCTGAAAGTCACTGTCACAAATCTTCTGAAAGTCACTGTCACAATAAGTCTAAAATATCTTACGCTTTCCTGGCTTTATCTAGAAAACATATTTCGCATTCCAAGAAAATTACAATTACTGAGTATCTAAATCTCAACCAGAGGTAAAAGAGCCTTTAAAACGTTCATCTGAGCTCAAAAAACCCATTAAGGATCCACGGATGTATAAAATGAAGCAAAAAGTGATAAACGATATTTTGCCTAAAATCATGAAAAATACAAATGATCGGAGATCCACAAAACAGCAGTGCTCCGTAGCAAATCATAATGACGCTGTTCTCTTTATGTCAATTTATTTGCCGGTTTATACACTGACATACGCAAGGTACCTTACCTACTGATATTTTTCCAAGATATTCTAAATTTAAATTTATAATACCATCACATGTTCTTGGACAAAAAATCAGCATGCGTTACCAGGGGTTTTGAAAAGATATCAAATTTTGAAAATCTTTGCATTATTCAAAAAAAAAATGTATAAAAATTACAAAGCAAAAATTCCAGATGTTTTTTCATCAAGAATTGTTTTAGAAGAGGTGTACAAATCCATATATAGACATTAAAAATATTGCACACGTGTCCTTCCTTTAGTGGAACTCTTCAACTCCAGTGAAGAACCAAATAAAGTTCAAACTACGTTGCGTATGACCTTAACTGATATCTTTAGAGTCCAACCCGCCTTAATAACATTCGACGTCTCTATATACGCGTGAAAAGTTTTGGAACAGGACTTAATACAACATACAAACAATCAATCAAATTATTCTTCCTTCTTACCATTGCTTTCTCTTCTTTTCCTTTCACTGAACCCCTGTAAAAACAAACAAATCTTTTACTTCCGGTGATGTTATATTATGTTGATTTTTTTTCCAATGAAATTATAATTAGTAAAAAAAAAAATCAATAATCATTGAATCATCAGATACAAATATAAAATATTTGTTATTTCCATTGGTGAAAGAAAACTTACCATGCCGGGATCTATGATAAATGGTCCTTGCGTGGATGATGTAGGCATGGAACCCTCCATCACCCTCTGTGGTCTTAGTCCATCCGACTGAGAGGGTTCGTTGTCTATAGAATGAAAAGAACTGTACACTGAGCATTTTCCTTAAATTGTACAATGACAAAGCAACCTTTACACTGTTAAACAACTATGTTAGTTGGAAGGGTTGATACGGATGAATTAACCCCTATCATAGTTTTGAACGAAAACCAAGTCTCTAATCTAATCCATGTTTCTAAATTCGAGGTTTGCCTACTAATAATAAACATATCGTTCCCGAAGTCGAGGGAATCCTTTTCCAGCCTCAGTACATTGTGGATCCGGATAGTGGCAGGGTGAGGGGTGGTGTTGGAGAATGGGGGTTCCACGATCTTAACAGACCGCCTCGTTCTGGAAGTCACCGGTTCAATGGAGTAAAAATCTGTCCCGATGATGTAGTTTGCGTGCTGAAACAAAGTATATTGCAAAATTTGTAGAAAGGTCTTCATTAACTAGACTCAGAGAAAAGACAAACATATTCTACTTTCAAATGCATAGAATCTGTGCACATGGTATTAATAGTCATTTGAAGGCCACAAATTCAAGAGCTACTCGTATAAGTTGGTACCTTACCAATTCAAACCTTGTATAGTCATCTTCAGGAAAACGCACCAATGCATTGGCTCCCATTTCAGTGCCTTGATACAAGGCAAAATCTCTCTGAAAAAAGAAAAAAATAACATGTATTATATCGACTTAATTATATTTACGTATATATAATATATGTTTAGATAAAAATATCTTTTTTATGTTAAAAAATGTTTTATTTGTTATTTTTTTTTAATAAAATTTACATCTGTAAAACATTGAGACTTGTCGCAAAAAATTGTGTTGCAACGTCATACTAGTTATTCCATAAAAATATCACTCAAGGTGTTTTTTCCAAAGAGATTAAAAGGACCATGATCTGATTTGATTGTTATTGGTAAATTGTAACAAAGTCAGAGATAACAATCTACAAAATATACATATGTAAGATCTCTATCCCTACTAACACAAATTACATACATGAACACCAACACGTTTGTGATTTGGTGATTGCAATTGATTTATGGTACACGGAATCATCCCCTTAAGGTTTATTAAAGCTGTCAATTCAATACAACAATTTAGCATATAGTTGAATTTTTGTCCCTGACAATCCAACTTACTTGCTAACTAAAAAGATAACCAAACAGAGTAAAAAGCACCTGTCCAAAAATATATATATGTACATATAATTATACAATCCATAATAATGAGTCAAGTTTATATTTATATATAAAAGTCAGTTTAAAACAATTTTCTAGCCTAAAAACTAGACTTAAGTATTTACGGCGGAGATAAGGCTTTTTTTAAAAGTTAGTCAAAGGTATTAATACCTAACTTATCGCCAATTACAACTTGAATTCATCTATGTTATACATACATTATCTTATTTCCATTTATTTTATTTTAAGTTAAAGTTCTATTCTTGTAAAAACCAAAATAATCTTTCGTATTTTTGGTAAATGCAATCATCATGAAACACGAGAAAAAAAGGAATTTCAAAATTCATGTAGACGGGTAAACCTTTAGGCAAGTTAAACTAAAAAAGAAATAGAAATATATTAAGACATTGTAAAAGCTACCTGTAAACTAAATTTTGTGTCATTGACCACTCGTCCGCCGGTCCACAAGAGAATTGGAGGAACTTTGACCAAATCATTTCTGGTTAGATCTAATCGCACATCGCCGTCACTGGTGGTGAATTTAAAGAGCAGTTTATCCGGAAATGTGTGGGCCGACCGTTTCCTTCGAGCATGGTCTTGTGTGAGTAATATCTGAATTGGCACTAATTCTGAAAAAAATATATTCAAACAATATTACAGAAAATATTCCTTGATTGATTTTTGATTAAAAATAGAGCCAAGTAAAAATTTGAAAGATGGTTTATTGTGTTTAGATGGTGGAATACGTCTAGATGAATCTCTTGAAAATAGCCCTTGCTTGAACTGACCTCATTGGAATGAGTATGGCTCTAAATATTTTGGTTGAGGCTATCTTTATGGAATGAGAGTATTGTGTCCCTGAATGAACATATGGCTTTATTTGTTACACACAATGTAGAGTAGATTGGTTAATAGGTACATGTATGTATTACCTGATTGGCTGAAATGGGGTATGTAATTTTTTTTTTCATGTTAAAGTAAAAGTATTAATGTTTGAAATAATTGATTGAATGTATGAATATTACAGAAATGTAGAAATACCAGGAGAGATTGTAGGATCGGGGGTTAATTTTTTTGGCAAAGTTTTATTTACTGCTGATAGCTCATCTAGCGAAGATGCTGATAGCTATAAGTTGTAAACAACTGCAATTTTGACCTATAAACGCCATGGGACCCCATATTTTTTTGGCCTTTTTAAAAAATAAGTGCTTGGATTAAAGTTTCAAATAATGCCTAGGATTTGTCTGAAATTAAATTAGTATGGTACTGAGAGGGCAAAAAGTTTTTTTTATACTTTAAATTTAACTTATGAACCTTTCTACAAGTATTTAGGAGTAATCTTTGATGAGGATTGTGATTTTAAGAGAAATGCGGAAAATTTAGGAAAATCTGGAGGACGAGCTCTCGGATCTATGATATCTAAAATTCACTCCCTCAAAATGGTCGGATTCGAAACGTTTGAAAAGTTATATCTCAACTGTGTTGCTCCCATTCTGGACTACTGCAGCGGAGTTTGGGGAACCACAAATTATTATTGTACAGAGATGGTGCAGTCCCGCGCCTTACGGTATTTTCTTGGAGTACACCGATTCACACCATTGATTGCAATCCAAGGCGAATGTGGCTGGATGCCATGCTACTTTCGACAGCAGATTAACGTCTTGCGATTATGGAATCGTCTGATGATATTAGAAAACGACCGTCTGACAAAGAAAATTTTTCTATGGGATAGGGAACAAAATAACAAAACGAACTGGACTTCAAAAACTAAATTACTTCTTGATTCTCTAAATATGCCAGATATCTACACAAATTTATCAATTTGCAGCTTAGAACTTGCAAAAAGACTCCTCTGTCAACAGATTGAAACAAAATGGACTTTTGCAAAAAATTCCCAAACTAAGAACTTACCGTCTCTTTAAAAATCAATACAAATTGGAGGATTACGTTTCTATGGATTTGACAAAACCGATAAGATTGGCAATGTTTCGTTGCGGTGTATTACCACTCCGAATTGAAACCGGACGTTATAAATCTGAGCCACCCCAACATAGAATTTGCCAGTTTTGTAACAATAATGAAATCGAAAATGAAAAACATTTTTTATTACACTGCAAATTATATGAAATTAAAAGGATTTCTTTCGTAAAATAGGATTTAAAAATTTATCAGATTTGTCTTTAGATTACACATTCTTTTCAGATATTTTATGTAAATTTCCCAGACAATCTGCAAATTTTATATTTGATGCTTTTAAAACTCGCCAGAACTTCATAAAAAGAACATTCTAATATCATTTATCTTCATTCTGTGCCTTTGTATATAAGAATTGTCAAAATATTAACAGTGACATATAGGTCCTTTGGGCCGGGTGTAAGAAACTAAACTTATTGTTGTAAAATATATTGTATTACTGTAACAATACACATGTCACTATAATAAATAATTTACTTACTTACTTACTTATACAGTTCTATGGGAAAATAATTGGTAATCTTTTCCCTTTATACGCAAGTTTATCGAAATATCATGGTCATCCCCACTAGTCACTAACTAAAAGTTCATTTACCCCGTGATCAGAAAGATAACACTCCTTGTTAAATTATACTACAACTATGTGTATACTTTTAGCATAAATTTGATTTCTTTCAAAAGTCCGTATTAAGAAAACTCTGAACACTGATATTTTTTAAAAAATATATCTTTATATGTCATATTAAGATATTCAATCGAGTTTTCATCATATGTTATGCTAAGGAAATGTTTGGACAATAAGTCAATATAAGTCTATTAGAAAAATATTGCCGTTTTCTGAAAAAAAAAGTTTTATTTAAAATTAAGATTCCAAATTCCCTCTGAATTTTCAATTACGATTAAAAATGAACTGCATTTTAGGACAAAAAGAAATTTTTAATATGAAAAATAAATAAAGATTTAATAGACATTTAATACCATTAAGAGTTATCTTTCTTATGAGAGTAGCAATGAAACTTAAGCAAGTGTTACAATATTCTTTTCTCTAGTAAACTTTAAAATGTGGTGAATTCAAAACATATTACACAGTTTATTTATATTGTAAGAAATAAGTAAGTTCTAAATCGTTCATTATTAAATTCCATTTAGAGTAAAACCATTAACACTGGAACATGCATTTGTTGGCACCAACCTTCAGTTAGAGAGTCCTGAATATTTCGTTTTCTGGACTGGGACGGAAATGCACATGATAAGGAAAGAAGACTTACGAAAAACAAAATATTCATCTTAATTCCAAATCACCCTCTGTCAACTCATTTCGTGTATCCGAAATTTATTGGCTGAACACTTAAAAAGGGAAACACTAAAAGAATTCTAAAATTTACATTAGAATTCTAAAATTCACATTATCTCCATATATTGTAAGTCACAGAGGGTAAAAAACCTCATCCTGTTTATTGGTGATTTTAATAATACGTTCAATGCCCATCTAACGTACCCTCGGCTAAAATGAGACTACGCTGGATGCGGTTGGATGAACTCAGACCATTACTGGACCAACCCAGTAATGGTAAGTCTGACAATAAAACAAAAACATTATCTTTAATCTGATAGTCACGGGTCGCTGACTCTTTACGTCTGTGTATGCCTAACACAGAAGGCCCCTGGCCTCCAGGGTGTGAAAAGCTGGTCTGAGCGAATTGTCCCTCGTAGTGAAAATGTGACGTTTTAATCAGACCATCAGCGATTATCGTTATAAATAGGAAAACAGCATTCCAATGTGTAACTGTGTTTTTCTTTGACATGTATTACAACGTTCTTACGTGGACATTGTAATATTGTGACACACAGTATCTTTGAGTGGGATGGCTATTATACACGATTTATATTTTGAGAATGATTTCCGTTACCTTGGTATCTCGTGTCCAATAATTTTTAACATAAATCTATTTGTATATAAATAAGTTTAGAACAAAGGTCTTAGATTATTAGAATTTATTTCCTTGGGAGGAGACTTAATATCATGTCAACAAGTTTAGAAAAGTGGATAATTCTTTGAATTTTTTTCTCCTTAGATTTGGAAAATGATATAGACTTGGAAAATATTAATTAATATTTCATTAAAATTACAAATATGGACAAATCACACTCAGTAGAGGTTTACAGATGAAAACAAATTTCAGAATATGTTAGCTTGGTGCTAAAAGTGTAATATAAACTTTAAAAATACATACCAACCCATTGAATTTTATGGGGAAAAGCAAAATGGTAACAAGAGGCCCATGGGCCTTATAGGTCACCTGAGTATCGTGCCACAACTTTCCAACAATTGAATTTGATTCATGTTTTAAACTAGAGGCCATGAAATTCACAATTTTGAAAGGGACACCATTGCTTATCATAATTATACACTCAGCATGCTTATTTTGGTTACTTAATACCCAGAGGTAGATCAGAGTAACAAAGAGAAAATGCATTTCCACTTTTAGTGAATTTCAGGGCCCCTGGGTCAGGGCTTCTTGTGTTAGCGCAGGTCCACAGTTGAGCTCCCCATCCCACAGGAACCACTGACCCTGGGGCCATATCTTTCAAAATTTTGGATTTTTTTTAAAAATCTAATTTCATCATGCTGTTAATTAATACCAAAGTGCAGATTTCAAAGCATTAAATTATTTCAGACTATCCCCCCCTCAAAGTACCTCTGTCCCAGGGGCCAGGAAATTAACGATTTTTGGAAGAAACAGGTTTTTTTGTCACAAATATATACTAAGAGCATTTGGCATTATACCCAACAAAAAAGGAAAAGATTTTCAAAGGATTCATGCACTTTCACTATATAAACATTAGAGCCCCACCCTAACACAAGAAGCCCTAACCCAGGGACCCTGAAATTCAAAAATCTCAAAGAGGCATCCTTCCTCCTCATAACTATGTTCATAGTTCATTGGTTAAATACTCAGGTGCAGAAAAGAAGAGTTTTAAAGAATTTATGCATTTTCACTATATAATCAATAAAGCCCCGCCCTAACACCAGAACCCCCAACCCAGGGGCCATGAAATTCACAATTTTGGAAGAGATAGACTTATTTAACACAACTATGTACTTGGTTAGTTTATTTAATACTCAGGAGCAAAGAAGAAATTTTTCAAAGAAATAATTCATTTTTTACTATATAATATACATAGCCCCGCCCTAGCACTAGAACCCCTGACCCTGGGGCCATGAAATTCACAATTTTGGAAGAGGCAGCATTATTCAACATAGCTATGCACTTGCTTAGTTTATTTAATGCCCATGAGCAGAGAAGAAGAATTTCAAAGAATTTTTGCATTTTCACTATATAATCTATATAGCCCCACCCTACCACTGGAACCCCTGATCATGGGGCCATTAAATTCACAATCTGAAAAGAGGCAGTCTTATTCAACATAACTATGCACTTGGTTAGTTTATTTAATGCCCACAAACAGAAAAGAAGAATTTCAAAGAATTTGTGCATTTTCACTATATAATTTATATAGCCCCGCCCTAGCACTAGAACCCCTGACCCTGGGGCCATGAAATTCACAATTTTGGGAAAGGCGGTCATTTTCAATTTACCTTTGCACTTGGTTAGTTTATCTAATGCCCAGGAACAAAAAAGAAGAATTTCAAAGAAATAATGCATTTTCACTATATAACCTGTTTAGCCCCGCCCTAGCACTAGAACCCCTGACCCTGGGGCCATGAATTTCACAATTTTGGTAGAGGACTTATTGCTGATCACAATCATACCAACAGTTTGACTGCTTGATGTCCAGGAGTAAAGAAGAAGATTTATAAATATTGCACTAATTTTAGTGGTTTTTGCCCCACCCCCAGGCCCCAGGGGGGCAGGGACCATGAAATTCACAATTTTTGTTTCCCTTCACCCATAGATGCTATATGCCAAATTTGGTTGAAATTGGTTCAGTGGTTTCAGAGAAGAAGCTGAAAATGTTCAAATGTTAACGCACGACGAACGACGGACGACGACGGACGAAAACAGATAGCAATAGGTCACCTGAGTTTACTCAGGTGACCTAAAAATCAGTTTTTGTGATTTTTCTGATTTTTCACCATTTTGCGTTTCCTCATAAAATTTACCTGGCTTTGGTATATTTTTGTAAAGTTTATATTACACTTTAAGCACCAAGGTAAGAAAAGAAAAATGAATTTAGAAAATCTCAGTTCCCCATTACCATTCAATTGGGAGTTTACTACCAATATTTATTGGACTTTCACTTAGTTGTCAAGGTTATCTGAAGAAAAAAAAATCCAGAAAAAACCTGAAATATTTTACCAGTACAATAAATGTTCAGCTTTTGCAAGTTTTGCATAAGGTGTTTACCATAATAAAGCACATTTCTGAGAATTTGCACCTCATTTGAGCCATTATCAGCGATTATCGGATTTGCACCCTTTCCGTATCGATAATTGCTAATTCGGCAAGGGACATCCAAAGAATTCAAGCATTTGGTGAAATATTTTTTCCATATCGAGGACCAAAACGGGCAAGGTATTTATAATCTAAGACACGTTCTTACTTTAAAATACATTCTGTAGGTGGTAGGCATGCTGGTGATTTTTCAAAAATGATGAAATGGAACGGTTCTTGCTCTTTGATACCTGAAATAAAAGGAGCAGGGATCAGCATGGATTTAACCATTTAGAGAGCCGATCTATTTTTGTCATGTTGTCCGTCTAATATTTTGTAAACCTTTTTTTTCAATATGATTATGAAATTGTTGACAATTTAAACATTATAAAACTAGAATTTATTAGTATTTATTTTGCTAACAAAGGTTATATTAATTTGATTGTTTTATCTTTAAGGATGTCAACGCCAGTTCTTGTGAAGATTATTATAGCGTCCATCATTCTGACTTTGTTCTGGATGCGTCTGATGATCCAGCTTCTTATAAATCTGGAGAGCTACTGAGCAGACGACAGGAAGTCCTGTATATTCCAGGTTTCCTGTCTTTGATTAAGCCTCGAGGGATATGCCTGTTCACGACCAGACAGAGTTCCAGCTAGATGACTATGGATACCACAACATCACTCTCTCACCCAAAGAAAATGTTATCGTTCTTGATCTCGTCTTCTTCATCTTCACCGCCACATCGATCATCTTCCTCAACGTATTCGTGGTGGCACTGGTTCTTAGGCTTGGGTTTAAAAAGATTAACAAAAACCCGTTCAACGTCCAGATAATGAGCCTGATCGTCAGTGATTTTATGGTCGGAGTTTCCCTCCTCCCAACTCAGATTACATACTTCCTAGGACAGCAGTCGGACTTTGACTGCAGCGTACGGTGCGCAGTTTTCATGATTGCATACATGGCTTCGTTGCTTCACGTCTGCGTTATTTGTCTAGACAGATGGTGGATTATCTACTTTAACAAAACCCAGACACGTAAACAGCTATTCCCTCGATGCTTGTTTCTCCTGTTCGGGACCTGGGTAGCTGCCTTTTTGATAGAGTTCATTCCCTTTGTTCTGTGGCGGGATGAGAACTCGTCGGTGTGTTCCATAGCTAATGTTTTTGGGGACTATTATAACGAGGCCTTCGGATACCAGGTCTGCACTCATATTGCAGTCATTTCCTGTATAACTGTCTTTTACGGTCTTATCATTGGTTTCATCTTAAATAAAAGAAAACGGTTAAATCCTGTCCGGAGCCGCACTTCGGAAATAAGCGCAGTCTCGAGCAGAATATCAACTCTTGACAATTCTTCGAAAGCAAAATCTATGCCGTCCATGAAGTCACAGCAAGATATTTCAAGGAATGGGATAGAGGCAAGCCAGCAATCCAAAAACGACAGTCGGCAGAATAAGGCCATCCAGACAATGGGATTTATCATCGGCAGCCACCTTCTTTGCGTTGGACCCCTTATATCCATGCTTATGATGGAGATCTTTGGCAACTTGGAGCGGACTTCCGTCTCATGGCACCATGTTGTAATTTATATTGCTTGCTTGGGATCCGCCATTAACCCCATTCTCTACGCATTTCGAATACCGGAAGTCAACAATGCTATGGCAAAATTCTGTCGTGTGAATAATGCATCATTTGATTGAGAGCTGTGATTAAAACGTTAATTAACTTTGAACATTGTACTTTGAATATTGATGCTAGTGAAAACTCCCAGAGTTTAACATTGATGTGTGTTGTGACATATCAGAATCTATAACATTTTCATAGGAAGGAAGTTATTGCAATTTTGTATGCATGTAATTAAAGTATATTTGCTATGTGACCTTTCTCTTTTTTTTTAGCAACTACATTTATAAGCATTTAAATGTCATTTTTTGCATTTTCTTGTGTCATAATTAAAAAAAAAACGCTTGATATTAATATTGGACTTTTTTTTGTATTTAATCCATTTATATGAGAAAGCTATATAACTTTATAGCGATAAATGCTAGCCTGTCAACATGCTGGTTAATAGTCCTCTACCGAAGGCCGGTCCAACAGAGCAGACTAAATTCCTTATCCCTCCAACACAAGCGCTAGCAAAAAAACAACAAATTGGTAGTCCTGGCATCTTTGCAAGATAATTGCATTTATCAAACTGTTTTGTTTGCGAGTTTTTTTTTGATGAGTTACAGATCATGCTTGGATTTGTTATATGTTGATCATTTTTGACGGAAATAGCATTCCTTTACTTTACATTACTTTGGAGATTCAGCATTGCCTAAAGCGGAAAGCAAAAACTTCAGAACATTATCATTTTGTTCATTTTATATCAAAAGCTTGCATAATTAGTCCCAACCAGTGAAATGAGAGAAGAATATAGGTTTAAAATCCTTCTTTTTATGTCTGTCAGTTTGCCTCACTTGTCTTTCGACATTATTAAAAGAGATATCTTTTTTAATCTCGTTGAAGAGATATCTCTCTAACCTTTACACTGTAAAAAAAAAATAACTAGTTAAAGTCACGAAGAAAACTAGTAAATTTACTGTCCATACAATCACTACCTTAAAAGTAGTTTTACCAGATATTGGTATATCTCTCTTTCACTAGATATCTAATATATCCACAACTCACTATCTTAACCTGTAAAATGAAAGTTTACTAATCACGACCAACGCTTTACGAGGCACACTAGTTAAATTCACTAGGTTTTTCTTTCAGTGTAGAGGTATCTCTCTCGCTTGAAAAGATATCTCTCTAGCTCTAGCTTATAAAGATATATCTCTAAGAAAAAGAGATATCTCTCTTACAAAAAAATATATCTCTATAAGCTAATGAGGTATCTCCCTGTTCTTAAAAGATATCTCTTATTGAAATAAAACTTTTATTTCACGAATAAATAGAGGAATGGCTTGTCAGAGCTGTCATATTGTAAATATGCGCTAATAGTACTGCGGCATAGGTAACTTATTGTGCATTTTGTGACAAAAAGCACCATTTTTTGCACAATTATAGACATTCACAATATAAGTAAATCTGGATATTGGGCGAGAATCAGAACCTGGCGGCCATATCTCAAAATGGCCTCAGAGTCTATAAATTACTGTTATGGCTGAGAATTACTAAATTCTTTCACAGATTTCACCAACTATTGTTGTCTAAGATAAAAAATAAATACTATATCGCTAGAAATGTGATCAAAGAAAGGTCTGATGACCATTTGGACAATGATATAATCCATTTTGTCATTGTAACTCTGGTTATATATCTTTATTGAAAATCCTACATGATTACGCAAGAGTACTTACTTATGCAGCAATATACCTTCATCACCTGCATACAGAGTTTATATATATCTCAGTTGATTCGATACGCAAGAGCATGCTCCACGTATGAAAAATTTCTACGACGAGGTAAATTATTAACAAACAAGTTGATGAAACAAGAATGTAAGCAGGCTCGTTTAAAGTCATCATTTTGTAAGTTCTATGGTCGATACAATGACCTTGTCAGCAAATAAATTTTATCATTGAGTCAAATGCTGACTGACGTTTTTCATTCTTATTGTTAGTCCATTATTTATACACTGAATTGACAACGGTTTATTCCGCTATTTCCCGATCATTACAAGGAGCACACGGCGGGTGTGACCGGTCAGCATTGGATGCTCTCTCCTCCATGGCACCTGATCCCACCTCTGATGTTTTAGAGGTCCGTGTTTGCTCTGCTCCTATTTTGTATTTTTTTATGGACTTTTGATCTTGAATAATGTTCATTATCTCCATATGTTTCATGCACAGAAGAAATTACTGTTGTTTCTAAGATGTAGATTACAGCCTCAAAAGAATGGAGACGAGCTTGATTCTTATACTGAAAGGAATCTTTGAGGTTTCCTTGTTTTATTTGAAAAATAAACTATTTAGAGAGGGGATTCATGTCACATCTGAATAAAGTCAAACCCTTGTATCCTGTTACTCATTGCTGAGTTTTGTGTTGCTTAGGTTTTTGCGATGATTGAAAATATGCCCGAAGCGAATTAAGACCTTTTTGGGCTATACTCTCCAAACTTATCTTTTCCAATTCTTTTCACAATTTCTGCAGAGTTTAATGCAAAATTGGCTACTTGCTTCATAGTATCCAGAACTTAGAGGTCAGTGCATAATTTTTCAAAGGGATTGATAGTCATTGATCAAGATAGATATCAAACACCTGTAGCGAAAAAGGTCTATACACTTGGACATTGATGACACTTTTTTCTGTGGGGACTTTATTTGAAACTCCTGTATCAATCTTTGGTCCAGCTACTGTCTATCTTCTATCAGAGAAGGGCTGAGTGTCCATTGGTAAGGAAAAAAATTCTTTGTCATCCTTGATATATGCATTCTTTGTTTTTTGTATCTGATGAATGGGAATAACAGAGTATACCCTTTTGGTGTCCGTTTCTTCATGGTTTACTTTAGGCTATAGTTTAAATTGAGAACGACGGTCAATGCACACAACAATATTAGTCTAGCAGTACAAAAAATGAGGATAGTATTGATTCTTTGCAAGCCTTTTTGAACTCCAGAATTTTATTTTCAGTGTCTGTGAATATTTTTTAACAGCAGTCATTACGTAGATGCAGCATGCTGCTGAAGTATGAAATACGAAGATTTTGAACATTAAACTCAAATGTCCAATAGAACGTCTCAAATTCGGAGCAGCCAGCAAACACGGACCTCTAAAAACACCAGAGGTGGGATCAAGTGCAAGAGAGGAGTGAGCATACCCCGCCGAGCTGTCACACTCGCCGTGTGATCCTTGTCATGATTAGCGAAAATCCGTAGGCAGCAAGCATCTCTTGTATCAGTCACACCCACTCTATGCTCCATGTCTTGATCAGTAAACTAAATGCCCTGTTCACACATAAGTTACTGCGAATTAAATTTGAATCGCGTTAACACGGAGAATTTAAAGCGAATTAGTTTACTGCGCATTAAATATTACTTCGCATTAGCTTAGCGAAGCTAATTCGAATTAGATTTTATGCGTAAGGCCAGAATTAAGTCACAGGACACATGTTGATGGTTAGATATAGGTATCGGTGCTATATTTGGTTAAAAAAATCAAGGGAAAGCATGTTAATCACTAAGTTATATACACGTAAATGATAATTTGGAGTTGGTCGTAATCTACCAAATCTTTATCTTTATTCCTTACTAAAATATTAACAGCAGTGAAGAAGAAACTTCAGGAGTACTGTGCAACAACATATTCGAGAAGTGGAGTTACTTAAAGATCCCAAGGAACTTTTGGAAAAACGTGAAATCGCAAAATTTTACCAAAATCAAAAGCATAACAAGAGGCCCATGGGCCATATCGCTCACCCGAGCATTGTGGCTAGGAAAAAGTAGTAATTGGTTTACTGTTGAAAAGTTTGAATCCAAAAGGTTGGCCCCGCCCTAACCCCGGGGGTCATGATTTGAACAAACTTGAATCTACACTACCTGAGGATGCTTCCATATAAATATGAGCAATCATGGCTTTGCTGTTCTTAAGGAGAAGATTTTTAAAGAATTATCCTATATATTTCTATATAAAACTTTGGTCGGCCATTGTGGCCCCGCCCTACCCCCGGCAGCACGATTTGAACAAACTTGAATCTACACTATGGGGATGCTTCCATATAAATATGAGCAATTCTGGCTTTGCTGTTCTTAAGAAGAAGATTTTTAAAGAATTTTCCTATATATTTCTATGTAAAACTTTGGTCGGCCATTGCGGCCCCGCCCTACCCCCGGGGGTCATGATTTGAACAAACTTGAATCTACACTACCTGAGAATGTTTCCCCATAAGTTTCAACTTTCCTGGCACAGTGGTTCTTAAGAAGAAGATTTTTAAAACATACCACCAAATTTTCACTAATTCTCAATTATCTCCCCTTGAATAAGGGCATGGCCCTTTATTTGAATAAACTTGAATCCCCTTCACCCAAGGATGCTTTGTGGCAAGTTTGGTCGAAATTGGCCCAGCGGTTCTTGAGAAGAAGTGGAAAATGTGAAAAGTTTACGGACAGACAGACGGACAGACGGACGCCGGACAAAATGTGATCAGAAAAGCTCACTTGAGCCTTCGGCTTAGGTGAGCTAAAACTTACGACATTGAAACTCTACATACAATCATTCCCCACGATAAATAATTCTAGTACGTTTTTGACATCATTGGCAGCTGCTTTTTCAATAAAAATGAAAATCCTTAATGTACTTATCTTGTCATTGTTCATTTGCAACTTTATTTTGTTAAAAAGATTTTGATTATATACAAAAGTACTCTGAAGTTGATTTTCAAAAGCTGCGTGAGTTTCTGATTGACAATTTCTATATACATGTACATGTACATGTATGTGATTGTTGAAGATTAGGGACCCGTTTTACGACTAAGACCAAAATTTAGTTCTGTTAATATTTTTTCTAATTTTTTTTACATTCAATAAAAACAACTGGATATGGTTTTGATGTATTTAAAAGGAATAAAGATAGATATTTTTATTCGATATTTTAAACAGACTCACTAATTTTGCAACGTATTAAAATCATCTGAAGTTTTTAATCTTGGTCGTAAGTTCTTTTGTGCAACGGGCCCTAGGTCTTCAAACAATCTTTCAGAATACCCATGGACACCAATTGCGTCTCCTTATTAGCGGACTTTTTATGCATTCATATAAAACAGAATTTATTCAAAATATTTTACGTAAGAAGAAAGCACTTGCCTTGAACTTCAACTTGAAATTTAAATATATCGACGACGTATTATCAATTTACAGTAGTTTGTTTTTATATTTATATTATAAGTTAATTAACGAGTCTCTTTTAATTGAAAAAAGCAGCCGTCTCTAATGTCAAAAAGCCTAAGTACATCGCAAAAGTACAAAAGACCCATTTTGCGATTTCAAGTTTTTTAACGAATGATTTTATGAAGTGAAAAGGAGCACGTTTTATTATCTCTTATTTTTATTTTTAAAAGTTCATTGGAGTGCCTTGAAGCAGTATCCACATCTGATTAAATATCACTTCTAAAATACATTGTTGTTTAAAGCGCTCCAGAGGTTTTTGTTCAACGCTGATATAATATCAGTGCGGATTAAAGAAATGGGCTGGGTAGAATATTTATT
This sequence comes from Saccostrea cuccullata, assembly GCF_032062105.1. Classification (NCBI taxonomy): domain Eukaryota; kingdom Metazoa; phylum Mollusca; class Bivalvia; order Ostreida; family Ostreidae; genus Saccostrea; species Saccostrea cuccullata. Next base: position 710,603 of record NW_026920935.1, on the reverse strand, counting down.
GGAAGTCGCTGAAAAGAAAGGTGGGATAAGAATTTATACCCAAACCCTGGAATATAGACTAAACATGACATTATCGCCACGGTCTATACCTGGCTACAGGTAGGACCCCGATGAATTAACCGCGGGGTAGTATCGCATTAAGGATTAACACACCGCGGGGGGAGCCCGGGATTATGCATAATCCGCGTTGCCCATACTGTATCTTTGTAATGATTTTTGTGAAGGTTGGGAGCCATTAAAGGTGTATATAGTAATTCAAATTCATTTCGATTGTTGGGAATAAAAAATATATTTTTTTTTTTAAAGCTGACATTTGATGTAACATTTTTTTCATATAAAGGGAGTTTTGGGTACAAGTGAATGTTCGGTTACATCTTGCAGAATTAAGTCTTTGTTCCTCTAGAATAGAATTTAAAATGTTTTAATACAAATATAGACAATGTTGTTTTTACTTTGTCTAATGGGAAAATTTTAAACTAAATATTAAAATTTAGCAAAATATTTGTTACAACACTTCTGTTTCATCAAAGATTTAAAATAAATGCATTTCAAGACCTTATATCTCAATGCAAAGTAAATTTTTAAAAAAAAGTATCGTTAAGTTTTAAATAAGCAAGTATACATATTGGACTCTCAACTAATTTTTATTTGTCTAAATAATTTTTATAAAATGATGAAATTTTTGAGGAGAAATTGAAAGAATGTTGGCATCTACTACCAATGTAAACATAATTGCACAGATTTACAAAGGAAGTTGTTCGTGATTATAAGTGTAGCCTGAAACTAATTTGCTTATTTCCAGTTACTAGTAAAATCACAGTATTCACGGAAACAATGACATAGTTCTTGCAAATGTTTCTCCTTCTGATTTGTATATTATAAATCTCATATGCCTCTGAAATTGCTCTAAATTTAATTGATAATGTAATTCTCTTCAAGATCTTTGGTCATTGTTGGCCAACACAGGCATTGTACAACTATTAAAAAAGCCAATACTGGCACTGATACAGACTCTCTCACTCACTCCTCTTTCTTTCACCAAAGCAGGAATTGCCAAACTTTCTCAAGGGTAAATGGAGGAATTGTACGACCGTCTCAAGGTAGACTGCAGGCATTGGGTAATTGTGTCAAGGTCCAATGCAGGGGTGTCTTCCCACTTAGCCAAAATTCTGAAAATGTTACAGGTGACTGGTTTTGGCTAGGTGGGAATGGTGTACAGGTAGGGGGAGGGAGAGAACAAAAGAAATTAATTACAGGTACAAAATTCAGAATTTTGGCTAAGTGGGAATAAACCAATGCAGGCACTGGGCGACTCTCTCAAAATCAAATGCAGGAATTGGCCGGGCGACTCACATTTTGAACTTGTAAAACCTAGCGTTTCTAGAGTTTAATTGACTTATTTTTTTCTGTTCTCTAAATGTAAAGTCGAAAAATAAATGGGTTATTGTTAAAAATTCTTGATATCTTAACTTTGAAATGCGTATGATTATGTAATTTACATAAAAGCCCTATCTTTACATAAAATCATTAGAAAGGTTTTTTTTTTAATTTTGATTATTTGATGTAACTTAAATAAATGCATCAAATTAAAATAGACTAAAATTAATAAATGTTTTATTCACCTTAAAACAGACTATAGCCTACCTGTAATTTATTTCTATTGTTCTCCTCCTGTACCCCATTCCCACTTAGCCAACACAGATTTACTTGTGTTTTACCTGTATTTTTTCAAAATGTTGGCTAAGTGGGAAGACATGGTAAAACACAAGTAAATCTGTGTTGGCTAAGTGGGAATGGGGTACAGGAGGAGAACAATAGAAATAAATTACAGGTAGGCTATAGTCTGTTTTAAGGTGAATAAAACATTTATTAATTTTAGTCTATTTTAATTTGATGCATTTATTTAAGTTACATCAAATAATCAAAATTAAAAAAAAAAACCTTTCTAATGATTTTATGTAAAGATAGGGCTTTTATGTAAATTACTTAATCATACGCATTTCAAAGTTAAGATATCAAGAATTTTTAACAATAACCCATTTATTTTTCGACTTTACATTTAGAGAACAGAAAAAAATTAGTCAATTAAACTCTAGAAACGCTAGGTTTTACAAGTTCAAAATTGGTGAGAATTCACATTTGAACATAAATTAAATCACATTAATTTTACCATGTATATTTACACTTAATCCCTTTTCATATTTTAGCTCAGAATTGTCATATAAACATGATGATTTAGCTATAATTCTTATATTTAAAAATAAAAAAATGCACAATTCATTGATTATATTTAGATTGTTTTTAGTCTTTCCTTCTTTTAAAAATGAAAACGACAAAATATGTTGCAACATGCCTTTTTAAAATGTACAAACATTGATTTTTTTTAATTGAAATTAAATAATTTTTTGGGAATTTCCATAGTAGAGTAAAACTATACAAATAAAAACAAAATGACTGGAATTCAAAAGAAGTTTAGTTTGGGGGACATTATGGAACTCAATAGATAATTAAATAAGCAGGGTTGTGAATGAATATTTAAGCTGGTGTCTTCATCAGATAATAAATCGCATTGTATCTGATTTGATTACTGTGTTCATAAATTACCATGATCAAATATTACATACTCAGTTAAATATTTCTAATCTCTAATGTTGATTATATTAGGGCATTAAAAATAATCTCACTTTTCTTTTTTGCTTCATCATTAAATACTTCATTTCTTATAAAATTAACTTTATAATATTTTTTAATATTTAATTTTTGTTAAAAATGCTGATTTTACTACATGTATATTTATTTTTTAAAAATTCTTGAACTTTAATTTTATTACTCTGATTTTATAATTATATTGATTAAAATTTTAATTTCGATTTATGTATTTTTACACATTTCAATGGTAGTAATTCTCAGGTAATCCATATATACTCATACCCGAAAACAGACTATAGCCTATTAGTCACTCAGGTGTAAAAATCAAAATGTTGGCTATGTGGGAATAGGTTTTTTCAAAATGTTGGCTAAGTGGGAATAAACCGTTTTACCTGTATTTTTTCAAAATGTTGGCTAAGTGGGAAGACACCCATGAGAGGTAATACAAGCACTAAGCGACTATGTCAAGGTCTAATGCAGGCAATGAGCGACTCTCATGAGAGTCAATGCAGACAAATGAATGAAAAATTCTCAATTCTCAATGCAGTCATTGTACATTCCGTTGACATGTAGAAATGCTTTTGATCTTTTTACATATCACCCTTTGTGATTCGAAATCTAGCGATGTTATGTGAATTTGCATTAGATGTGGACAGAGTTTATAATAGTTTGATCGTTGAAATAAAAGATATCTGTACCAAATAAAACATTTTAAACATGCTTTATTTTACCAAATTGAAACTTTGCTGTGTGGTTTAATGCAGTCGGTAGTAAAATGAAAAAATGAGAACCCATTAAAAGGAGGTAATATGTTTTTTTAAAAAGTATTTCTCATGTTTTCTTTATTGGATTTAATTTTATTCAACTCGTTGTATTTTCTAGAGTTTGCCTTACATAGCCCATGTGACAGAAAAAAAGACAAATATGTCCTGTATTGAACGGAGAGCATGAACTTATTCAATAACACCCAACATAAGACTTAAATTTAGCAAACAAATGCATCTTTATCAAACTCAATGAATGTGGTCTTATTCTGAATTAACAGATTTTTTATATCTGTGGAGAAATTGATGAATTATTCCGAAAAGCAAAGAAAAAAAACCCTGTAAAAGTAGAGGACACTATTTTGGTATGACGCTGACATTTGAAAATGATTTTAGTCCGAAATCGAAAAAAAACCCTCTTATCTTGCTTTTTTTTTTATCCATCTAAAGCAGAAAGCAGTCTCAAACAAAACCAGCATTCAATGTTTATGGGCATCATTCCAAAATCTAAATTACGTCGCTGTCTAGCACCGATCCAAAATAATACTGCGGGGAAATATTCCCCAAACGTTTACTACGGATAGAAATGAAACATTCTATTTTCGATACCGACTTTCCATACCGACAGTAGGTTGATTTAGCCAATACCATCCATATTCATACATGTTCTAGCCATACACTAATAAACTTTTAACTATAGTGAACACATTTTAAAAAGCTTTATATTTATTTCAGTACACGAAATATTTCTAAATAGTTTTCACCTATTATGCACTGCGTCGACAGGCGCGTCATGAAACATCATTAAATTAGATTGGAATAAATTAGAAATGCATTACTTTAATGCAGAAAAACCCTGACATTATATTTCCTATATTATGGATGTAATTAATATGAGCTCAATTTTATTAGCATCGATTTCATTAGAAAAAGTTGGTTTGCAACGAGTAATAATTATATTATTGTAACAGGAAGCAGGTTGAACGAGCTAAATTCTTCGATATTAATTAAACTTCAATGAACAAAAAAATAAACATATATGAAATTTTAATAGCGATCTTAAAGTTAGAAATTCTGAAATACAAGAAGAATATAAAAATGGATTTAATGTGCTAAAACATAGACAGCGCCTGCATGGTATCAGAAAGAATACAATAATAAAAATGCTTTCTTCTTACCAGAACTTTGAAGATAAAAAATCTATAAAAAATTAATTTTCTGCAAATGAATAAGTAATTAAGTATGGAAGGCAGCAAATTTAGACATGTACTCGGTCTTAAAACAGTGAGGAATCTTTTGCTGCCAATAGCGACAAGGGAGCTCGGATTATAGGGTCTCATCCGAAGGACCAGTCTCCACGTCCCACCGTGGGATGGATCAACTCCTTACATAACTACTCTGGATCAAACAGAAAACTAGTTAGAAGTTAAATGATCATAATTGCTGAACAGCTGTAACATGCTTGAAATATCAGTAATGAATCTAGAATATATTGTCAACTTCAGCTTAAAAAAGTAAGTCGGATTTAGTTCGTACAAAAAAATCTAATCCGTTATTACATAAAACTCTGTATGTATGTCTAGGGAACGCAATCGAATTCAGGATTGCTAATTGGTTAGCCACAACACGCCCCTACCGATTAAAGCTTACTCCTCCATGGCACCTGATCCCAATTCTGATGTTTTAGAGGTCCATGTTTGCTATGCTCAGTTTTGTACTGTTTGAATGGATTTATGAGCTTAAATACTCCTAATTTTCTCCATATCTCATTAAAAAAGTTTATTAAAATTTTCATATATTTTTTTTGCAAGTAAACAAGAAAAAAAGACGTTAGGAGTTAGAAGTTATTGCTTACATCATGAAAAAGATGTATGAATGTATTAAATGTATGTAAAAATCGCGCATCGATTGATGGCCATATGAAAACCATATGAAAATCATTGATATTCAATAATCCAGAACTGAAGAATTAAATAGATTACATGATCAATTACATGATCAGTACATACTGGTCTCTACTGACATTAAGCAGGTAATAGCATTGTTTTGTTTGTAAGAATTCATACGTATTCAAGAAGAACTTATATTTAATTCTACAAGTGATATTCCAATTTATACTCATAGTTTCTTTTCTAAGGAAAAATTCTTCAAAATCATATGTCAGATTTGAACAATTTTAATATTCCAACAACCAAAATAAATTTGAATTACTATAATACTATCCATGTTGGGTTCCAAAACTTTATAAAAAGCCTTACAAACCAAGGTACATAGAGGATTCCAGTAAATGTTCAACCAAGCCTTTCTCTTTACTCTTCACTAAGATATTAACAGTGGTGAAGGAGAAACTTTAAGAGTACTGTGCAACAATATAATCAAGAAGTGGTGTAAGTCATATGTGATACTTAAAAAATTCAAGGAACTTTTGGATATTTAGAATCACACAATTTAACCAAAACAAATCATAAAAACTTTTCAACTTTTCAACTTTATACACAACTATTCCCAACGATAAATCAAAGTCCTGGCTTTTTGATATCACTGACAGCTGCATTTTCAATAGAAATGGAACTCGTAAATTTACTTACCTTGTCACTGGTCATTTGCAAAATTATTTTGTAAAAAAACAAACATTTTGATTCTACACACAATTACTCTGAAGTTGATATTTAGAAGATACCTGAGTTTCTGAATGACAATACAGTATCTATATGGTTTTTGGAGACCACGTATTCCAACAATCAATTGAAATTCCCATGAGTACCATTTGCGCCCCGTCAATAGCAGACCTATTTTTGTATTTACGAGGGTTGTCCCATAAAATCGTGGACAAAGCGTTTTTCTCAAAAAGTAATGGGCGCACTAAGCTGAAATTTTCAGTAAATGTTTATTCATCATATTTAAGTGAATCAAAATGTTTTTGATAATATTTATTCAAAAATAAAGATTTTATTCTGCTTGAATGTGCACAAGGTACGGCCTTACGGCGCACGGTAAAAATAGCAAGGTTATATTAGAGAAGACATAAGAATTTTTTCATAATAAAAGTTTTCAATACTTAAGATTAGGAGAAAAATTATCCTAATTCCATTCCTTAATCAATTCTGTCGTCTTTTAAAAAATTTCAAGGCATTTGGTTAATTTTTGGCAGTTTCCCGAGCATTTGAAATGGGAAAGTAATAAACACAATACACGGAAAATGGCGACTTTTTATGACGCTACGGCGCACCGGAGAGCAGTTCAGATAGATTAGGATGTTGTAAGACGCCTTAAGAGACTTTAAATGAATACAGAAGAAAGAAAATGTGAAAAATATCACCAGATCTTTAGAGTATAAATGAAATGAAAGTTTTCTGAGTGAAGTCTTCGTGGTCGAGTCCCCAGATAGTACAAAACATATGGACAGACTGCTATTTGTAATAGCAAAGGAAGCTGTCAATGTCGACCGTCGATGTGAGATTCTCTTTTAGTTGAATGATGGTGAGAATACTGTCTGTAACTTGCTAATAAATATTCATAAGATCGTATGAGTGTGCCACATTGGTTTCTTAACTGGTTATAGATACTCACATATGTAAATCAATAAAATTTCTAAGTTTAAGTGGGGATTATCCAACTTTAAGTTTAGCAAAGATGAAACGTGACGCTGTTTTAGACACTTCATCCGTGCGCCGTAGGGCGATACAGTACATAACATAAAATATCACAATTTGTTTACCTATGCATATATCTATTTGAAATTTGCTATTTATATTCATAATTTATCTACTAAAAAGTGGTGAAAATTTCAGAACGCAGTGATGATTATTTTTCAAACTAGACAACTTGTCCACGATTTTACGGGACAACCCTCGTATATGAAGAGCATTTGTCTGTAATCTTATACGTGAAAAGAGGAAAGCACTTGCTGTGGCCTTCAACTCGACATTTATTTATATCGGCGACGCATTATCAATTTACAATGGTAATTTCCATTCTAATGTCCATACTATTTATTCCGGTGAGCTTGAAATAAAAGATACCATAGATTCTGACGCATCTGTTTCATATTTCGATATTTTACTTGAAAAAGAAGTTAATTGTAATCTAACAACAAAGCTTTATAATAAACGAAATGACTTTACTTTTCAGTCGTCAAAGTTCCTTACTTATATGCGGTAATACTGTAGTATACCTTCATCACGTGCATATGGGGTTTATATCTCTCAGTTGATTCGATACACAAGAGCATGCTCTACATTTGAACAATATTTAAAACCAGGATAAATACTGACAAACATGTTACTGAAACAAGAATATCAGCAGTCTCGTTTATTGTCATCATTTTGTAAGTTCTATGGTCGATACAGTGACATTGTCAGCAAGTACAATTTATCATTAAGTCAAATGCTGACGTTTTTCACACTTTTTGTCAGGCTATTATTTACACACCGAATTGTCGACATATATATCCGTTATTTCCCGATCATGACTAGGAGAACACGGCCGGTGTGACCTGTCGGCAGGGAATTCTCACTCCTCCATGGCACCTGATCCCACCTCTGATGTTTTAGAGGTCTATATTTGCTCTTTTCCTATTTTGTATTGTTTATTAGACTTTGATCTTGAATACTGTTCGTCAGCTTATCTCCATATATTTCATTACATCGATTAATTAAGTATAGTCTGTCAAAAAAAAAAATGAATAAAAAATAAATAAATAAATAAATAAATAAATAAATAAATAGATAAGTGAATAAATAAATTTGAACGATTCTGACAGCCTGTTTCTTTTTTAAATAAAAGATCAAAGAAAGATCTACGAATAAATTACTTAATAAATAATTCTTTGAAGTAAGTAAATCTAAGATTAAAAATAATCTTATAATATATCTCGATACCGATAGTAACGATATGACGTTAATTCCGATTATTTTTCTGGGCTGACCTTTTCCCATTCTACCAATTATGAAACAGGCTGTAGCAATTAATTTATCTTACCTGGATAATTTCTGTTTTGCACACATGTTTCTATACCTGAATTTCAAATGTGAGCGAAAAGGTAACAAACCTCCAACGCACATTGCTCAACGGTGATTAATAGATATCATAAAAGCATATTAAATGTCAGTCGGGGTAGCGATATGGTGTTGAAACAGAAGTTAATATTTCACAATCTGCTGCTAACCAATTACGCAGCAATCTCATTCGGGATGGCCGTTATTTCATTTCAGGAATGAATGTATTGCAATACATTTTTATTTTAAAAAAAAATTTATGCCCCCGTAATCAAGCTCAACAGTCCATTAAACAATATTTAGGAGCAAAGCAAACATGGACCTCCAAACCATCAGAGGTGGGATCAGTTGCACTGGAGGAGTGAGCATCCCATGCCGACCGGCCACACCCGCCGTGTGCTCTTTGTCATGATTGGGAAATAACGGAAAAAATCTGACAATATGTATGAAAAACGTCAGTCAGCTTTTAATCCATTCTGACAAAGTGTCAACGTCTTCTTTTTCATATCTGACCCATCACCTGGCGTAATCTTCTACACAATCTATAATATTTACGAAATTAAGACACCAAATGAAGAATCAGGGTTTTCTATATCTAAGATCTTTTAAGTTGTAATCTAAGGTTCACATCATTCACCATATTTATGTCACCGGTAATAACGTGTCCAGCAGGACTATAGTTATAGGGTGAAGAACATGACCACGAAGGAGGATTGTGTTTCAGATATTTGAAATCCAGGCCCTGTAAAGTTTCCTTGTCTTTAAAAAGCTTGGAAAAAATAGTCGATGTATATTTGTAGGAAATGTAAAGCGTATGGTAGAATACAAGACTGGAATTACTTAAGTAAGCCAGGAAAGAAGCCGAAACGTGTTAAATGACAACGATGAAGGAGAAAAACAGAAAAATAAAAATTATATGTATATGTATATCCATGATCCATCAAACTTTGAAAGTAATTTAACGGTAAAGCAATCGTGTTTTTTTTTTATTATTTAGATACTTATATTTACTGATGTAGGTAATAGATTTTCAGAAATTAAATGTAAAAGTTTATAAGAATAACACAAATCGTAGGTTTTATAAAGCAAATCTTTAATTCCACTGAACCCTATTGGATTTAATATTTTTGTTTAGAAAGAATCGAAGCAAATAAAAGACTAAATCAAATATTCAAATAGAGTTATCAAACTTGACACCAATCAAATGTATGGTGGTTTCAGGGTAAAAAATAACAAAATATCGATGAAATGTAACAGTTTGCACCAACTGAGTCAGTCAATCATTTTATTTTATAAATAATTCCAAAGCAATGCACTGAAGTTAATTTCTGTCTTGTTGATACTTCAGATAATTAATGTAGATTCAATTCAAATATTGTGTGTTTCTGTCGTTTTAATCAAATTTAAAGTACTGTTGAGATTGCTTTATGTAAACAAAGCACAACAGCATTCATCATGGCGCATCGTTGTGTTATGTTTAATCATATTTCTCTTTATTTTAAGCTTCCAATTACAGAGATATATTCTTTTTTTTCCTGAACAATAAACTTATTGTTTAGCTTATGTAACCTAATTTAAGTTCTAAAGATTTTTTTCTGACAACTCGTGCTGCGGAATTAAATCATTTTCTGACAGATATTGATTTTTCCAAGTTGTTTTTCAATGTTATGAATAAAATAGCTTATTATTTTTTCCTCCCTTCTTTGCAAGATAACTTTTTCCTTCAGTTTCATCGCTTGACTACTCTGATAACTCTGAGAAGCGTATCTTCTGCAGCTCTTTAAAGTGTTTTTCTTCCAATAAAATGTCCTAAATTGACAGACTTTTTTGAAAAAAAAAATCCCCAATACAATTAAAAGTGCTTCTCTCGGAGACATCGTGACGAAGGAAAACCACCAGGGAAGGTTTATGTATCCGTCTCGACAATTAATAAACCTTACACAATTACACTAATTAACCACATCAAACTGTGTTAGAATACTTAGAATCTATACTTGATCTAATAAATATGTTTTAAGAATAAACGTCTGAGTGATTATATCGGTTTTCAAAAGATGAAATCTTCCAAGTAAGATTGGGGTGAAAAACCCTTAAATTGGTCATTTTATTTTTCAGTTGTCAGTGTTATATCCTACATACAGATTAACTTGTGCAGTTTACAACATAGACAACTGAAAAAACCCACTGCAAACGCTTTCAAAGACAATATTTTATTCAATGATTTTTGAAGGGGTTTCCTTTTAATTTCCTTTCACGTAGAATGAGCTGACAAACTGTTTCATTTGCGAATAATCTTTATTTTCACCCAGCCAGTGTCATAATTCATTTCAGATAAAGTTTTGTTCACAAGATGCGGTTGTGAAACACTGATGCCCTATGACAGGTTATGTTTACAGTTAAACTCGATGGTCAAGAAATGAATAAAAAATTGTCACACTGATTACATCTTCGCTAGCCAAGGGTTTCTGATACGCTACTCTCCTCATAAACCCTTGGCATACGGTGTACACAATCAAAGTACTCAGAAGTACAGAGAGCCGGGCTCATTTACAGCGTAGAATGGATTTCTTACATGAATCGCGCTTATATTCTGATGAATATATTTTTTGAAACTATCAATATAAATGATAAGACACTGACAGTGAGTTTTTCAATCCTAATACCACGGTCCGATTTTGTCAGAATCAGAATTAATCTGGTACCGCAGCTGAATGTAAACAAACAGGCCAGTCTGGTCCCCTCTCCTGCTTTACCTCGATATCAAAAATCCTTACGCTAATGAACTATGTTCTTTGACTTATGAAGTTTTCAAAGTCATTACTACTACCTTCGTTTTATTTTTGTTGCTTTATTTAGCGTTTGTATTATCTCAAAAGCGGTTGAGAGTAAGAACTATATTTTTGCACGTAACTTTAAAATGGCGACTATGGGGTCAACATCCTGCCTTGAACAGGATCACATAAGCCGGCAATTGCTCTTTGAGCAATAAGCCCGGCTAAAAATCGGGATTTTTTTCCAGAGTTCTGATTGGATTTCAGTACACACCTGTCGACCAATCATCAATTGTTTTTTGTAAATGACGATGTTTGCGTTCGGGATACTTCTTGACTCTTTAATCGGAATTGAAAAACGCAAGTAAATAACGATTCGTAAGCAATCTCTCACCAGAGGGCGCGCTCCGCTTTCGAGCGGACGCGTAAAACGCCCTCTGGTTAGAGATTGGATTCGTAAGATAACATGCAATTCTATGAATAGCTATGGTGTCATCCAATATCTTCTAAATATGTGATTAAGAATCTATATTGAAGCTTCCGATTTGTACTATAAGTATAACTCAATTATTGCTTCTAAATTATTCTTGAAAAACTTTAATTAATTTTTTTTAAAACATGCGTCTTTATTTCTGTCGATGACGCAATCTGTGCGTACCTGAAAGATTCAAGATCACGTGACGAAAATAATCCCGTCTTTTGACTTCACCGTATGCCAAGGGTTTATGAGGAGAGTAGCGTATCAGAAACCCTTGGCTAGCGAAGATGCACTGAATATAAAATTAGAAAGCCCACATATCAACGATTTTTTTAATTGGGTTAAATTCCAAGATGAAGACTAAGGGAAAAATTAAAATTAATACTACCTAGCGACAGACCTTGTCATAAGAAATACAGATGTGAAATATCAATGCCCCAACACCTATGGCAAAAGTTAAAGATTTCAAAAACTAGGTCAAACTCCAAGGTTAATTTCAAAATCGTGAGAAAAAAAAACTGTCGGTATCAAAAGTAAAGTTTTGTCACATCAAATTTGAAAGTCATAGTTCCACTCAATCAAAAGTTATTGCAGCCAAACAAACAAATAGACAAACAGACCAACATACGGACGGACAGGTAATAAAATACATGTTTTTATTACAGGTATATAAAAATTATATAGGGATATTTACCGTGCCAATGCCTGCGACTTAGTTGTTTTACTGACTATAGAAATTTAACGCCAAATAGCAACTAAACTATAATACAAAAGAGACGTGTTCAGTTTTTTCACCATCAATATTCCTTGCTTATTATATAATGGGTCATTTTCAAAAAAAGTCCACTTTTTTGTCTTTTGATCAGAATAAAAGGAAAAACATTTTTTAGAGTGAATTTTTTTTCCTGTTGGTTAATATACATGGTCATTTAACTTATAAGTTATTTTATGATCATCTCCCAGGTGTTTTATAAAAAAATATTCTATGCATTCCGAGTAAAATTTAACAGTAAACGTTAACCATGTCACATTAACAAAGATTTTATAACGCGCTTATTTAAACGATAGGGAAAATATTACCCTGTGAAGATATGTACAAATTTTGCACCTCATATTAATTGAATTCATTTACAGATTAATTAAATATGATTGTTTTACTTATGCCGCCCACTAAAGACTAGTATTGTGCATTTGACATTCAGGAAGTAACATGTCCCTCCAGTTTATGTCATTCCTGTTACCAAAAAGAAAATGTTAAAATAAAAGTTATCTCACTTTCCTAGGAACTGTTTTCATGATCCACAATATATCATCATTTTCTGTTGTCTCAAGTTTATGAGCGCCATGATTTGAAAGTGAGTAAAGAAAGGGTTCAAAGGTCGATAAGTTTGTCTTATTGGTAGAGTATAATGAAATTGTGACATGACCCGGTGAGTTTTCCTTTGAAGTCAAGCATAATGTAACTGCGATACAGAACACTTTTTGTGGGCGTTTCTTATGCAAATGAGCAGAAACTGTACTGTATCTGCAAAATATCAACGATACAGTACGGTTTATATTTAGCTATGACGGAAAGCTGTATCCATATACAGACATACCAATCGTTCAATTCGCCATAGAACTGTTAGTATTTACTCAAAAATTGAAGTGAATTAAGAATAAAATTTTACAACGTAAAGGTATTATTGTCGGATTCAAAAATTTTAGAAAGGAGAAAGTGGGGAAGTTCACAAATTATTACTTTGACCCCCCCCCCCCCAAAAAAGGAAAATCGTATTCCGTGGGGTTATATTTATAATCAACCAACACCTATGTGCGTCATTTCGTTACTTGTTGACGAATTAAAAAGCGTAGCGTATGTATACAAGATTAGGAAAAAAAAATTATTTACGAAAGCGAAAAAGAAAAAAACTCAAAGGAGGTGGGATGGGGGCACCAGTGAGTGCTGTATTCCCCTTTTTAGTTACTCTACATTTTAATGAAAACATGATCGTAAAATACCCCCCCCCCCTTTTCCTTTCATCTGCTTATTTCAATTTGTATATGACGACCGGTGGAGGACATTGTCGGACATTTCTCTCAGAATCTACGATCTCCCGAAGCATTTTTGTTTCAAAAATATTCCCACATGATTCTTATATATCAAAATGTTTTGCATTAAATCGTAGCTTAAACTGAAAAAAAAAATGTCAGCAAGAGCTGCATAGAGAAAAACACCCTGCGCAATCAAATCTAAATAAAATTTTTGGAGAACAAATTAATTTATGCATCCCTTAAATAATTATTTTAAAATGATAGATACCTGCACGTCCATCTCACTCGGCATTTCAGCTGCGAATGCTTAAAATGGGATACTAAATCAACTTTCTGCAAAATCATCTGATTGGTTGGGAGGTATGTACCCAAATACGCATGTAAATTAGTGAGGTCCTTGGAAAGGTCATGTCACAAGTCATTTAGAATACTCGTTTCTTACTGTATCAGAGATACAGGGCGGGGCCCGGCTCGAGCTATCGCTCTCGCCTCAAGCCCCGCCCTGTATCTCTGATACAGTAAGAAACTCGTACTCTAAATAATACATATGTCCTATCTGTTACCTTCATAATATGCAAGTACTCTTTAAATTGTCTATTCTGCTAAAACAATCAGATTAACTAAGTTACAAAGAAACAGTTTCAATGTCTCGATGATGCAAAAAGAGTACGTTATACTAACTAACTGGTGATTTATATGAGAAATGTCCATCCTGTTACTGTCATTCCTGTTACCATTAATATGATAACAGTAAGGAAAACTGGACTTCACATCCTGAGTTTTAACAATAAAAACAATTACTTTTATTTTTCTAAGTAATATAAGTTTAATAACACATGTTAAAAAACTTCGTAAATCATATTGAAATAAGTTAGTGCTTCAAATAGTGCCATTATAACTTAAACATGCACTCTTGTAACAGAATGGACAGAAATTGTAACAGGAGGGACAAATTATCCTGGTATTTATATACATATTTAAGTTTCATCATTTGTTTTTCTTAAAATTATGAAAAATTCTTAGTTTTGCAACAGCATAGAGTACCTTTAATAAACAAAAATTGAACTGATAAATATTTCAATAGCACTTTACAATTAAATTTGTAACAGGATGGACATAAATGTCTTTTATTGTCTCAAATTTGCCAGGTTTGACAAAATCATGTTTTTATTCTACATTTATTTCTCTTTTCCTAACCAATAAAGTTTTAAAAAAGTCAATTTTTATTTAAAATGTAGATTCCATTGTCCATCCTGTTACACTGTTTTGTCCATCCAGTTACTGTTTTGTCCTTCCTGTTACCCGAGTCCTTACTGTTACCAGTATATTTTCCTAGTTTACATTGGTTTGGCAGAGCACCTGTTTAAATAACTTTCTGTAACTGTTTATTCTAATCACAAAAATAATGTACAAGAATGTTTTTTTTCAACTGTAGCATATAAACATTCCGCAATAAGGCTTTTCATGAAGAAAAACCCGTAGATTTTGCTTCTGTTTGGTATACGGTAGTTTGACATGCTTTTAAACGCTCATATATTAGATGAATGTCAAACATCTTGGCATTCAATGATATTTTTTTCATTTATTAACGGTATACAAAAGATAATTTGATGCAAATTTTGAAATAGAGTTTTACAGCTCTTTTTATGAAAGTAACAGGAAACACATTAAAGTTTAAATGACTAATATGAAATATCAATATTTTTTAAAAGAAATATTTTCTTTTATGCAATGCAGTGGATTTTAGTAGTTTATTACTATATTATTCAAATAAAGTTGAAAAAATCATAGTAAAACCACTTTCATTTTTCAAAAATATGTCATTCAAAAAATGGACTTTTTTTGAAAATGACCCTTTAAATATAGTCATGTTTCACAGTCACCTGCATGGTATTACAATATCTATTTCCCTTTTCTATATTCAAAAGGCGCTTACATATAAGATGTTACAGGGGGTTTCATAGTTTACTATTTAGCGTACTCTCACATCGCTATATATTTTTTTGCAAATGAACCCTATCGACAAGTCGTATTTTTCAGGTCGATATGTTTCTTAACAATTGTTAGGCCTTTTAAAACCTTTTTAATTATGCATTACTTTCTGCACCTTATTGTTAGAGAATGAGACTGGTTGAGAAGGTATGTATCCTTCATTGGCACCTGATCCCATGTTTGTTTTTTTTCAGCTTTCCTTTGTTTTACATTTTCGTATTCTTTACTGATTTTTTTTGTTTGATCACAGTTTTTTATCTTTTTCAATCCACTTAAACTTCACTGGTTTCTTGTAATCTCTGGAGTGTTTTTAAAGAATTTAAATGTTGCTTAGACAGAAGAAGGTTTGACAATATATGCTTTTAGTTGCTTTCCCTAATTCTGGCTTCTTGACTTTTTTAGTTGTCAACAGATAACTACATCGACAATTGCACGTCCTTAAAAGTTTTTCATTTGACAAAACCCAACTCGCTCGAATTATGGAACCTGTATTCACATCAGAACGTTCGTCTCTTAACTATAAAGGTGAAAGAATGACGAAAGAAAAAGTAGCAGAACATTTTAAATTCTGAATTGCACGTCATAATGTAAAAGATTTAAATGTGAAAAATGTTTGAGTGCAATTTTGATATTTGTATTGTCTAAAGCTTAATTTAATAGCTTCATCTGATTGTTTATAATACCGGGATAAAATAAAAAGCTACTATGCTTCATTTATTGAATTCATCGTATTTTACATGCAAAACTATTAAAATTAGTTCTGTAAGTTTTGATATAATTCTGATGACACTACTCCAACGAGTTAACGTATGGTAAAAGAAAAATGAGTCACTTAATATGTAAGACAAAAACATACAATATGTCATAAACATGGAAATAGAATACAATCAAATATTAAAAATATCCCTGAAGGAAGGATAGGCAAACACTCTCTATTTCAGTGCATCGGAGTGACAAATCGATATATGAAAGCTTTCTATTAAATGACATGTAATACTGCAATGAAAGTGTTCTAGGTTTAATATTTGCAATGTAATGACTGTAGTCGTATTTTCTCAATGATCCCATCGTCATTTTCCTATAGGAGAACTTAAGAGAAATAAGTAAGAAGAACTTTGGTAGAATGCGGTTATTTCGTAAAGAATCTAAACAGCTAAAGAGAATTAAAGTTTAAACCAATACCAGTTCGCTTTTCACAAGAATCTGTATGGTAAAGGACTACCTTTGAGAAATATTACGTTTTATACTGCACGTATATATTTTGTTAATAGATTCTAACTAGGGAATGGATTTTCATGCCCGTAACTTGTTTTGACACTTGAAACTTAAAAGTACAGCTACATAAAAATGACATGTAAGAGAAATATAAAATATGAGGCTAAAGATAGCTAATCAAACTCCAAAGTCTGTTGGAACAATACAAATCAGGAGCAATACAAATTATTAAAAACAAAACCTCAGAGGTTGTACAAAGTGCCATAGAAGAGTGAGCATCCCCACCAACAAGTTACATCCGCCATTTCGTTATTGTCTTCATCGAGAAACGGAAAAATCTATGGACGACTACTATACAATTCGATTTGAAAGTAAATAGGGCCTTTCAATTTGAAATCAGTAGTCGATGTTTGACTTAACGATAAATTGTATTTCCAACAAGCTCTTTCATAGACCATAAAAAACTGTTGACATCCTTGTATCATCAACGTATTTATCAGTGGCTTGTCATTTTTAAGAAATTGTTCGTGCTTGGAGCATGAATATAAATAACATATGCAGGTGATAATGGTAAATTGCTACACAAATAAGGGAATTAGTTAACGACAGAACAAATTGAAGTTATCGCGTTTTATTACAAATTTTGTTGTAAGGCTGCCATTAATGTCATTTTTGAATGAAATACATATGCATATAAATATGAAACAGATGTTTTAGACTATCTGATGTCTCTTATTTCGAATTCAAAGTGATACATTTATTGAATCAACA
Source organism: Saccostrea cuccullata (assembly GCF_032062105.1). Taxonomy (NCBI): domain Eukaryota; kingdom Metazoa; phylum Mollusca; class Bivalvia; order Ostreida; family Ostreidae; genus Saccostrea; species Saccostrea cuccullata. The sequence continues at coordinate 692,932 of NW_026920935.1, read as the reverse complement.
TAGGACTGGAAATGAATTGTTTTATTTGAAAAAATCTCGTCGTTGTAACTAAATGTATAGAATTGATGACGTCAGCAAACTATTTTTTTTCTTTTCATGTAAAAGTTGTTGAAGTTCTGCCTCATATGAATACAAAATGACCCTGCTTCCAATCGGACGCAATTTGTACTCATGGAAATTCCGATAGGTTGTCAAAAATCTTGATCTTAAGAAATTATGTATAAGGTAGACATTATAAACTCAAACATCTTTTTATATCAGTTTTGAAACACCTTTGTATATTTGTCAATAAAATTATTTTGCAATGACAAATGAAAAGGTAAGTAAACGAACATAATCCATCTTTTAAAAAACAGATATCGATGTTCTCAAAAAGCTTGGACTTTTACTGATTTATCAACTTATCACAGGGGATGATTGTAGTAATAATAT